>NW_028253883.1:0-395425 GCF_964263255.1 Lissotriton vulgaris | reverse complement strand
GGCTAAAATGCTAGCTCTGGACCTTCTCCCTTTTTCTTTTGTAGAAGGGGTTGGTTTTCTAGAATTAGTGACAGTGCTCTGCCCTAAATGGAAGGTTCCTAGCCGGTTCTATTTTGCCCGAGTTGCGGTTCCAGCACTACATGAAGATGTTCTGAAGGTGATTGGGGCAGCTTTGGAGAAGAGTGCTGTTCACACTATACATCTGACAACAGACATGTGGACCAGTGGCGCAGGCGCTGATTACATGTGCATCACTGCACACTGGGTCTCTTTTTCAGGGGCTAAAGCAAAGCTAAACTCAGGTGTTGACACTAACATTGTTTTAAAGGTGCTCGGAAACATGCAACACTAGCCATGTTTGGTTTGGAGAAACGTCACACAGCAGAAAACATTTTGGATGTCTTTAACACAAAGGTCCTTAACTGTCTGTCCCCACTAAAACGCAAGGTTGGTTATGTTTCCACAGACAATGGCTCCAATATAGTTAAGGCCATGAGGGACGGTTACTATTTCAGAGTGCCGTGTTTGGCGCACTGTATAAACCTGGTTGTCCAAAAATTCTTGGGTAATAAACGCAGTGCAGCGTACAGTGTATTGGACAACTGCCGAAAAATTTGCAAGCATTTCAGGCATTCTTTTAAGGCCCGCAAGCAGCTGAGGAGCATGCTATATCAAAGTCAAATGCCAGTGAAAGCACTCATCCAGGAGGTGGTAACACGTTGGAACTCAACCTTCTACATGCTTGAGCGTCTGTATGAGCAGTATACGCAACTCGATCAATTTTTCTTGAAAGAGGGTATAGAGGAGCTGAGGATGGGTGGGCCGCAATGGAACATAGTTGAAAGCCTAACACGCATGCTTCGTCCTTTTGAGGTCTTCACACGTGCAGTCAGCAAGGAGGACTCTAATTTGGGAAAAGCTATCCCATTGTTGTACATGCTGGAGGACCAACTGAAGGAGGTGTGTTCTGTGTTTCGAAAAGATGACAAAAAGAAAGACTCTTTGCTTCTGGCTGAGACATTATTAGAGCTCCTACAAGGTGATGAACGTCTTCAAAAGATCCACTCAGAACAGCATTACATTTGTGCTACTATTCTGGATCCACGCTACAAAAAGGCGCTGGCAGGCAGAGCATTCTTTCCTTTTGCTGATGAAGATGTTACAAAGTACAAACGTTGGCTAGCCTTGTCAGCCAAGAAGTTTGAAACAGAACGGCTGGAAATTGAAGGAAATGGCAGTACATCAGCAGGCCATCCCCAGTCAAAACAATCCACTTCTGCACCTGTGGCTGTGGCACAAGTGACCTCTCAGCCGTTAAAGACACCGGCAACCGCATCATCTGCACGAAAGGCAGCAGAAACATTGGAGGCTGAAGAGGATTGGCTAGCTCTGCGTGGGTTTGGTTCTCAAAAGGCCAGAGGCACAGCAAGAGCTACGCAAAGTGGAGGAACCTTGGAGGAGGACCTTGAGTCGATGGTGAAGGACTATCTGAATGACTCCACAGAGGTCTATGTTAATTCTGACCCATTGGCGTATTGGCATGGGAAAAAAGAATTGTGGCCACAGCTCACCAACCTGGCTTTAAACTACTTGTCTTGCCCACTCGCAAGTGTGTCTTCTGAACGGGTTTTCAGTGCGGCTGGTGGGATTGTAACTCCCAAACGGAGCCGCCTCTCGCCCAAAAATGTGGAGAGGTTAACAATGATCAAGATGAATCAGCACCTCATACCACCAGATATAAGAGTACGAGAGAGCGTGCCGGATGAAGAGGAGGTGGCCAGCACCATAGATGAGGGAATTTCTACTCTGTCAGGTGGCACTGACCTCACCCGGGCTGAATTCGCAGAGTATGATGACGAAGCCTTATTCTTATTCCTGGACCGTGATTCCGACTTCGAGCCCTGAAAATGAGACAACGAATCAATAACTTTCTTTTTCATCCTTATTCACTTTTATTCCTGTGTGTCTGTCTTTCTTTGTTGTGCACAGTTAATATAATTCAAACTTTAATCAGATAATCACAAAGACAAGCCCATCAGCAGAACTGTCTTCACTTGTTTGCTAATTTATTTGAAGGTGCCGCAGTCTGCATTCCTCAGGTTCACAAGTTCAGAAGAACATGCTCCTCTATCCTCCTCCTCCAGACTCCTATTTCCATCAAAGCAGAGGGCTGGTTTACGCCCAATGAAGAAAGACTCAGCACTTGTGGGGGTGTTGTTCTACCTCTTTGCAGGTGAGTTGACGGGTCTGGGGCCATTGCTGGGAAGCACTAAAAGTGGTTTGTGCCAAATCCGAGGCGGAAATTTTTTTGTGTTTTTGATGACTTGCTTGCCTTTGAGGTGCTCTTAGGGGGGGTTCCGTCTGTTTGTGGGTGAGTTTCATGGTCTGAGAGCATTGCTGGGACACTCTAATCTTGATTGCATTTGCTTTTCAGGAAATCCGTCGTGCCAACCCCGACTTATGGCCCAGCTACGCAGCGCGTTTGGACCGAAGGCCCAGAAATATTGCAAGTATGAGAGTTTGCTTTTGGCCTGTTTGGGGGTGTTATACTTCTTGGCGGGTGGGTTGCCGGGTCTTGGGGCATTCCTGGGAAGGTCTAATACCGGGTAGAAGTGGTTGGGACTAAATCCAGGCCGATTTTTTTTTGGGCTATTTCTGACATTTTGCTCTATGTAGCGTTTTCGGGGGCCTGTTTGGGGGGCTTCCTGGTGTTTGCGGGTGAGTTTCGTGGTCTGGGAGCACTGCTGGGACACTCTAATCTTGATTGCATTTGCTTTTCAGGAAATCCGTCGTGCCAACCCCGACTTATGGCCTAGCTACGCAGCGCGTTTGGACCGAAGGCCCAGAAATATTGCAAGTATGAGATTTTGCTTTTGGCCTGTTTGGGGGTGTTATGCTTCTTGGCGGGTGGGTTGCCGGGTCTTGGGGCATTCCTGGGAAGGTCTAATACCGGGTAGAAGTGGTTGGGACTAAATCCAGGCCGATTTTTTTTTGGGCTATTTCTGACATTTTGCTCTATGTAGCGTTTTCGGGGGCCTGTTTGGGGGGCTTCCTGGTGTTTGCGGGTGAGTTTCGTGGTCTGGGAGCACTGCTGGGACACTCTAATCTTGATTGCATTTGCTTTTCAGGAAATCCGTCGTGCCAACCCCGACTTATGGCCTAGCTACGCAGCGCGTTTGGACCGAAGGCCCAGAAATATTGCAAGTATGAGATTTTGCTTTTGGCCTGTTTGGGGGTGTTATGCTTCTTGGCGGGTGGGTTGCCGGGTCTTGGGGCATTCCTGGGAAGGTCTAATACCGGGTAGAAGTGGTTGGGACTAAATCCAGGCCGATTTTTTTTTGGGCTATTTCTGACATTTTGCTCTATGTAGCGTTTTCGGGGGCCTGTTTGGGGGGCTTCCTGGTGTTTGCGGGTGAGTTTCGTGGTCTGGGAGCACTGCTGGGACACTCTAATCTTGATTGCATTTGCTTTTCAGGAAATCCGTCGTGCCAACCCCGACTTATGGCCTAGCTACGCAGCGCGTTTGGACCGAAGGCCCAGAAATATTGCAAGTATGAGATTTTGCTTTTGGCCTGTTTGGGGGTGTTATGCTTCTTGGCGGGTGGGTTGCCGGGTCTTGGGGCATTCCTGGGAAGGTCTAATACCGGGTAGAAGTGGTTGGGACAAAATCCAGGCCGATTTTTTTTGGGCTATTTCAGACATTTTGCTCTATGTAGCGTTTTCGGGGGCCTGTTTGGGGGGCTTCCTGGTGTTTGCGGGTGAGTTTCGTGGTCTGGGAGCACTGCTGGGACACTCTAATCTTGATTGCATTTGCTTTTCAGGAAATCCGTCGTGCCAACCCCGACTTATGGCCTAGCTACGCAGCGCGTTTGGACCGAAGGCCCAGAAATATTGCAAGTATGAGATTTTGCTTTTGGCCTGTTTGGGGGTGTTATGCTTCTTGGCGGGTGGGTTGCCGGGTCTTGGGGCATTCCTGGGAAGGTCTAATACCGGGTAGAAGTGGTTGGGACAAAATCCAGGCCGATTTTTTTTTGGGCTATTTCTGACATTTTGCTCTATGTAGCGTTTTCGGGGGCCTGTTTGGGGGGCTTCCTGGTGTTTGCGGGTGAGTTTCGTGGTGTGGGAGCACTGCTGGCTATATATACTTTACTTTGCAAGAGGTTTGAAGCAAATCCATGGTGGCTGAGGGGACTTAGGGCCTAGCTGCAGAGCGCGCGCGGAGTGATTTGGGAAATTTGTGAAAAAGTGACTAAGTCCCCATTTTTGTACTTTTGCTCTTTGGCTGTTTGGGGGTCTTCTACTCGTTTTCTCCTGGGTTGACGGCTCTGGGGCCATTGCTGGGAAGCTCTAATACCGGATAAAAGTGTTTTGGACCAAATCCCAGGCGGAATTTTTTTTGTGTTTTTGATGACTTGCTTGCCTTTGAGGTGCTCTTAGGGGGGGTTCCGTCTGTTTGCGGGTGAGTTTCGTGGTCTGGGAGCACTGCTGGGACACTCTAATCTTGATTGCATTTGCTTTTCAGGAAATCCGTCGTGCCAACCCCGACTTATGGCCTAGCTACGCAGCGCGTTTGGACCGAAGGCCCAGAAATATTGCAAGTATGAGATTTTGCTTTTGGCCTGTTTGGGGGTGTTACGCTTCTTGGCGGGTGGGTTGCCGGGTCTTGGGGCATTCCTGGGAAGGTCTAATACCGGGTAGAAGTGGTTGGGACAAAATCCGCGCGGAAAAGCCTTTAGTTTTGGCACTTTTTGTAACTTAGGGTTCGTTAGGGTTAGCCCTAGCAGCAGGATTGCATGTGTTTCGGGGTGTTCTAGATTTTTCAAACTGAGTTCTGGGGTCTTAGAGCACTCGTGAGAATGTGTAATTTTGGTTGCAAGTCATTTGAAGAAAATCCATGGTGGGAAAGGGGGGATTTGGCATAGTTAAAGAAAGCCTTTGCCACTATTCTTAACTTAGGGTTCGTTAGGGTTAGCAGTATTTCTATTGCATGTGTTTGAGTGGGGGGGATTTCGAGTCTTGGAGCGATGCTGGCTATGGCTACTTTTGCTTGGTTGCTTGCAAGTGGTTTGAATGCAATCCACGGTGGGTAATGGGTAATTAGGGTACTTCGGCCTACTTTTACTTTCAAAGTAAGTTTTGTCACCAGTTTTCTGCTAGGCCTCGTTTTTTGAGATTTGATTGGGGGTCTTCTACATTTTTGCGACTGGCTTTAGTAAGGGTCTGGGTGGGAGCACTGCTAGGAAGATCTAATTTTGTTCTAAAACACAGTTTACAGTACACCTAGCTTGAGGGGCAAGATCCGATACATTAATTTGCCCATACATCCTTCAAAAGGTGACTCAGAGTACGCACTTTCAAAAACATTGTACTGTCTACTAGGAAAAACAAATTGTGACTTTTTGCACTCCACAGCCTACATGCCTTATATTTATTTATCAGTGGTGTTGTAATATTATATCACTTCCTGTTTTTCGTTGAATAATTACAGGCCGGGTTTCAGTCTCTGCAATGGGGAAAAAAGGATGGAGTCAGGCTTCACAGTAGCGAGCCACAATTCAGCATCAGGCAGGCAGTGGACAGGGTGTCTTCTGGTGACCAACATCGATGGACGAAGCGTCGGCTGCAATGGAGGAGTGCCGCTAATAGGAGGATTTTTTTTCTGCGGGCAACTTACTTACCACTTCCAACAGGACCACTACAACCACATAGATACAGTATCCCTTGCCTTTTTCTCTGACTGTGACTGCATTTCTTGGCTCTCTCTCTGCTTCTACATTGATCCCTTAACACATCACTTAGTCCACTCCACTATCACATCTGCACCACACATAGTCATTTGTAAGTGCTCCTACGTAATTCGCAAGTCGCAGCACGCCCCAGGCCGTAGAGGACTGGGATGGCCCCAATGATGAAGCATGTCACCAAGGGGCAACCCTGGTGAGTGAGGGGACACCTAGAAAAAAAGCAATTTCTCCTTTTCTATCTACTATACCTTCTGTCAGGTTACGCAGCCCCTAAGCGCCTACCGTACTATGAAACTACATTTCCCATGAGTAGGCGGGAGACTTGCAGACTATTTAGTGAGACTATATGAGAGTACCCTTGTATGTTAGGACAGCACTTCACTGATGCCTGTCTTGTCTTCTGTTACAGGTATCCTTTCCCTGCTGACCCTACCTTTACCCATCCCACATTTTTTATTTTAGTTTGTTATTTTTCTCCCCCGCCTAATGCCTCGAACACCCTGTGTTTACACTTCTGGGTGTTGGTGACATTTGGAAGTGGAACCATATTTGCATCGACTGGATCACGGGGAGTAAACCTGACACCTTCCAGACCAACCCCATTGAGTGTTGTTGTGAATGGATTTATAGTGACCAGCAAGGCTCTCAGGTATCTGGCTACAGAGACCTTATGTTGAATATAGTTATCAATATTTCCACCCACGCCCTGTACTGTCGCATTCTTTCTTCCACAGTTGTCGAAAGTACTAATTACTTTTAACTGACATGCATGCAGTTACAGTAGTGTATGCACTTTCAAAGATTGATGGATAGGTTTGTACCCAAAGATTTGTTTATGTTCACAATTGTTCGTCCATGCTGTGCTACTTTTTCTTGTCTCCCAAAACCTTTCCCAAAAACCCCCGTACCCATCCATTTTTCAAACCCTAACCCTCTTCCCCCGGGCTGTGTGGTTTTGATTGATGTGTGACTAAATTACAGCAATAAATCCACACACTTGCTGGGGAGGATAAGGTGATAGCAACAGGCTGGTGAAGAAATCCGATGATATATTCTTACTCTGCTTGACAAAGACCCATGGCTAATGTCAAAGAACTTCAACCGAATTAGTTATACTTTAACATTTGTTAGGCTACAACGTGGCACTGTTCTAGTGTACTTCTGTCACCTGCTATATTCTGTATTGTACCTTTGTATTGCTCAGGAGCACAAACCAGATTTCATTTTCTTTTTTTCATAGGCAAGCAACTGCCACTGTGTCACACCACTAGTACCACCGCTATGAGGAAATTTTATCCGCCCAGGATTGCCAACCTTATTTGCTGTTTCCCGTGGAGCCAGCCCTGGGCCTAGCCCTACTTGCAAACAGAAATTACAGGTAAGATAGGCGTTTGGTTGGAGGTAGTATAATGGAGTATTAGGAGAGACGAGAGATTTGATTGACGGTAGTACTACTAAAGTCCTAGGACTATTCAGGAAAACAAACTTACTGTTATGTTAAACCCCCACCCACCAGACTCAAAAGCAGTAAAAAACAGGTATGGTCAGATAAAGTTTCAAAAAGTATATTTTTATAGCCCTAACAAAAGAATCTCCCGCAAGACCCTCCCTAACCCCAACGATTGTCCTTCAAAAGTCCCCAAAAATCACAACTCCCAATTCCCACCCCCCAAAAGTCTCTAAAAAAGGGGCAAGGGACACTATGGCAGGGTGCTGTTGGAATTAGCAGCCAGGGCATCATGCTCCTTGCGGAGGGTGGCAAGTTCGAAGCGGAGGCCCTCCACCACGTTCTTATAATTATGGACCTCCTGCTCCAGGTAGGACAGTCTGAGGGATAAGCGGCGCCGGTGTGCCTTGCAATTCCTGTGAGGGGCAGCTGCTTTCTTTGCTGCTGGGCGGTGGCGTTTGGCTTTGGTAGCCCGGCTCCGTACCGCTGGAGCACTGCGCTGGCTGGCAGCCCGCACGGAGGAGGAGGCAGCTGTCCCAGTGGACGTTGTTGTTGTTCCAGACTGCGTCTCCTCCTCCTCCAGGGCCACCAGCCGCCGATATTCAGCAACAGTGGCATCCAGCCTCCGTTGCCGGGCCATTCGAGCCTGCTCCTTCCTCCTTGATGGTGTCTTGGATTTGGAAGGAGCAACTACATGAAAAAAGAAAGACATAGTCTGTAACCAATGCTCCTTAAGATTAACACAAAATGATTGAGCAGAAAGTTGTCACAGTACAAGTAGCAAATTGAAAGCACAGTGCATAACTATTGAGGACAGTATCTATGTAACCTCCGACTTCTTCATCCTTGCTCTAACATTAGTGGGAGTTTAAGGAACAAATTCTACGAGCACTATGGACTTCTATTACAGTCGACTATGACAGTACACCACTCTTATTCTTCTTCTTCTCTCTTGTTTAGGACAATTGGTACGTTATCTTATGCAAGCCGGCATAATGCCAGCGCAGTGAACTTGCACCCGAGAAAAACAGACGCACACCATGGTGAGTGAGACAGACTTGCGTTACTGTACCGGTCCAGTACATGCAGGTGGTGAAGCTCTTACTTTTCTATTACGGGTGGCACTGAGAATACTCTGTTAAAAGGGCTACTGCTTAATTAATTTAGCTTTCACCCTACAGTGCAAATGAGTATTAGAAAAGGAAAATGAAGAAGCTAAATTATCTGATTATCTATCACTTCACATGGGATGTATTTGATGACATATGGGATGACTTTAGGTGCTTTGCTTATTATTGAGTGAACAGTGATACCCCCACACATGAATGACGTACTACTACTAAACTAAAGTTATTAAGGGAGGTAGGGAGTGCCCACCGTAATAACTGGATATATGCTGTGCTTGCAGTTGCAATACAAACTACTGCTACTATTCATGGTAGTCTTTGGACAACGTTACAACTTCTTTTCCTTGCCTTTCCTACACTGGAACGGACGTGCGGGTGCGGTGTTACATGCTCTTCAAAGTAACACTTAGTTCATCCAGTGACCGTCTACTCTCTCTAGATTCACATATGCTATCTAAGAGTCAGATAGTACCATGAATGATCCAGGCATCCATCCATTCAAAGTATATTGCACACATACAGTTTCTGTCTCACCCACCCAGGCTGTTCTCCTTCCACCCATCCTTGCTTCATCATTCACCCAGCCATGCACCATACCATTTTCTTACCTTCCCAGCCACCTCGGGGACCAAGCAAACACATATCATTCTTCTTTGCCAGTCATCATTACATTTCTCGTGCTTCCACACTTACTTACACCCTTCTTTCGCTTTTCGTTCATCCCATCCATCAAGTTCACCTCAGATCTGATTGGGATTCTTCTCGCCAAAAACTTCACAGCTAAGTCGAAGTACATTTAGAGGAGGCTACTACCTGCTTTTTTTATAATACACCCGTGCAGAAAGCACACTCTGCAGTCTTCAATCTCAATGACTAAGGAATGTATAGCTTACCTCTGCCCGCCACCACCGTGTGAACCCTCACAGGCATGTCCTTTTCCGGCACTTGCACCGCCTCCTCCCCAGAGTTGTCCTCCTCGTCCAATGCCACCACCTCCGCGCTGGCCCCGTCTCCAGATGTTCCACCTACAAAGTACATTTAATAATGTTAGAATACACCACTCACTACTATATAATATTTGGTCTAGGAGGAAGAAAGAAATGTGAAAAAAAGTGTACAATTTAATAATTTTTGACTGTCTACTCTAGAGTAAAAAGGTCCCTTTTTCCAGGGAAGGCTGTTGTCTTGCTGCACTTTTTGGCACAACTGATGAATGTTTGCTTTTTACTTTTTAACACGCACCACTTTTTCTCCTAACAGACAGAACCTTGACTTCTAAGAACACGAGCAGGATCAAGTTCAAACCAGGTGAGAGCTCGGCTCGACCACAAGAAATGTGTCCAATTAATCGTCAGCACTAAGCACTTTTCCATTTTCAGTTACACGTTCACTTTTATGACAAACTTGAATTTAATAAATGTGTTTACTTTTAATAAAGCTTTTAAACTTAAATAGAGTCTGTGGTTTTTGGTCCTCCAGACTAGAGTGGATGAGCTAAAGGTTTTCGAATTTTTGCAAGCATGAGTCCGTGCCTCTGCCATCGGTGACTTTGGGAGCTAAATGACTCTGCCACACTATCTAGTCAGTAAGGAGATTGGGGCCGGGGTTCAACTACAAAGTCTGTTATCACTGAGGTATGTGGAAAGTCTAACAGTTACAGCACCTATTATAATTGATAAGCTAAGCGATGCATTATTTAGTGTCCATAGTTCTGTTTGTGCAGATTTGTCCCTGCAACAGTAGTAGAATGGATTGTCCTATCCAAACCAAAAGTAAAGTAGTATCTTATTATTTCTTGGTGGTGGTCATTCACCTTTTTATTGTTGGCAATGGTCAAAGCATAAACATTTAGAATACTTGAAAAGACAATATGGACAATCCCAGAGGACTACACTCAGTGCATAGAGCTATTGCTGACTAGAATGGGAGTCCAATGGAAATGCCAAATGTGCAATCTTAGTTAGCTACACAGACAGACTAATAAGAATAATCTAGTAATACCACACGGAGTCATAGGGATAAGAATTTAGATCCTGTCTACAAGAAGATCAAAGACGATTTAGAAAAAATCGAATGAGGAACGCTAGGAAAAAATAAGTACTCTATATTAAAATTAAAACTTACTGGGGCCAGCAAAGGAGCCCTCGACTGCCCGGTCCTGGCCTGCATCGACAACAGCACCCTCCTCCTCCTCCTCCTGTGTCCTCCTCTTGCCCCTGGGGGAAGCTGATGTACAACATGAAAGAAAGAAAAACAGAAAACATGGATGATATTTATTTCTCAACCAAATCAAACATTTAAAAAAGAACTAACAAAGTAACAAAATATTTTTGCGAAATAGCAAATAGGGAACGACTCCACGGGATATATTATTGACCAATCTCATGTGGTCGACTACGTCATTACTTTAGTATTGCTTGATTTGCGGACCGTCGAATTGGAAACTACCCTATGTAACTCACTAAACAAAGTACTAAAAAGGTTTGCCTAGGATTGGCAGGCAGCAGTCCGCAGCACGCAAAGTGACAGCCAAAGTCCATTGTGATTGAAGATCAGCGACAACACTAAAGTTTCCTACTACATTCACCAGTCATTAAAATACTCAAACTATTAATCCACCACCACTATTTCTTCTTATCGCCATGTGTACAAAGGAAGGACTGGACTTGAGTCTGTAGGGGCTGATTTATAAGGCCCTTGCGGCTCTTTTGCTCCATTGTTGCGTGACTTTTGTGACGCAGCGACAGCACATAAGAGGCGCAATGGTGCGGCGTATATTAACAACGTGACGCATCTGGGAGATGCATCACGTTGTAAAGCCCTGCGCCAATAGGGGTGTTCCGGCGCAAGGGAGGGCGTTCCTGCGCAGGAACGCATCCTAAAAGTGGCTGAGGGAAATCTACAAGATTTCAATCAGTCACTTTGAGGACAATGATGCGTGACTCAAACCCTGCGCCTGCTTGAAGCAGACGTACGGCTTGACGCAGCATTGGGGAGATAGGGCACCCCAGAGAATTGATGGAGCTGCACCATCGTTGCGACGCAACTCCAGCAATGCGCCACCTTTACGGCACAGATGCGTAACGCTTTGGTGACGTTTTGGGCCCATGGCGCGCCGCATTGTAATACGGCGCACCATGGGTGATGGTGGCGTGACGCACAATTACTGGCGCATCCCTGCAACTTTGCAGGGATGCGCCGGTAATTAAAAATCTGAACCTTAGTGTGTAGCATTGCGCAGTTCTTTCAACTACACTCATACATAATTTCACAGGCCAATGAAATGAACACAAAATCTAAAACAAATAAGCATAGTAGCAACACTACTGAGAAGGAGAGCAGTGTACCTGAAATGCACAGAAGATTTTGAAATAAAATGTACCTACAATGTAATGAGCAGCATTATTGCTCTTGTAAAAAAAACAAAAATTTGCAATATAATAACACAGCAGGAGAAAACATAGTAGTAAAGACATAGCTACTACTACTCACCAAGCCCGGGGATCTCAAGGCCAAGGAGGTCGAGCAGATCTCGCTCACGGGTCAGGACATCCGTCCAGCGGTGGGTGGCCTGGTTGTAGGTGCGCCAGACCCGAGAGTGGTGGTAAATGGCCTGGCACACCTTCTCCCACCGCTTCCGGCGCTCCCGGGCCCCGTACCCGGCACTGATCTTGCCGCCTCCCATGATGGTCCTGGGGAGGCGGCGCTGAACATAAAAAATGAGCTGGCCCACCTCCTCCGGGGTAAAGATCTCCCGTGGCATCACTAGCTCCCCCCTCAAACGCCCGCACGGGAGCCGGACACGGGGTGCGGGACCCTTCCCCTTCTCGGGATGCTTCCCGGCTCCCTTCACCATGGTCTGGGCGGAAAGGAATAAAGAAAATAGAATAGGGAAGAGAAGAAAAGAAAAGAGTTTACAAAAGTAGTTTAAAATTAACCAAAAGTAGCAGTAAACACAAAAATATAGGGCTAGAAAAATAGAGGGATAGATAATAAGTAAAATAGATAAAAAAAAACTTCAAACAAGCAAAGGATGGCAGAGATTGACAGAGGATACAAAGACCATGCCCAGAACCATAGCAATGAATGAGAAACAAGATGGCCGCGCCCGTTCACGACCGCGCGGGTAAGTTCGCGCGAGATTTTCCTTGCGAACACGCGCGAGACTGTACTGGCAAACCGCGGACTTTGCGAGATTACACTTCGCGCCCGGAAACGGAAATACGTCAGGCAAACAAGATGGCTGCGCCCTTGCACGACCGCGAGGGTAACTTCGCGTCTTGCGCTACGAGCGGCTCGCAAAAACGCACAAAACCTTGCCAACTAACACGCTGCAAAAAAAACAAATTGCATATTCGCACGAATTTGCGGCTTCCGAATCCGATCTTGCGCGTGTTCGCACCCCGCGAACCCCGCGAAATTGCAGAAAAACGAGTTTTTCAAAAGTGAAAGCACTCGGCAGGGGCAAGAGTTCAAACTCATCATTAGTAACAATTCCCGGTAGTGCTTCCTGACTGGGGCCCCTCCAGAATTCAGTTGCTAGTTGCAACAATTGTATGACCCTGCTCTGACCCTCACAGCAGGCTCATACAATAGCTACAAGTAGGCCACAAAGAAGGTCCTGGGGAAAAAAAATGCACTGCAACAGAAAGCAAAATTACAGATAAGGAAGCAGGTGCCAGACTGGAATTTTAAAACAGTGACACATTAATAAACTAACCCCAAATTAATTCATCTGAGTTGAAGCAGGGATGGTGTGCTTGCTTTTCCCCCCCATAATCTACAGTAATGATGAACCAGAGGGTGGCATTGATGTAACAGAGGGTTGCAGTGGTGAAACAGAGGGTGCTGGGAACCTGTGATGATGAACCAGACGTAGAAACAACATAATTCGCGACCGTTGCGCGACGAAATGTAAGTTCGCAATTGCGAACTGGTACGAAACCCTCGCGAACTGGCAGAAATCCTTGCGAACACAAAAAAAAAAAAAAATCCGCAAATTCGCAAGAATTCGCGGATTTTGCGGATTGCGAGTTCAAAAATCCGCAAATTCGCGAACGCGAGATCCGCAAAATAACAATACCAAAAACCACTGCCCGTTTGGAATAAAGGATACTAGCTGCCTTGGAGTGAAAGCAGCTCTGATGAGTTGGGTGAGGTTCGGCAGGAAGTGGCCACAATAGGTGGCCATACCTAGAAAGCTTCTGAGGCCATTAATGGTGTTCAGCGCTGGTGCCAACTGAATGTCGCAGATGTTGACCGGGTCAGAGGTACCTCCTTAGGTGGAGAAGCAGTAGCTGAAAATACATATTTCTTCCTTGAGATACTCACATTTCTCCTTGTGTAGGGTGAATCCGCAGTCTTGTAGGCGTTTGAACGCGGCTTCTAATCTGTGAAGGTGTTCCTCAAGACTGGGTGCTTGGACCAGAATGTCTTCACGGACATTTATTGCTCCATGAAGGTCAGCTAGCACTCACCTGATAATGTCCTGTAAAACCTTGGTGGCTAGAGATGCCGAAAGTGAGGAGCTTGTAAGCTTGTATTGCCTCAAACTGAGGTGGATGAAGATTGTTGCCACGTGCAGGTACTCACATCCTAAGGGAATCTGATGATAGTAGAATCTCAGGTCTATTTTGGAGAACCAGTCGGAGCTGGAAAGTTCCCCAACAAACTGCCTTCAGCTGGAGTTTTGCGTCATTCCATTTGTGTTCAGGATTTTCATGTCAATACATATTCTTACTTCTTCCTGCTGCTTCGGTTTGTGGGTAACCACAATAGTTGAGTCCCAGGGTGTCGGTCCCTCTACTCTCTTGATGATTTCTGCTGCCTCTAGTTTCTGTAATTCCACCACTACTTTTGGTCAAAGGTGAAACACCTTCCGGTGGTGGTGCAGGGTGTCCTGTTGTACAGACTGATCGATGTGCAGGTGGACTACTCACTATTTTAGGCAGCTGATGCCTTGGAAGATATGTTCAAACTCTCTGAGGAGAGAGTCTACTGTGCTTGTGTGGATCTCAAGGGCAAACTGGACTCGCCTCAGGCTTTTAGCTCTGTGGTAGCTAATGAGCATATAAGACCCGTTTTTGGTGACGTATATCTTTGCCTTCCTGGACAGCCCTTGTTGCCCAATTGTAGAGGAGAAAACCTACAAGATGGAGGCATGCAGTTGTGCCAAAGGCGAACACCCTGGTGGTGGTGTGGAAAGTGCTGGTTGAGAGAGCTTCTTCTGATTCAGTGCTAGGGGCAGTACGTTAATCAATGCCTCTGTGTCCTCAAGGGCCATGGGTGACTGTCCTACTATTGTGACCTGGCAGTGAGGAGGATGGTGGGTGCCATTCTGTGATGGTTTGACTGCATGTGTGACATGAACAGCTCCCTTTAAGGCATCATCATACATTTCATCATCGTCTGCGAACACTGACTCTCTTTCTATGCAGTTGGTTGCTTTCTTCATGGACACTTTTTGCAGGGGTGTTAGGCGTCAAACGTTGGCATAATGGTTTATTTTCCCACACATAGAACCTTTTTCGTCCTGTTGCAAGGTGGTCTTCCATGTCTTTGGGTGGTCATGTTTACTCTAAGGTTCGATGTGGCACTAGCAACCCTGTTTATTGGTTTTGTCTTGATGGCGCATTGGAGATGACCCCCATGTCGACAGGTCTTTCAACTGGCGCAAAGTGAGAGTATCAATCATAGTCATGTGGGGAACTTGGAGTATGTGCTTGCATAGATTGGCATAGGAACAGCCCCAAATTATCTCATCTTGCTCATCTTTTGAGTCTGGTATAGAATTCGTCTTTGGATTCTTTAGGTGTTTAGCAGGCTTGGCAAAGGAGGAAATGCTCATAAAGTATAGACTGATACCTATCCGCTTCCAGCCCCACAGCAGCAAAGTATATTGAGAGGGAACCTTGTAGTGACCAGGGGCTTCTGTAGGAGTGTCTTGGCCATGGCCCACTGATAGACACGGCTGCAGAAAGTGATAAAGGCATGGACCATGTTTACCTCTGTGTCGGCCACCAGGAGCCGGGTGGGGGAGCCCAGGAGATCAGTAGGTGTATGAGGGCTCAACACCACAAACAGACCAGAGGTAGGCTTTAACTCTAAAGTCATCTATATCAGCAATCAGCATGGAGGAAGAGGATCTTCTAGATGCCTTAGTGTGGAGCATGACATGCAGCCCTTAGGCAGAGGACCCAAAAACTTTTCTCAGCGAACACTGGTTACTGGGTGCACCGGCAGCAGGCCTTGTCGTTAAAAATACCACGGTCCGGGTCAGCAGTCAGGATCGAGGCAACATGTTCAGGGCAGTGCTGTGCACCCTTGGCATCAGAGGGATCACACATGCTGGATCGGTACAGAGATGAGGGGCGGCGAGAGCCAGCTCTGCAGGCTGGTAATGCAAAAGCAGGGGAAACTGCCTCATTGCCACTTGTTGTGTCCCTGGAGGCGACCATGTGCTGGGCCCCCCCAGGATGCTGTGAATGGGGTAGAGGCCCCCGTCCAAGAAAGAGTCGGCACACTGGTGGTCATCTGGCGTGGACCTGCTCAAGCGAGACTCTGCCTATTTATTCGTATCTCATGTCCCTTAGAACAAACCATTATCCACTTGAGTCCGAGGACACTTGAAGAAACACACCTCGGCCTGCAACATGTCAGTCTCTAGTATGTTTAATGCAGATGGAAGAAGTGGCTCGTCCATCCTAGTGCATCTCCCTCGAAGAGCGTTAGCAGCAGGAGGATGTTGCTGTGCAAGGTCATTGCATCTTCCTCAAAAGTATTGGGAAGATGTGACCGTGTAAAGCCAGTGCTTCATCCGTGAAAAAATAGGAAAGCAAGAGAACGTTAAGTTGCAAAGCCAGTACAGCTTCCTAAAAAAGAATAAATCGGGAAGAGGTGGCTGTGCAAAGCCAGAGTGTCTTCTCCGAAATCTAGATTTTAAAGGCATCCTTGATATGTTCACTCTGAAGGTTAATTACAAAGCACTGCTATTCACTCAGCGTGTTGATTATTCTGATTAAATGTGGATTAAACTGCAGGTCAGACCGACTTCCCAGAGGTTTGTTAAGCGGCACAGCTGTGCAAGGCCAGAACATTTGTTTTAATAAAATGAACATTTTGTTATTTCAGTTAACTCAATTCCCAGGAAAGACAATTAACATTTCTCTGTTGTTATTTATCAAACTTACTTGGCTCTTCTGCTCCAGCTCTTAGGTATCCCCTAGTGTTATATGGAAAAAGGTATGTATTTAAAACTTCCCAATTGCACATGTTAGATGTGGTCCATATAAAGAGGAGAGCTTTATGATGCATCCTTAATTGTAGCGTTTGCCTGCCATGGAGGAAGAAGGGCAAAAGGGGTTACCCGGAAAAGCATCTTGAGAAGGATTCTGATGTGGAGGTTGTAACTCAAGAGGAAGTCACCAGCAGACATTTCCTTCCCCGTGCAGTTTGCAATGTTTGAATGATTAAGCAGTGGCAGCTGCTCTAAAGAGTCAAGGACCTCCTTGTAAGTAGTCCATATTCGGATTTTAAGTCAATTCTGCAATGTGAACTCTGACCAAAGTGGCATTGTATTCAGGGTTTTGACTTGAATTAACAGTTTACCCACATTAGACAAAAATAAAGATTTCCAGACCATTCACAAATTAAGAAGATATTTGTGTGCAGAAAAGAACCTAGCTTGTTGCCAATAATGCTGCTATTAGAAAAGTACTGAGTAAAGAGTGAAAAGATATTGAGAAGCTGCTTTTCCCACGATTTCTATCTAGCAGATACCAGTTGGACAATTTTTAGGAGGAGTACAGTAAAGTTAGACTCCCCCAGGGCAGAATTAGTATCCCATGGATTTATAGTATCTGAAGATGCTTCCCCATCAGATATGGTGGATAGAATAGTGGATGCAGAACTAAAGAGAGTGAATACAACTTCAAATTTTGCATTAAGAGACTCTGCTTAAGCCTCTTACACTGTACACTTTCTGTTGTGAGATTGTCAAGCACTAGCAAAGGAAATGACAAAATATACTGATTGTACTAAAATACTTTTGGAAGTGGAACAACAGGTCAGGTTCCTTGGGAACATTTATTTCTAAATTAAGTTTTCTTCCTTTTACTGGATTTAAATTGTTTAGAGCTTGGCTAGAAGACATGATAAATAGATCAGCTAAAGAGAGGCAGTTGACAACTCCAGCACACCCACTTGGTTATGGAGTTCTGGACTTTTTGGTTCCGTCCAGAGGTGTCAGGGAACAACACCCAAAGACCCCGGAGTTCCACCTGCCTTGGTGCACAAATGAACAGAAACACGGGCTTCTCGATGGTGGCGTCAAAGACCAAAGGTTTATTACTGCAGGGACACAGAAGTCACAGATACTACACACGGGCAGTAACCAGGAGCCTGTTCAATTTGTACAAAGCGGGTTGCTCCTTATATACTAAATTTTAAGCTGGGGGCGAATTCTTTACATGTAATACATTCCCAAAACCTTTGTGTCTAAAACAATAAATATTTGGCGTTACACAGGAACCGTCGATAATATCTGAGGCCAAACATTGCGAAGTGAGGGGTTCCCACTAGTTTGTCACAATTCCCTGTCAATATTGCATTCAGGACCCGGACCGCCTCATCGTAAAGTTCGTTACCTCCCCCTAATAAAGATTCAGAAAGAAAGAAACAGAGCCAGGTGTGGAAGATAGAAAAGTGGGATAAGGGATGTTTGTGGGTTGTAAATGGGCAAGGCTACCGGCTTCGGCCGCCTAATCATGATCAGGACAATGGACACGAAGACCAGTTTGGCAGGACTGGCCTCGGGCTGAGGAGGTAGCCTTTGTCGAGTCATGCAGCTACAGCGTGATCTGGTTTAAGGTGCACGTGTCATGAAAGAGGTGAATCTCCGGCTAAGGTTACGTGTCCTTAATCGAAATGAAGTGATCAGAGGTTATTGCGTATGTGAGGGCAAGAAACACAAAATGGCGGCCATGATCTAAGATGGATGCCGTGGGTAGATCAGAAATGTGTTTATAAAAGGAGTGCTCTTGCTCGTAGCGTAGCGAAAACACCAGGATATACTAAATGGATCATTTGCGGTTCGCTGATACCAATATTATGTATTTCCGACAAACTTGAAAACACGGGTTCAAATCGTCACGGAACCTCAGACCCTCCTTTTGCCCTTACATAGGCAATTACTCAGTCTATGTCAGAGTCTAGTTCTATGCTCATCAGGTCAGTGACATGCTGTTGTATCATCATCCTTTCTTGTGTCTTTTCTCCAAACGTAGGTGGTTTTCTGAGACAAGTTGCAGCACAAAGACTACACAGAGCAGGACCACATTGGATAATCAGACAACATGAGAATAGGAATACTAAGATGACACCAATGACCATTAGAACCTTCCATCCCCACGCTGATATCAGAGTCCAAAACCACTCCATGAAGGACCAGTTTCCCTTGTCTACATGTATGGAGTCTGAAATCTTGTGCAACTTAGAGATCGCCTCATAGACTGTTGGAGCATTATTAGGAATAAAGACACAGCAGCTCGATTGGATCATTCTGCATACCCCACCTCGATCTGCAAGTATAACGTCTAGAACCATACGGTTCTGCAACGTCATGAGCCTGTCCGCCTGAAGCTCAGCTGTCAGATTGCTAAGGGCACCAGCAGTTTCGGTGATAGTAGATTCAACTACCCGTGTTAGCTGACGTATGTTTCTACTATTGGCCATAGGCCCCCAGAACGGAAGGAAGCCTTTGAAGAAGTCTCCAGCTTCCTGACCAGCGGTATCTTCCTTGCTGAAGACACCTCTCGCTACTCTGGTTTTGTGATAATCAGATGAAGCAGTGTATGTCGGAGGCAACAATCGAGCAATATAACATGATCCTGAAAAGTCGGCAGGCAACCATGTATAAGCTCTGTCTCGACAAATGAAATAGGTACCCCTAGCAGTAAGAAAGGCAGGGGAAGAGTTAGCCGGAAACACGTAAGTCTCTACGCACTCACTCCTCCCTAGCTGAGCTCTCGGATTTCTCCCGTTACCTTGCAAACAGACCTGACCTTGGTGAGGTACGACCCAGATTGGAGTTGAGCTTTTACGCTTGCTTTCTCCTAAACTAAGGCGATACTCTGAAGTATTCCAACTTAAATATACTCGCAATTCGTCTCTAGGGTAAGATGGAGTATTATTGACGTCCTTGACCATGTCAATAATTCCCTGGACTAAGGCTTTGTTGGCAGAGTTATATTTAGTGGAACGCGGTGGACGTGGAGGATAGGTTTCAAGGGCATAAGCAAAGATGGTTTGGAAGGCCTGAAATGATCCATTATAGCTGTAAGGCAAAACCAGATAGGGAATACCTTTCTCCATAGTGTGGGGTATCAAGCCACACACCCAGCAGTCTGTAGTGTTAACTACCAGTTGGTGTTGGTGCAAGAGCTGTACAAAAGTGTTGTTGGTGAATTCTGAGCGTCGGGCTTGCTCATGTTCCGGAAACGAGTGAAAAGAGTGTATAGAAGAAACAGTAGAAATAGCAGGATCAAGGGGAGGTACTGTAGAAACTGGCACAAAAATCAAATTTATACTAAAGACGATTCCACCCACCAATGTTGCTAAAACAATCAAAAATGTAATGACACATTGCATCAAAAAGCATCTGCTATGAAGAATTCTATTAAGTCTGTTTCTGCGAACATAAATCACATTCTCTCGTTGCAGCGCAGGAAGCTCCATCTTCTACAATCCGCTCGCGACCACTGATGATGTGTACGTAGATGAAAATGCCTCTATCAGCCCTGGGAGTTCCCAGAACCAACAGAAAGATCGACCTTGTGTCAGACCCCTGCAAATTCAAACTAGGCACACAACCACGACCCTACGGCTACCCAGACGGCAAGGCAATTTTAAAAACAATAAACAATAGCAAACTTCCTGGCTGAAGGCAAAAGTTCAATATATATCAAAACCACAATATGCAGTTGCCTGCTTTATTTGTCCATTTTACAGCTTCTTAGGTTATATCTCTGCTTCGCTGGTACTGTCTGATCGGAAAATAGGGTATCACTAGCAGCTGTTGCAGAGTTTAAGTTCGCAGATAGCAAAGTTTTTTCTGATGCTGGAGACAAATGTTCAGTGTTCAAAGGAGTTTTTTCAGGAGGAGAGTCAGGTTTTGAAGTGTCAGTAATCAATTCGGCATCGCTGAAAGAGATGAACTTCGGTGTGCTTTCAGATTCGGAGGCACCAATTCCCTTTTTCACCCAGTCGTCGTAAGGGAGCGGCAAAGGAACACGCTTAACATGAGATGCGTGTATCCAGTGCTTACGGCCAGCTACACGAACTGCTGTCCTCGTTGCCAGTAAGATCTGAAAAGGCCCCACAAATCTCGGCTGAAGGTTCTTTGTCCTCGCGAAGTTCTTGATGACGACCAGATCTCCTGGTTTCAGCTGATGCCTTGGACTCTCCGGAGGTTTTGGCAAAGCATCGAAAACCTGTTGATGAATAAGACTCAATTTAGCAGTCAAGTCGTAAAGGTAGTCTATCAACATAGGATATTCTATGGAGCAAAATTCTTTAGGCCTTGGTACACCCCAGATATTTGCCGGGCGACCAAAGACTATCTCGTAAGGGCTAAGCCCTATTCTAGAATGTACTGTTGCTCTCGTTGATAACAAGGCCAAAGGAAGTGCGTCTGGCCAGGCTAAACCTGTGGATGCTTGTATTTTGGCTATTTTCAGCTTGAGGGTGCCATTGTAACCTTCGACTAAACCAGCAGACTGGGGATGGTTTGCACTGTGAAATTTCTGTTTCAATCCTAGGCCGGCACACACACTCTGCATAACTTTCCCTATAAACTCACTTCCGTTATCTGACCATACAATCCGTGGCATTCCATATCTAGGGAAAAATTCTTTGAGAAGAATTTTGGCAGTTGATAGGGCAGTATTGTCCTTTAATGGATATGCTTCTATCCACCTGGAAAAAGCACAAACTACCACCAGGACATACTTCAAATTATTGCAGCGCTCCATGTGAATGAAGTCTAACTGAATCACTTCAAAGGGGCAGGAAGGAGGAGCGAAATGACCAGCTGGAGTTGGAGTTCCCTTGCCAGGATTATGCATCAAACATACCATACAATTTTTCACCACTCTCTCTGCACACTTACTGATTCCCTCATTCTTCCAGACCGGAGCTAACACCTTACATATCCCTTTAGAACTTATATGCGCTACTCCATGCGCCATCGTCACTACTGCAAGCACATACGCATCGGGCAACATCCAACGCTGCTGTTCTGTCAAATCAATCCAACATCCATTCGAGTCCAACTTGCCCGTACTTTCTCTCCATACACGTTTCTCTTCCTCAGTCGCTTCTTTCTGAATTTCTTTCACACTTTCCATAGTATCCTCACACATTCCAGACTCAGCAATCCATCTTGCAGATGTAGCAACATACATTCTGCTCATCGTGTCTCTAGCTGTCTGTTTAGCAATTTCGTCAGCAAAAGCATTCCCACGACCAACATCATCCGTGATTGCTTTATGAGCACTGCACTTCACAATCGCAACTTCAGTCGGTAAGGTTAGAGATTCCAACAAGTCGTTAACTAGCTGACCATGTTGGATCTTAGTCCCATGGGACGTAATAAAACCTCTTTCTCTCCACAACCGGCCAAAACTATGGGCCACGCCAAATGCGTACTGACTATCTGTAAACACATTCACTCTCTTTCCCTCAGCCAAAACACACGCTCTCGTTAGAGCTATTAATTCTGCAGCTTGGGCAGAATTCTGACTCACTCTTGCAGTCTCCACAATCGTCTTCAAAGTCGTTACTGCGTAAGCAGCAGTCACATCACCATTCTCCAATTTAAAACATGACCCGTCCACATACAGCGTACCATCCGGATCTGATAGCGGAGTATCTTTTAAATCAATGCGTCCTTTTGTCTCTTCCTCCGTTTTGAAACAGCAATCATGTGGCTCGGAATCACTCGACTCTTGATCAGTCGGCAACAATGTTGCTGGATTCAATACATTGCATCTTTTGATCTGAATATGACTCGCTAGTAATGTCAGCTCGTAACCAGATAATCTCGCACTAGTAAGGTGTTGTGTCTTCGTCCGGTTCATGAGTGTATCCACTGCATGAGGAACCATGACCACTAGCATATTGTTCATCACCAAACCAGCAGATTGTCGAATGGAAGTCGCAGCTGCCGCTGTAGCTCTCAAACAACTAGGCAACGCTCTGGCTACCGGATCTAATGTTGATGAAAAATACGCACAAGGGCGTTGTTTATCACCAAACTTCTGTGTCAGAACACTCAACGCGCAACCTTCTCTTTCGTGAACGTAGAGCGTGAATGGCTTACTGTAATCAGGTGTACCCAATACAGGAGCTGAACACAATGCTTTTCGTAATTCAGTAAAACTCTCTTGGCATTCATCAGACCATGGCACCGGACTCGGAACATTTTTCCCAGTCAAAGCTACCAATGGTTTTGCTAAAAGAGAAAAATTTGGGATCCACTGCCTACAGTAAGAGGTAATACCTAGAAAGGCACGTACTTCTCTCTGTGTGCGTGGAACACTCATCTGCGTAATTGCTTTTATTCTCTCTGGGGTCAACTTCCTTCCCTCCTTTGACAAGAGATGACCTAGGTAGGTCACTTCTTGGCAGCAGTATTGCATTTTGGAAGGAGACACCTTGTGATTCAATTTAGACAAATGATGTAATAGGGAAATTGTAGCTGCTTTGCAAGTTTCCTTGTCATCGGCAGCCACTAGAAGATCGTCTACGTACTGTACTAGAGCAGAACCTGGAGGAAGGACAAAGGAATCTAACTGGCTTTTTAATGCTTGACTGTAAATGGATGGACTCTCACAATAGCCTTGTGGAGCGCGTTTAAATCTGAAACTTCGACCTCCTAGACAGAAGCCGAAAATATCCCTACTTTCTTCGGCTATCGGAATGCTGAAAAAGGCATTCTTTAGGTCAATAACTGAGAACCATGTGGCTGTGGCAGGAATCAATGTTAACAAGGCAGTAATGTCTGGCACTACAGGAAACTGCGGGACTACAATCTTATTAACTTCTCTAAGGTCTATGACAAACCTGTACACTGGAGGTTTTGTAGGATCAGTTCGCTTCAGAATCGGCAATACAGGACTGTTACAGACATTTCCTCTAGTTTCTTCAACCACACCTTTCTTAATCAAATCTTGCACAATCAATAAAAGTGCACGCTCTCCTTCACTAGATATTTTATATTGGGGAATTCTTGGAAATTTTACATTTGTTTTCAAAGTTACCACATACGGTGGAATTTCTAGGAGACCTACATCATTAGGACCAGTCGCCCAAAGAGAATCAGGGAGTGAATGTAGCTCTGGCGGGAGTGCGTCCATTGACAAGTACATCGGAGAGGTGATATTTTTACCCAATGTAAGCTGTACTCCTTCTGGAGAACAGTACAATGTCGCATATAGTCGTTTTAACAAATCTAAACCAAGCAGATTTTCATTACAACCTGTCGTCAAAATCATGGGTGCTTTCAATTGGCATGGTCCAACAGAAATAGACAAAGGACCAGATATCGGGTTGTAAACAGGGGCGCCTGAAAAACCTACGGAAACATTTGTTGAGCCGGACAAAGGTGCGCCAGGGAGTTTCGCATGAATGATGGAACTTTTTGCGGCACCAGTATCCAACAGAAACGGTTCGACTACACCTGATGTTGCTACTGCGACATAAGGCCCACTCTGATCCACTGGAACTGATACTACTCCCTCTCTCTGTCCATGGCTGTCCTAGTACCCATTTTGCTGTAAACTTTCATCTACTTCATTATAGTCCTCCACAAGGTACTGTTGAGATCTATTTTGCTGAGCAGATTGTCCATTTCGTTGATCAAAGTGATTGGAGGGACGATCATTCGTTTGTGGAGGCATAGCACCTCGCCCTCGTCCTCTAGAATTCTGCACAAAACCACCACGACCTCTCTGAGCTGCTGCTGCATTATTTTGCGCTAAGATCGGACATTCATTTTTATAATGACCCTCTTTCTTACAGTACGCACACTGATTCCACTGGTATTGAGGTCTTGATGAGCCATAATCTGTCCTTTGGTACGAACCTTGCTGCATATTAGATTGATTCGTGCGAGGCGGATACGCCTGCTGCAAAAGAACTTTAGTTTTTAAATCTTTCGTTTTCTTCTCTGATTTTTCCTTTTCCTCTTTATCCCTATTTTCATAGTACTGTGCAGTCGCAAGTATCTGCGCTGTCGTAGATACAGCCCAAGCACTTTCTGAGTCTTTCAATTTATTGCATAATTCAGGTAACAAATTATGCACAAACTTATCGACAAACAGTCTTTGTCCTCCTTCTGTACTCATGTCCTGACCACTATGATCTACAAAAGTCTCTTCAAACCTCGTGAAGAAGTCGGAGACACTTTCGTCTTTCTTCTGCCTGCATGCTGACAGCTTGTCCCAATTTACACGCAATGCTGGCATCAGAGTCTTCATTAGATCAATTATTCTACCTGGAAGATTAGCAATTAGAGGTTCGGGTTTCGCACCACCTATTTGCTGACCATCTGCTGCAGTGATAGCTGCCCAATCACCACCTAAGGCAGCTTGATGATCCTCTCTACGAATTTTAGCCCACACTGGTTGCGGAACTACGTTACCAAACAACATATCGATGTCGGCTAAGTTCATTATACAAGCCTCAACTGTCTGTGTTAATTCCTTGTAATATCCAGCTGGATTTTTACGTGGATCTGGCAAGGCCTGTTTCACCGCTAACACTTCAGCTCGCTTCCATGGAATGTGTATCCACACTCGTTGGAACTGTGCTGGAGCAGCTGCAATTCCTGCATTATCATCACGTTGTATAGCTTCGCGCCAGATTGGAGGAACCTCCCTCATAGGATATTGGCGACTTGGCTTCATTTTACCTTTTTCTAAGTCTCTCGGTGAACGAAGAGATGGATCATTCCTAAAACTTAAAATAAGTTCCATCGCTTCCTTTATATTCTCACCCACTATCATTCCAGCAGCGAACTCTTTTTGAATTCTAATTAAATCTTCCAAATCTGATTCGACATCATCTTCTTCTATTTCTTCACGTAACAACGAGCACATCTCATCAAAGACGTACCGTTGCGTCGGTTCCTTCCATTGCATAAATGTGTCTAACACATCTCTCGTACTATATCTTCTACCCTTCGAAATCCATCTGAGAGCCGTGGAATCTAAAATTCCCCGTTCCTCAGTACTTGGAAACTGACTACGTCTCTGAACAGAGTCAGGAGTAGGAGTCTTAATTAAAGTTTTATATAAAGGAGACAGCATATTAGTAACAGAATCAGTGATTCTTCGACGAACAGAAAGTGGAGTTAACACACTCGCAGACGTAGAGAACGCAGTAGAGGTAGGAATAGATAACGGAACAGTAGGAGTATCGAGGAAAATAGTTTGTGGAGCAGTAGGTACTGAAGTAGATATAGAGGCTGGCAGTGCAGGAAGAGGAGGAGCTGTAGGAACATTCACATTCATCACAGGAGGTACAGGAGCTTGATTCTGAGGGACAGGAGCAGGAACACCAGGTTGTCCAGCAACCGGCAATTGAACATTCGGGACAAGTGGAGCCGTAGCACCTTGTGCATACGGTGGAGGTGACCTTAACAGATAAGATAGCAGAGGATCGTTTTCGGAATCCTCCAGTATCTTAGCCATTTTCGATGGCAAGGCAGGATAGCACTTGTCAATCGCTAAGTTATGCTCTCTAATTGCTACATCTATGGCCTTCTCACACTCGTTAGCCTGCAACTGTTTAGCCGCTTGTTCTAGAGTTAACTCTTCTTGTTCTTTCTGTTCTTTCTTCAACCTTTTCATTTCTCTCTGTTTGGATTCCTTTCGCCAGTAACGGAAAGAATCAAACATTGCCGGCCGGGCTTTCTTCTTAAACAATTTCGCTTCTAAGTTGTCAAGAATCTCGGGTTCAAAACTACCATGCAGTGGCCAACTAAGGACACCATCCTTCTTACAATAACGGACCCATACCTCATTATAAGATATAGGACCCACGCCATGTTTACAATATAAATCATATAGGGGAGTCCCAATCGGAGGAACCAGACATGAGTCCTCCAATCGTGAGTCACGGTTGCAACCAAAACAAGACAACATTTTCCGACTTACCATTTTCAGTCCGGAACACAAAACAAACAAAACACGGAACAAATATGTGCACTCGAACCAAGAACTTAGGCCTACCAAAACGAACTGATGTATCGATACCCAAACTAAACCAAATAGATTATCGTAACTAGAACAACCAGTGACAATCTTACAAAACCAAACCAAACCAAGAACCGATCAAGGATTTTAACAATCCTCACAAAAGTAACCAGCTAGCTATCACTAAATACTTAACTGAGTCACTGAAGACGTCACCAAGGAGAAACCCGTCACGTTTCGCTGTACTAAGGACTGCACCTCGGGTCCAAGACAGGGCGACGGTCAAGGCAACGGCCCACTGCAGCCGTCCTGAACGGGAAACCCTCGTGGAAGAGAACTTCGGGCCACTTTTGCGATATGCCGGGATCGATGAAGTGGGGCGCCTCCCTCAGGAATCTTCACACGAAGCTTCTCGAACTCTTCAGGCTTTTGGACCGGTACCGAATGACGTCGCCCCACGTTGGGCGCCAATTGGAGTTCTGGACTTTTTGGTTCCGTCCAGAGGTGTCAGGGAACAACACCCAAAGACCCCGGAGTTCCACCTGCCTTGGTGCACAAATGAACAGAAACACGGGCTTCTCGATGGTGGCGTCAAAGACCAAAGGTTTATTACTGCAGGGACACAGAAGTCACAGATACTACACACGGGCAGTAACCAGGAGCCTGTTCAATTTGTACAAAGCGGGTTGCTCCTTATATACTAAATTTTAAGCTGGGGGCGAATTCTTTACATGTAATACATTCCCAAAACCTTTGTGTCTAAAACAATAAATATTTGGCGTTACACAGGAACCGTCGATAATATCTGAGGCCAAACATTGCGAAGTGAGGGGTTCCCACTAGTTTGTCACAATTCCCTGTCAATATTGCATTCAGGACCCGGACCGCCTCATCGTAAAGTTCGTTACCTCCCCCTAATAAAGATTCAGAAAGAAAGAAACAGAGCCAGGTGTGGAAGATAGAAAAGTGGGATAAGGGATGTTTGTGGGTTGTAAATGGGCAAGGCTACCGGCTTCGGCCGCCTAATCATGATCAGGACAATGGACACGAAGACCAGTTTGGCAGGACTGGCCTCGGGCTGAGGAGGTAGCCTTTGTCGAGTCATGCAGCTACAGCGTGATCTGGTTTAAGGTGCACGTGTCATGAAAGAGGTGAATCTCCGGCTAAGGTTACGTGTCCTTAATCGAAATGAAGTGATCAGAGGTTATTGCGTATGTGAGGGCAAGAAACACAAAATGGCGGCCATGATCCAAGATGGATGCCGTGGGTAGATCAGAAATGTGTTTATAAAAGGAGTGCTCTTGCTCGTAGCGTAGCGAAAACACCAGGATATACTAAATGGATCATTTGCGGTTCGCTGATACCAATATTATGTATTTCCGACAAACTTGAAAACACGGGTTCAAATCGTCACGGAACCTCAGTTAGACATCGCTGGTTCCCTAAGAAACGAAAGTTTGGATCCCAAAGAGCATTTAGTGGATCTTTTCAGTCCATTTGAGGAAGGAGATGTGGCCCTGGTGCCCTCATCTGAGACCTCTTCCCAGAAATCCTGAATATCCCAGGCCAGTAGGTGGCAGGCTTCTTCTCTTTTTCAACAAATGGAAAGAATCGTTTTCAGATACTTGGGTACTTGGCATTATTAGAGTTTCAAGAAACACCAGAAGACTTTTTCATGTTAACTCTGGCTTATCAGAATCCTCAAACAAGGAGTGCAATATTACAGGTAATCCAAGAGTTGATAAAGAGAAGGCCATACTTCCGGTACCTTAGGAGAAATATGGAAAGGGGTGACATTACATAATCTTTGTACTAATAAAGCCTTCAGGAGATTAAAGACAGATCTTGGACCTCAAGAATATGAACACTCCAGTGCAGACCCTTCAAGACAGTAACTCTTCAAATGATTCTTCCGTTGTTGTTTGAGGGGGACTTTCTTGCTTCTTTGTACCTGCCAAATGCATATTTATACATTTATGTCCACCAACAATTTCGTAATCTTTACACTTTTGTGACTGGGGGAGTATCTTTCAGTTTAGTAGTACCTTCCAGTCTTTCCTTAGCTCATAGAGTTTGTGGTTGGAAAGTGACATGATTAGGATATGCATTTATTCACGTACCTTGATGATCTTCTAATTAGTGTATCTTTATTTTCAAAGACACAACAGGATCTTCAGACTTTATGCAGTTTTCTCCAACATCTGAAATTCATTTTGTACTTGAGGACATCCAACCTTCTGCCATCCCAGCAACTGCTGGAAATGTTCCAGTGGAAGAGGCCAGTGTGTTCTTTCCAAATCAACAAATGGTCAAGTTAGGATAGGGACTGTTGGATACACTAGCAAAGAGTTCAGCAACAGCAAGAGAATGGTTGTGACTTCAAAGAACGGATCAAAGAAATCAAAGAAAGAAAGGAAGAAAGAGGAAAGAAAGGTTGAACAAACAGAGAAAAGGTGAAAGGAAAGAGGGAAAGGATGATGCCCAAAAAGAAAGAGATAGAAGAAAAGAGGAAAGAAAGAACAAAAATAGAAGGAAAGGAAAGACAGAGGACTATAAAAAAGAAAAAGGAAAGAAGTAAAGGAAAGGAAAAGAGAAAGAAAAACAAAGGAAGAAAGAATGAAAGAAAGTGGTAAGAAAGAAAGCAAGAACAAAAGAGAAAAAAGAAAAAAGAAAAAGAAAGTAAGAGGAAAGAAGCAAAGAGAAGAAACAAGGAAGAAACAAGCAAAGAAAAAAAGAAAGAAAAAAGGCATGACATAGATAGGGCTGCAATGATAAAGTACCTTCATATTCTTACATTCAGAGCTGATATGATTATTGTATGGTCTGAAAAAGTAGCAGTCAGAATGAAAGAAAGACGAAGGCAAAAAAGAAAGAAAGCAAGGAGGAGAGAAGGAAGTAAAAAGAAAGAAAGTAGAACAAAATAAAGAAAGCAGAAGGCAAGAAAAAAGAGAGAAGGAAAGAAAAGGGGACAGCAAAAAAGAAAAAGAAAGAAAGTAAGAAAGAAGGAAGGCATAATAAAAAAGAAGCATATAAAGAAAGAAAGTGGAATGTAAGAAAGAAGGAAAATGAAAAAGAAGCAAAGAAAGAAAGGAAGAAAGAAAAAGCAAACAGTTATAATGAAAGAAAGAAGGAAAGAAAGAAGAATGAAAGATAGAAAGAAAGAGGAAAGAGGAAAGTGAGAAGTAAAGAAGCAAAGAGAATAGAAAAAAGAAAGGAGAAAAACAAGGAAATACATCATCCTCATGAGCTTACAGTCAGAGTTCACATGAGCATCTGGTACAATGTAAAAAGCAGCAGTCATATAAACAAAGGCCACTTCAAAATTAATTTACAACAGCTTTCGCAGGAGACAGGAACTGCTAAATCTGAAATGTGCCCTGTGCATATAATAAGGAACAAATAGCCTAGGTCAAGTCACTTTAAAAAAAGTGCCTTAAGACACAGGCCAGCTATTGAAGGAGAATTCTCTCCACCGAGGAAAACAAGGCAGTGCCTTAATAAATCTTTAAACCTCATATAGAACGCCGCTAAGTCTAGTTTCGATCAAGGACTTTGATTCTAGCAAGCATTGGCAGGTGTACATTTTTCTTCAGGCATTTCTCTTTCAATCTTTACAAAATCAGGGTGCAATCTAATTGAGAGCCACGTTGGAGTTGATTAACTCTCTTTACACTATGTATTGCCTGAAGATCATTTTTTTCAGTTCCTTGGCACTGAGCCTTCACATTTAAATAGCCTGTAAATAGCACTAAAAATTCGTATACTGCCTGCCTGCCTAGAGCTGATTTTGCATCATAGATTGTTTATTCCCCAAAGACCATGGTCTGTGCTTTGATATTATTGATCATTAATTAATTAATGTATGTGCATTTGAATGGCCAGCCTCTCTCAAAATGTATGATATACAGTATGGCTCATCTTCCAATATTCTGGTATTTCTCGATATCATTCAATTTTATGAATCAGGATTTCCTAGTCTTCAAAAGGTGTTCATATGGATTTTACCGCTTATCAAAATGGAGTATACTGTAACATAAAATGATATCTGAGTTCTTTTGAGTTTGGTTGAGTTTGAGCAACACTGTAAATTGGTAGGCTCATGCATAGTCAAACTAGCAATACTTGCCAAATTTAGAGGTAGGGGTACCACTCAGTGGGCACCAATGTACTTAGCCTACTCTATCACTGCACAGTCATTGGAAGGGACCATCTGCTTACAATAGTGCTGCTGTCTTTAGTGTATTAGGAGTTCTGCTCTGTTTACGATGGTCCTCATCATGCAGATTTTCCGTGCAAGCAGGGAGAATAAAGCAATGACTGGGAGAAAAATCCCTGCACAACAGGGAATTCATTTCGATAAAAGTGCAAATTATTTATGAAAACGTTTGCACCAGAAATTAGTTTCCAAATCAGAGGTTTACTTAAAATAGGGCAGGTGGACTGCCAAGGGGTGGGTACAAAGGTCTAGATGAAAAACCATGGTGGTCCATTTGACTCCTACAGATGAAAGTAATCTAATGTCATCAATTATTTCTTCCTTTTAATTTCCCAAGTTGCATTGTCTAATAACACCTCATATGTCATTGTCTTTGTCTGCATGAAGCAAAAACAGACGTTCTCCTTCCCTCCGGCTATGTATATCACTATATTCCTCTCTACCTCTATATGCATATATGTTAATCATTAATACAGATACGTTTGCACGTTGCACTTTATATGTCTCTGTAAAGTTATTAATTAATCCATTTCAATCCTATTTGATAGTTTACCACTTTTTCAAAAACATTTGGAGCAATCAAATCCAGTTTTACAAAACTATTTTATGTGACCAAATTCCATTACATCTTTGCAAACATGATGACAGACAATTAGATCACCCTTTTGGCATTTTCGAGAAAAATCTCTCCCAATACATTTCATAAGGGGAATCAAAGGATAACTAGGCTGGGAGAACCAATTGACTCTTCGGAGCCTTTGTGTAGCAAGACATACATATTACTTAAATGAGTAGCTACAATAAGCGCGTCAATCCAATCTCTTGATTCATCACAGTTGTCTTTTTTCTGGTTCATCAGCCTATGAATACTCCTTCCTTGATAGGATCTTCTTTCTGTTTCTATACTTGTACAGATGCTGACAGAGAAAGCTCTAATGAGAGTTTTTCTCTTTTTGGGTATATATGCCACATACTAGTAGCAAACTGCAAGACCCACCTATCAGAACTGGGCAGCTGAACACTATAAATATAACTCACTTCCCGAGCATGAACCAACAGACACACGTTACTGCACTGACTGTAGTCCAGCCCATTAAAATTGAAAATACATTCCTAATCAAGGGCATTAGGCATCTAACAAATGCATCAACGAGGATAAAAAAGAATGGAAGAAACCTTGACTGTCTCGTTGATTTTTCTAGAAAGGCAGAGAAAAGATCTTATGCGATGTGACATAAAGTTTCTGGCACCACATATTTTCTCAATCTGTCATAGTGACAAGGGTTAGTGGCCTTCATAGTCTATGGGCAAGGGGGGCAGTGGGTACTCTCCATCTCCTGTTCCCAGTGTGTGGTCTCTTCCCGTATCCTGTAGCCGACAGATAGGTCACTCTGTCGATGACCAGTCCTCCGGTCCAGATGGCCCGGTCCAGGCAGCCACTCGTGCCATCCTGCAAGTGGACCACTCATTGGTCCCAGGATCTTCTTGGTCCAATTGGGCAACCTCCCAAAGGCCAAGCACAACAAAGCCCTGGCAATAGGAGCTGCCCTTCACTACTCCACATGGTCTTCACTGGCCAGGAGACACAAGTGCTGGGGGCCCGCACTCAGTGATCTCAAGGAGACAGGTCCTCTTCCCGGTGTTGGAAGGGCCTCTGGTATTGATCCCTGACGTATCCTGGGAGTCCGCATGTCAACGGGGGGGGGGACTAAAAGCAGCCCAGAGGGAGAATGCAGCATAGGGGGCAGTGCTCCATACTCTGTGTCAGAGCTGAGTCCTCAGTTTCCTGTTTTTCTTTATTCGCAACGATCGAGGCAGGCAGCTCCCACCCTGATCACCGTACTCGGGGAGCAGCCACCTCTCCCACAGGCTGCTAACTCTGTCCAGGGGTATCCCCAGGTTCTCCCCGACATCCGCTGCTACTAACAACGCCCCTAGTTCGATTAGGCCATCTAGGCATCAAGTGGCCCACCCACCAGTCACTATCTTTTCTCCTCTCTCCATTGGGGGCCCACTCCTGTTTGTTTCAGGGCACCCCTGCCAGAGCCTTATGAACCCATCTGTGGCCTGCCAACACTTCTTTGGTCTGCCACCACTATCCGAGGCAACCATCCATCCTACCCACGATTATCCCATAGGCCTCAGGATATCGGCGTCTGGAGCTCCAGGAGCCTGCATCTGATTTACAATTTCTTATAGTGCACGAGATTTGAGAACAAAAAAGGCAACTGGGGCATTTGCAGTTCTATACAGGTGAATAAGGTGCCTGAAGCATGAAACGATTTTAATTATTGCCATAGAACCCATTAACAGTTTTTATTTTGGTTGCAGAACATGAATTATCATAATATCCTTCAAATCAAAGCAATGAGAGTATGCAAACAGATTGTTTCCGTGAAATATTGTATTTAAACATATAAATACGTACATCAGCAGACTTTGGAACGCTGACCTAAAAAGCCATAAAAGGTGTCTTATTTTTATATTGATCACACTAATCCAGCTTTTCCTTCAGCCCTATCTTCTCTTTTGATCCAGGCAAAGAATACTAAGCAGATTTCGTTGCCCAGTTCTCCAAAGAATCAGAATGGGCAGATTTTTTGGGCCTATGCCATCTTATGGGGGCATCGAGCCGAATCTATAATTAGGATGGAACAAGGTCTGGAGGGTGATATCACAGCAGTCCATGAAAAGGAATGTTGAGGGACAATGTACTTTTGACAATGAAAAAAAGCAGTTTGGATCAAACTACTCACCTCATTGAAACTTTGACACATGTTCAGTGTAGCTGATCTTGGATCTTCTTGAATCTAGAATTACATTTTCCTTCATATTTATTTATTTATTTTTGTGATTTGTTGAGCGCGGCGAATACCCGTGGGCGTCATATGTTGTGAACTGATTCACACATTATGACACAGCCCACATGTCATGCTGTGCCCACACCACTTAAGGCTTCAGCCTCATTTAGCCCCAATATGATCTCCAAATCACCCATCAAAAAAACTGCTGATGACAAACATGCCAGGTTCCCAGCACCTACTCTGTCATATTACAACATTGTCACTAATTGATATTATCAATATGACTGAGAGTGTTGAAGCATGCCATTTAATTCCATGTAGATTTACTTGACTTTTCCTGATAATTCACATAATCATTGGAATGGTGAAGTATCCATTGCCAAATGGAACATTTAATGTAATGATTTGATCACTTAATGGAAGCCAACACTTTTTGAACTTTTTTGTAGTTTTAAAACAGTGCTGTTATGGTTGCACATGATGGTTGGCCTGACCCACATGGCCAATCTGGTGAGGTTCCAGTATATCATTGCCAGCATATCATCTGACCTAAATATTGTGTCCTAAATATCAACTTCAAAATTATACCCCATTAGCGGTCATGATAGAAAATCGACACCGACTGGGACAATATTTCTGTAAAACATATTTAGCCAGTAATGTTCATGCCAAATTAAATTTCTCTATACAATATTCTGATACACAACAACAAAATCATCATCTGACCTAAATATTGTGTCCTAAATATCAACTTCAAAATTATACCCCATTAGAGGTCATGATAGAAAATCGACACCGACTGGGACAATATTTCTGTAAAACATATTTAGCCAGTAATGTTCATGCCAAATTAAATTTCTCTATACAATATTCTGATACACAACAACAAAATCATCACTCATAAAATAATTAGCTCATAACTTGATTAAAAGTTGAACGTGAATCAAAATTTGTAGACCACAAAAAACACACAGATTTGTATAGATTTCCACAAAACAGCTGGAAGTGATTCTCATTTTTGGATAATGATTTCAACACTTGTTAACTCAATTAACACCATTTGATGACTAACACTATTTTAAGGTCCTCTCATTTTAAAGGACTGCTAGAAATTGGGTTATTGGTTGAGAGGAGTGGAAGACCTACTCAAGCAACCAACAACAACAATCCTTGTCAGTGTGAACCACAAAGAGTCACTAAATGAACGTGGACTATATTAGCCATCAGGTAGCTTGCCACAAAAGCAGTCAGGCTTAACTTAAAGGTAATGTGTAAAGTATTTCACACAAACAGTAATGAAGTGAAAACACAACACAAGAAAAATCATACACAAATAGAGTACATTTTAATAAATAAAATGGTACCAGAATGACCAAAAAATCCACCATTAGAACCAAAGCTATACATTTTCAAAGTTTTAAGTGAAAATAATGTCTAAAAGCTCAAAGTGCTGGAACAGCATAATTTTGGCACCACCCTTACACATCACAAATACACAGTATATATGTGCAATTAGCACATGTACTCTGTTCCAACAATATTAATGGAAAGTGTTGCACTTGACGTCCCTGTTGAGGTGCATTCACTGAAGGATTATAGCCTCATATATACACTGTGTGCCTTTAATCATTAAATAGCATTTGATGTTTAGGTGATTGAATAAAACCACCCTTTCAATATTAAAATGTAATTACTTTGAAGGATTTATGTAATGTGTGCACTAATGTTTCATACTTGCATTTAAAATGTAGTTCTTAGTCACATTACACAGTATACATGTACTCAAGATTTGGTCTGTATGCAATGCGTAACATGAATCTAGGTATCGAAATTTTCCATTCATTTGAGGTTGAAAGTGTACATGCATATTAAATGTGCACCATTGATTTAATAACTTAACTTGCCATGACTAGGCTCCTATTTCTTTCTGCATAAAATACTGTTTTCCATTTTCTGCTTACATGTCTTTTTTGTGCAGGAACATTCACGAGGGTTGATAGTTTGAGAATAGGTACAACACTGTACTAGTGATCTGGAGAGGGCCTTAGGAAAGGACCTTGACAAGGAACATGGAAAGCCAGAGCGTCAACTGAAAGTTTCCATTTATAATTGTCAGGAGTCGCGGTTAATCAAGGTCAATATAATTTTAAGATCTGGCCTGGAATAGTTTGTAAATGTTGGAGCTTACAATGTGAGAATGGAAAGAACAATGGAGCCCCTGATGATGTGAATGGTGGGGTGTTACTTTGGAGACTCCAGCGGTAATATCTGTTGTTCACACTGTCTGAGGTTGCAACATTTTCCTATGGGCTTTGAGAGGTGTAGATCTCTATGCCTATCCACTTTCACTATTTGCTGAATGTGGCTGTGGCTAACATTTACATCCCTATGCCATAAGACTCTTGACTGAGCTTTTGAAATTATGCACCTTCTAGCACTTCCCCGCATTTTCCTATTTTCCTGATTTTCTTTTAAGTAGAAACCATCCTCCTTAGTTTGGACTTTAATTTAGATGATTTTAGACTTCACTCATGCATAGAAGAGAGAATCAAAAACTCTTTTCTGAGCATCAAATTCTGCTAATGTTCTCTTGTTTTGCTGTGACTGACTTCTTGTCTGCCTAAAACTGGTACGCCTGAATTTCTTTAGGAGGTTGGGTTATCCAGTTGTTATTCAGTATCTTTGCAGCATGGTATTGAGATTTGTTTACCTTAACCTGCCTGATGACTTGTAATAAACCTTCTTAACTACAGTCACTGATTCCTGGTCCTTATTGAGTACCCAAATGGGTTAAATTGTAAATTACAATTGATTTATGTAATGCTAGCTCCCTTTACCTCTCACTTGGTGAAAAAGGTCTATATTGGATAACCAATGGTGAGAGAGCTGGCCCACCACTAGAGCAGCGCCAAATGCTATTAACTGGTTGTGCCGGACCGGAACAAAATCCGATGACGATGAAGCATGGGCCATATACAGGGACCAAGTTAGCCCCACTGAGAATTGTACCTTACGTACTTGATGCAAGGCTATGTGTTGCTCTGCATCAGTTCCAATCAGAAGGTGAGTGGTACTGCCATACATAGTCCTGCATTGAGCTTTTTCACTCTGTGTCAATTCCGATGAGGCTGCTGATCTGCACTTGCTAGGACTGTGATGCAAGGTCCTGTTTGAGTTGCGCTGCAATGTATCGGTCCCAATGAGCCCACCAATATGGAATTGCCAGTGGCTGTAACATGAGGTCATGTGTCGAGCTGCGTCCCGCTGCCCTGAATTTGTTGGATCCCATAGTTGGATCGGGAGGAGTACACTCTGATGCCAGCCAAGTGTCAAAGAAGTGGCGGGCACTGCTTGGAGAGTCACTCCAGGCAGACATCAGCAACAAGGATCAGGCAGGTCCAGTGCAGCGGGCCCGCTGCAAGTCACTACTCACATACCACCAGCCATGCGCCAGTCCACACTCACTGCCAGCCAAGCACCAGTCCACACTCACCGTCAGCCAAGCACCAGTCTGAGCACACCACCAGCCAAGCACCAGTCCACGCACACTGCCAGCCAAGTGCCAGTCAACACACACCACCAGGCAAGTGCCAGTCCACATACACTGCCAGCCAAGCACCAGTCCACACACACTGTCAACCAAGCGCCAGTCCACACAAACTGCCAGCCAAGCACCAGTCCACGACACCGCCGGCCAAGCACCAGTCCACACACACCAACAAAACTGCAAACACAAAAGCGGAAACTAAATACATTGCACTAATGCCAAACTTGAAACTGAAAAATATAAAACAATACAGGCAAGGCAGTTCCCTTTAACACTCATGGATGCGCCCCAAAATTATTTTGCGTGTGGTACATTTTAAAACAAGCAGGCACACACAGCACAGGAATTTAAGGACACTCGGGCAGAACATTCGAGTTTCCTTCCACGTACCTCTTCGCCAAAAGTCGCTACATCTCCTACTGGGAAAGTCTTTTGTGGGCGTGGGAGGAATGTGATCAGGAAAGTAGCGATCTTTCACTCTAGCCACATCATCCAACACTCCAACTCTAGGAACATTTGCCTGTTACACTACATCAAGGCTGCCTATCACAGATACCTGAAACTTAACAAATGTCATCCTTGACTCAGGAGAACAATCCTTAAATGCAGCAAAAGCATTAAAGGTTGCTAAGTGGAAAAGATGGATAGCCAACTTCTTATACCAGATTTAAGCCTTATGAAGAGCAGTGTAAGGTTCCCATCTCTGATGGACTCTATCAACATCCACCTCCATCTGACCCAAGACCACCTCTCTTTCAGGAAGCAACTCAAGACCTGGCTGTTCGAGCAGTAGCGGACCCCCCTCCCTCAAGCGCCTTGAGACCCTCCGGGTGAGTAGCGCGCTATACAAATGCTTAGATTGATTGATTGAACACCACCCACCTGTGTGTATATTATAGTCTAATATACACACAGATTTCCACACTTCAACCTGACACCAAGCAGTCACAGGGGTAGTTACTTTCAACATGGAAGGTAGTCAACATCTAGGCATTTCTCCTGTCTGCAAACTTCACAGCTAGAAGTTCCTCACTAACAATGCTTTGGGGGAGGAGCTTAGCGCGCATCCAAGATGGTCGCGTGAGCTGTGAGCTCCCGAGACCCTCGCCGCCTTCACCAACTATCCTGGCATTAATCCTGTTTTGGACGACGGGTTCTTTTAGCCGCGACTCTCCTGATCTGGAAGACCCTTTTCAGAATTTGAATTGGATGCCGGATGCCCGACTTGCTCCTTCCCGGAGCCTAGAGGCCTACACCGTGACTCATCCCGGGCCTTGGGCATCAGGAGCACCCCGAAAGTAGTTGAACAACAACGGCCTGTGGCAAGGGACGGCTGCCCGGGGTCTACTTTCGGTTTTGTTTCTCCCTGGCCGCGAGTATTGAAGGTAGCTGTTGGGTGCTCGAGCCTGCTGGTTACTGCAACCTCCTGACTGATCCCTATCGACGCCCCGTGTTTCAATCCCCTTTGGATTTTTCCTTCGGGGGAGCCATTTACACCAGGTCCCGAAAGCCCCAGAGGGGCGGACAACCCACCATGGCGGCCAAGTCTGAGGGTGACAAGCGGTCTCTCAAGACGACAACTCGTGGTGGCGGGACCCAAACCTCCATCATGGACAGATTTGCACGTAATAAGGGCTCGCCAAGTGGGACTGGTAAAACCTCGGAGGACCTGGGTAGTGGCCCCCCAGAATCAGAGGAACCGACTCTTCGAGACGTCATGGGCGCCATCGCCAGCATACAATTGTCGATGGGCCAGCAATATGAAACCTTGGCAGCCAAGATCGACACAGTGGCGGTGGATGTGGGCCTGATCAGGGCAGATCTGGCTAAAACCAATGAGAGGGTGAAGTCGTTGGATATCAAGATGGCCAGTCTCACCACGGATGTCTCCGAGCTCCAGACTGAGGTTCGTACCCTTCGATCCTCTAGCGATCAGTTTGCCCGCCGGCTTGAGGATTTTGAAAGTCGTGCTAGGCGCAACAACATACGCATAGTCGGATTTCCGGAGACATCAGCAGATCAATCGACAGACCTTCTTGTTGAAGACCTGATCATTAACCATCTTCCCCTAAAGGCTTGAGCAAGCTATTTGCTGTGGAACGCGCCCATAGGATTCCGGGTGGCAGACGCAAGCAGGGGACGGCCCCGCGGCCCATCATTGCGCGGATCTTCAATTACAGAGACAGAGACAGACACGCCATTTTGCAGGCTTCGAGGACCAGCGGTCCCACAAGGTTTGAGAATGCCTCCATCAACTTTTACCCTGATTTTACCCCCATGGTGCAAAAACAGAGACTGGTGTTCTCCGGGGTGAAACGAAGATTACGAGATCTGGGCATGAAATATGCCATGCTTTTCCCCGCCCGATTGCGCATTGAACACAATGAGCGGGTGCTCTTCTTCGATATGCCTCAGGTGGTCAGTGACTGGTTAGACACACTACCAATGCCACGGGACAATGCGGATCAAACTAGTGGTGCTGAAGGTGGCCGACGGGACCAGGAGGAGTAGAGGCACCGGTGTATGCTTCCATTGTACTGTGTTACGATGGGTTGTTCTCCTTGTTTGGGTCGATGACTTTTATCCCAAAATGGGCCCTGGGGCGGCGGGGTGTTCGGCACTTTTCCTCCTCCGGGGGTGTTTTCCTTTCTATCTGTAGTTTAGTTTTTGGGGTAGGGCGACAGGCACACTGCTGAATGGGGTGGTTTCTTGGTTCATTGCAGGGGTGCAGGCTGGGGGGTTGTTGTTTTGGGGCTTTGGGGGAGGGGGGTTGGGTTTTCCTTTCTTTGTTCATACTGCACTTGGGGGTACGTATTGCTGCATATTCTGTGTTTCCTTCTTGGGGTTTGGTGGACCTGACTACTCACTTCCGGGATGGGGGGTAGGGGGTTACGGGTCTTGAGTTGGAATGTCAATGGCTTGGGGGACAAAATAAAGCGGGGGATTGTACTCCAATATGTGAAACGTCATTCTCCTGACATTGTACTCCTGCAGGAAACACACCTGGTGGGGAATACGTTTCATGCTATGAATCGGAGGGGTTACAGGTTGGTGGCCCATACAGGGTTTACTTCGGGCTCCAGAGGAGCTGGTATTATGCTCCGTACTTCCCTTCCCTTGGAGATTGACGACACGATCTTGGATGACAGGGGTAGATATACAGCAATTGTTGGGAGGTGGGAGGGAAGAACCGTAGTCGTCCTTTCGGTATATGTACCCCCCGGTTTGCAGGCCACCACATTTGTCGACTTGGGTAAATTGTTGCTGGGGCTTCCCGAGTTCTTCTAGTGATGGGAGGAGACTTTAACTCAGTGATTGATGGCTCGCTGGATCAACATCCTCCCAGGGTTCTCACACAATCACAGTCCTGTCTTGGTGGGTTCCTGGATACGTTTGGTATGGTAGATTGCTGGCGGATGCTTCACCCTGGACAGGCCCAATATACCTTTCACTCCGGGGCACACGGGAGCTTGGCTAGGCTTGACTATCTTCTTGTGCCTGCTGCCCAGGCCACGACGGTGCGAGAGGCCCGACATTTGCCTAGAGGCATTTCGGACCACTCCCCGCTGTGGGTCCATATTGATCTCCATTTGAATGCCGGGGGCCGGGTCGCCCCGGTCAATCCCTGGCATCTCCGGGTTCCGGAGACTAGAGCGGGGATGATTAAAGCTGTAGACCATTACTTTGCTGAGAATGTGGGATCCGTGTCGTCCTCTGTCTCCCTCTGGGAAGCTTTCAAATCTGTGATACGGGGCCAGGCGCTATCGCTTATCGCTAGCTCCAAGAAGCGACACAATGAGGAGGTTGAGCGGTTGGAGGCCGAGGTGGTAACTCTAGCGAGAGATCTTGAAAATGGAGTCACGCGTGAAAAATTGCATGTTCTGCAGTTAAAACAGTCTGATTATAAGGCTTTGGTCACGAATGCAGCGAAAGCTATGAGTCGGGAGCAAATGGGCCGTCTGTATGATGTGGGTGATAAAGCCGGGAAGTTGATAGCGTGGTTGGACAAACGGGAGAGATTGAATCGTGTGGTGCCTGTGATCGAGCGAGTGGATGGGGTACGTGTGACGGATCCACTGGAGATAGTGGAGGAGTTTGCTTCTCACTTTCGAACGGTGTATGCGCCGGTCTCGGACCGGCCAGAGGAAGACTCCCGTCTTTTGCTTCGGGATATCGACTTGCCTTGTCTGTCTGACTCTGATAGAGAGCTAATGGAGGTGGATTTTTCCACTGATAAAGTAGCACTCGCTATTCGCTCCATTCGCTCGGGTAAGGCTACGGGTCCAAACGGCCTGCCCATCGAGCTGTACAAGTTGTGTCCGGACAAAATGGCGTCGTATCTTCGCTCGATGTTTCTGGAATCTAGAGAGAGGCCAGCTTCCTCGTGATCAACGACTTGCGTCTATTGTGGTGATTCCTAAGGAGGCTAAACTACGTGAATTCTGTGCTTCGTATAGACCTATTTCGCTCCTAAATGTTGAACCTAAGGTTTTGGCAAAAGTATTGGCCAACCGACTGATAACTGTGATAGGTGATCTGGTAACCCGGACCAATCTGGCTTTATTCCTGCCCGTAACACTGCGCTGAATTTCCGTCGCCGTCACGGCGTGCTGGCTGTGGTAAATAAAGTTTACCTATGCGGAATTTCTATGCGGTAAAGTTCAATAAAAATAGCTCAATCAAATGAGAGGCAGAGTCCGTGGCATCTGAGTTTATAAGGGTTTTATTCCATAAAATGGAATTGGTTCGAACCAGGTATCATGTTCCATCACCATGAAGGTTCAGGAAGGGATAGACAATGCTTTATTAACAGAGTACAATATATATAGTAAATGCATACAATGGTGATGGATACAGAAGGCGTAACAGCTGAGAGAAAAGAGATAAGAACACATGTACGTAACAGAAGGCGTGCACGAGGGCGTACACGGAGGTGTGTGCTAGAAACGTCACATGAGAGTGTCACAGGTGGGTGGATCCATAGAGGAATCCTGCAGTGTCAGCAGAAATATATGGCAGAGATGCGCGCGCAGCAGCATGACGTGTGATTGACGTGGAACTGGAGGGTGAAGGGGACTTGACATTTAGCTCCAAAAGAGAAGACAGAAGTCTGGCATGTCAGAACAACCTAAACCCAATCATATCTGATATCTTGTGTTTGAGGAACTGTATTATCTGGAAGGAAAGGTCTCTCGGGCAGAGGCTATTCTATACTGACTGCTAGTGCATGCATATGTGACTACGTGTCTACGTGTAATGCAAGGGGCCATGGGCCTACCATGGTAACGGGAGCAATGAATTACTTGCACGGAGACAGAAAAACCGGGCCCTTTGCTCTGCAGCTGGGGAGATGTTTTCCTAAATCACTAGACAGGAATGTATTTTCGAGGAGCGGAGCAGATAACTTGAAGGCAAAATACAGTCTTGGCAGGCAAGCAGGCCGAGCCGGGCACCCCTCACCGCACAGGGAGTAGGGTAAGGGTCATGGATGCAGATCCAGGCTGCAGCTTTCAGAGGCAGAAGGCAGAAAGGGCTCAATGGCAGAAATCAGGGCCTAGCTCGCCAGAGCCAGGAAAACGTGAAAGTGCACCATGTAAAGACGGTGGCACGGCATACTTAGGAACTGAATTTTCGACCCATTCATGGTGGATCTGAAAGAGGACATGTTAACGTTGGACGCAAATGTATTTGCGTCTTCATAGCTGGATGTGGAGGGAACATACATGTACTTGAAGCACGTACATGGAGCCGTTGGGGTCTACGTTAGGGGACACAATTGACCAAAAAAATTCATATTACCTCATTCCCTCCTTGTCCCCTACGGACCCTTCATGATATATCAATCTTCATTAGTCCATCAATTTGTTCATATAACATCATTTGCTCTTCCTTTTTCTGGCGGGATTTAGAACGTGGACTTGAATGGGGAATACATGATGTGGCGCACAAACCACAAATCGCTGGCCCACACTGTAAACATAGGCAACAACTGAATACTATGAGAAGGGCTATTCCGAGGAAGGATAGGACTTTCCATCCCCAGGCTGATAACACGCTCCAGAACCAACTGGACCAAGTCCAGGTGCCTGGATTCTGGTGTATCTGACTTGCAATCTTGTGGAGACGGGTTATGGCTCTATATACTGATGGTGCGTTTTCTGGAATGAAAACACAGCAACTCGATCCGATGACTCTACAAGCTCCGCCCCTATCGGCCAGGATGACGTCAAGAACAAGACGATTTTGAAGAACAACAATCCGCATAGCAGACTGCTCCTCTGTTAAGTTGCCTAGGGCGGAAGTAGTTTCATTCACTACTGCTTCGAGGGTTCTGGTTAATTTACGTATCAGTTTACTATTAAAGACAGCACCTAAATAGGGAAAGAAACCTTTATTGAAGTCTGTATACTGCTCCCATGCCGTTTCAGTATAGTCGACAATCGGGAGATCTCTCTGGGGTCTATTGTGTACTAGATGGGAGTTCCTATGATAATCAGGAGGGGCTAGGAAAACAGGTGGCAGAAGGAATGCAATGTAACAAGTACCATCCCAATCTAGAGGTAAGCGTATATATGCTGTATGACCACAAATGAAATAGGAATGACGGGAAGCTTTGAACGTAGACTTGCCTTTATCACTGAATTCGATCACAGTAGTACATTTACTATGACCTAGGTGTACTGAACCATTCTTTCTGACACATAATTCACCTTTGACTGGTAATACTGACATAGCGGGCAAGACTGGTTCGGCTTCGGACTGGACATTCAGAATCATGAGGTTAAGTGTAAAATTACCTAATCCATATACTTTTTCTAGATCAGTCCCTGTCCTTTGGGGAAGACCCTCCTTGTCAGGGAAACATACTTTATGCAAAACTGTGTTCAGATTTCCCCATACCCAATTGCCCTGGTAAACTACGGAATCAGAATCTAAAGAATTTATTAAACTAAACCATGCACCACAGGAACCATTGTGTGTGAACGGGTACGGAAAGAGGGGCAGAACTCCCTTGTACTTCTGATAGGGAGGGAGTCGGCCACATATCCAACAATTGGTAGCATTGCTGGTCTGATGGGAATGATGAAACATACTGATGAATGTATTGTTGCGCAGCGCAAGTCGGTAAGATAACTCGTGCGGGGGCAATTCACTGAAAGTATGCTCGGCAGTGTCATTTGAAGAAGAATGTGCACGTGTGAAAATAGGAAAGTACATGTGTAGCAATATACTTGCAGCAATAATCATAAGACTCAGAAAAAACATAATCAATAATGTCACAATGCAGTGACTGCGGAGAGATTTACAATATTCATGTTTCTTGATCTGTTTCTGTCTATCTCTCTCTCTATTGGGGTCTAACTTGTACATGTCAGGAACCTGTCTAACCGATTCACCTAGGGGAGGACTTAAACAATTAAACTGTCTGACTTGCTGGACCTCAACTTTATACGAAATTCTTGAGAAGGAGTTTTCTCTACCAGGGGGAGTTTAGTATCAGTCTCTGGAAGGGGGCAGGGCTGGGAGTCTGGTTTTGGCGGCAGTCCATAGTGTCTTTGTAGGAAGGGGGAGTCTCTAGTTGGCGCAGTGTAGCACAAGCGACAAGCAGGGACTCTCTCTTCCTCGTCAGGGCTGAGGGTTACCTTCCAGACAACCTCTGCTTACCCTCTAGGTAGTGTGGCTTAAGCAGTCTTAGGCTAATCTTTGGGGCACATAGGGTTAAACACTTGCAATATTACACCATCACAACCAACCCACCACACAATGACACCAAACTGTATTCTGTAAAAATATATATCTTTATATAGATTTCAAGCAGGCTTGTAAATACAGTTGTCAAACTTTCGATAGCGGTTCCAGGTTACTTAAGTTTTGGGTTGCCACAGTTCTTTCCAGCAATAAGCGTTCTTTAGGGCCTTCTGCCCAATTCAACAAAGTTCTTGTGGAGCAGGCGGCTTTCAGGGGAGCTGTCCCACGTCGCGTTGCCTTCCCGGGGTCGCTGTTCGTTGCGGCTCTCAGCCGAGCAGTTCACGGGTCATCCGGGGCAGCGGTGTTCGGTGGCGGCAGGGTCCTTCCTTCGGCGTTCTCTCCAACCAGGGAGGCGGCGGCTGTTGTGGTGGCGGCCAGTGGCAGTACGGTCCCCAAGTGCAGGACGTACCCAGCCAAGGGCCGGTTGCAGCTGCGCGCTCACAGCTGGGCTGTCGGGCAGGATACCGACCAGAGGGGGGTTCTCACAGGGCGGTTGTCCGTCTTTGCAGATGGGCTGACGGCTCGAAGCACAGTCAGCTCGGGAGCTTGGACCGGACGGGTCCTCCTTCGCTTTGCTCTCGGTTCCCGGTGCAGGTGCGGTCACGGTGTTCAGGCCAGCGGCGGCTGGACCTCACTTTGCTCTCGCTGTTGCCTTGGGTCCCGGTCACGGTGTTCGGGAGGATATCGATGCCTTGGATTACGGGGAGCGTGGCAGGCTTGCCCAGCGCTCCCAGACCCCTCTGTCAGTATTGCAGCGATAAGCAGCACACACAGTCGCTTTCTTCAGGGTGTAGCGCCCACTAGTCCTGGGGCGCTGGTCAGGGGGCAAATTCAGCAGCAAGCCCTTGGAGATCGTTTCAGCAGAGTTTGGCACAAAGTCTTGTCAAGCAAAAGTCTTCTCGCAGTCTTTCCTTTTTCCTCTCCTTCGGCAGCAAGGCACCAGACACAGGCAAGAGACAGCACTCTTCCTTGTCCTCCACGGTCCTTCTCGTCGGGCAGAGTTCCTTCTGTAGCCCAAACAGGATCTAACTTTCAAGGAGCAGGGCTCCTTCTTTTATACGGTATTTCTTTTGTTCTCGCAGGCCAGGGGGGCCTTTGCATAGCCACTTTCAGTCCTTGAGTACCCTGGTGGGCGTACTCCGGCTTCTGTTTTCAGTGTGAGGGGCAGGCGCATCGGACGCCCCACAGGAGGTGGAGCCAGCATTGTGCGGACAGGGGCAGCCAGAAGTACCTTGTTGATGGGGCTTCGCCCGTCCTGGGCCAGGTGTCGGCTGAGTCATCAGTCGCTCCCCAGGAGGGTGGAGCCAGCATTGTGGTGGCAGAGCACAGCTAGAGTTCGAGTCAAGAGGCACTCCTACCTCCCACTAAGGTGTAATCTGCGCATTCACCACCTGTCATCCCCCCAGCCCTGTCACTCACACATCCCAGACAGTCAGATACACATACCAGCAGAGGCGGGCTGAAATGGTTAGGCAAGCAAATGCTAACTTTCTAAAAGTAGCTTTTGCAAACACAGGATACTAAAATAAACTTGACTACAAGAAATATTTTATCATCCTGAGTTCAGGCATACTAAACACGACTCTCTACCATGCTCCCTGAGCCTGCTGGGATTATAGGGTGTAATAATTCCAGCAGCTCAGTCTGGCCTAACGGAAGCAGGTAGCCTTCAATAGTGAAATACGATTTTGGTTGTAAGTCACTACTAGGACATGCCACACACATCAGGGCTTGTCCTACCTTACACCTACAATGCACCCTGCCCGCAGGCCTACCAGAGGGGTGACTAATATGCAGTCAAGGGAAGGTTCAGGGGCTGGCAAGTGGTTGCACTTGCCCAGCCGGCATGACAGTACGAGACTGCACGAGGGTTCTGCGGTGGCAGTCCCCAGACACATCTTATGGCTGCTTCTGTGGGTGGCGCAACCAGCGCTGCAGGCCCACGAGCAGTATTGGCATCTACAAGCCCTGGCACTCCTAGTGCACTTTACTAGGGACTAACAGTAAATCCAATGAACCAATCATGGACATCAATTGCATGTATATTTTACTGTAGGGAGCACTTGCACTGCGGCACGGGTCAGCCGTGGCGCAGTGCCCTGAGTATCGGAAAACCAGCAAAACATCGGAGGCACATCAGCAAAAAGTGGAAGGGAAACTCACGCCAAGGTGCCAGGTCTAACAGTCTTTTTACATGACTCGAGTGGAGCCAGCCCTTGCGGCCCTCCATCTTCACTGCTGTCCTTGTTGTTAATAACACAAGCTTCGGCTCCTGCCAACGGGGCTCCAGCGGACTCCTCCTGTCGAAATTCCGGACAAGCACCAGATCCCCAGGAACGATCTCGTGTGGCTTCACCTCGGTGTGGTCGGGAAAGGCTGCAGCTACCTGTGAACGACATGATTGTAGTGCAGACATCAAGGAGGCAAGGTAATCTGTCAGCATATTACAGTCAACATCTGTGATCTTACGGGGCAGAGGCGTCCCCCACATATTCGGTGGCCTACCAAAGACCACCTCGTACGGGGATAGCCCTGTTCTTGAATGTGCTATCATTCTCATGTAAAAGAGTGCAACTGGTAAAGCTACTATCCAGTCAACGCCTTTCTCTCTACATATCTTGGCAAGACGTGTTTTCAGGGTCTGATTATGTCTCTCTACGAGACCTGTTCCCTCGGGATGTCGGACACAGTGGAACTTCCACTGATAACCTAGCAGGAGTGATACCTGCTTCATGAGCTCGGACGAGAATGGCTGACCATTATCTGAGTACACGATACGGGGCAAACCATACCTGGGGAAAAATTCACGTACCAGCTGCTTGGCAGTGGTCGGAGCAGTGTAATCTGGGACTGGATATGCTTCTGTCCAACGGGAAAGTGCACATACAACTACGAGGACATATTTGAATCCTCGACAACGTTCCATCTGGATATAATCCATCTGGAGGACTTCAAAAGGGTGATCGGGAGGATGAAATCCACCTTGCTCTACGGGAATGCCTTTACCTGGGTTGAACTGACAACAGATCATGCAAGTACGCACTTTCTGTTTTGCTGCTGCTCGTAAGTGCTTATTGAACCAAAGGTTTTGAATACTGTCTAACATGGCTTTTTCTCCTAAATGTGCAGGACTATGTACTGTGTTAATGATAACTTGAACCATCGAGTCGGGGAGAAACCATGTGGCTTTCCCCTTCGTCATCCATCCCTGTTCTGTCTGGATCCCTCCTAGTTCAATCCATTTCTTTATTTCGTCTGGTGTAGCATGTGTCTGTATATCAATTACATCTAGGGCGGGATCTCTAACTGTCATGCAATGTGTCGGTGTCTGAACTATTGTCTTTGTCGAGTCAGTTGCGTGAGTCTGAGTCTGAGCTGTATGCTTGGCTGTTCGATCTGCGAGGTCGTTACCCTGGGAAATGGTATCTGTAACTTTCGTATGTGCTTTGCACTTCATGATGGATATGGCTGTAGGCAGATGTATTGCTTCTAACAGAGCTTGGATGAGGGGACCGTGCTGGATCTTGGCTCCGTGAGAGGTCAAGAAACCTCTCTCTCGCCAGAGTACACCGAAGTCATGTACGACTCCGAACGCATAACGGGAATCTGTGTATATGTTAACTTTCTTATTCTTGGCTCGAATACAAGCTTGAGTCAGAGCGATGAGCTCTGCTGCTTGGGCTGACAGGGTGTCAATACGATTCGTTTCTATGACTTCAGTTTCTGTCGTTACTGCATATGCGGCCACTAACTCTCCTGTACTTGTTCTCATACATGAACCATCCACATAAAATGTCAGGTCTGGATCTGGTAATGCAATGTCTGTCAAGTCTTGTCTGGGTTTCGTCGTAATGGTAATTACTTCAACACAATCATGTGCCAAAGGGTCTGTCTCACTTAGTGGCAAAAGTGTAGCAGGATTCAATGTATTGCAACGTCTGATTTCTATGTGCGGCTGAAACAATATCAATTCGTAACCTGTCAGTCGTGCTATAGTCAAATGTTGAGTCTGTGTTCTGTTCAAAAGAACTTCCACGGAATGTGGAACTTGTACTGTCAATTGGTGTCCTAACACTATGGAATCACTTTGTCTGATTGCTAGAGCTGTTGCTGCCACAGATTTCAAACACGCAGGCAGAGCCTGGGCTACTGGATCTAATGTACTAGAAAAATAAGCACACGGTTTGTGTGAACCTGCTTGATCCTGGGTGAGTACTGACAATGCAGTGCCTTCACGTTCTGTGACAAAAAGTGTAAAAGGTTTACTGTAACATGGTGTCGCTAAAACAGGTGCTTGACATAAGGCTTTCTTCAGATCGTCAAAAGCATGTGTATGTTCCTGAGTCCAAGGGAGGACAGTCGATGTCGCTGCCTCCTGAGTTGTCAACTGTATGAGTGGCTTGGCTAGAAATGCATACTGAGGGATCCATTGTCTACAGTATGAAGTGAGGCCTATAAAGGCCCGTACTTCCTTTTGTGTCTTGGGTTGTGACATGTTTACAATTAACTGGATACGGTCAGGTGTTAGCTGTCTCCCCCCTTTGGACAGCAAGTGCCCAAGGTATACCACTTGCTGAACACAGAATTGCAGCTTCGAAGGAGACACCTTGTGTCCCTTGTCAGCCAGGAAATACAAAACTGTCAGTGATGCTTGTTCACATTCTGGTTCACTACGGGCAGTGATCAATAGATCATCGACGTACTGAAGCAGGGCAGTGTTGTCAGGCATGTGAATACTGTCAAGTTGTCTTTTCAATGCTTGGCTATAAATGCTGGGGCTTTCTGTGAATCCTTGAGGTGCGCGTGCAAATTTGAAGCTTCGGCCATTTAAACAGAATCTGAAAAGATATTGGCTTTCCGGATCAATAGGTACACTAAAGAAGGCGTTCTTCAGATCAATTACAGTAAAGAACGTTGCCTCTGAATCAATAGCTGTCAATAATGAAGAGATGTCTGGAACCACAGGGTACTGTGGTACAATGCATTTATTCAATTCTCGTAAATCGATCACTAATCGATAAACTGGAGGTGCATTTGGATCAGTACGTTTAAGAATTGGAATGATAGGGGAATTACATAGATTGGAGTCAGTTTCTACAACCACTCCTTGTGCAATGAGCTCGTCAATGATTTTCATTAAAGCCACTACAGCATCTGGTGGTAACTTGTATTGTCGGATTCGTGGTAAAACAACACCTTGTTTCAGTGTAACTCGGTATGGTGTAATGTGCATACAACCTACATCAGTGGGGCCTTGTGCCCATAAATGTGCAGGAACATTCTGTAATCTGGAATCAATATCTCTCAACACATAGTGACCCTTAAAGTCACGCAAAAACAATCTTACTCCTTCCGGAGAACAACAAATTACAGCTCCTAGAGCTTTCAGTGTCTTGATACCTAAAAAGTTTTCTGGACATGATTTCGTGAGCAATAAATCTGTAGTGCGGGACAACGGACCAACTAAAAGGGGAACTGGTTTCGATACTTCATTTACAATGGGCTTTCCTGAAAATCCAAGGGAAACATCTGTGAGCCTGAGAGGGGTGCCCCTGGAACCTCGTCGTGACTGATTGTTGTCCTGCTTGCCCCTGTGTCAATCAAAAACTTTCTATCCTTTCCTAATACCTGACTATGTACATAAGGACCCTCTTGATCTACAGGAACCTCAATAAGAGGCAAGCCAACCTCCCTCTCTAGGCTGTTTCATGTGTATCGCTGGTAATCGGGATAATCAGTTTGAGCATATTGGTACATCTGCTGTGTTGTATGTTGTGTTGCGGCAATCGGTTGTGGCTGTGGTACCGCTACGGTCTGTACTGTCTGTTGTGGAGCATGCATAGGCTGTACATTCTGTGTAACGTGTTGTTGGGCCTGGTCCTGTCTAGGAGGACGCGGTCTCTCTTTAGTTTTACCTGTAGATATATTGTGTTTCAAAACTGCACAATCGTTTACATAGTGACCTGGCTGTTTACAATAGTTGCATGTCCCTTTAACAGGAGCTGCCGAATTATTGGACTGTGTCATGCCCTTTTTCTGACCGTCAGCTGGAACTGACTGAGCAACGAGCATTTTCAATTTTGTGTCTTTCATACGTCTTTGTTCGTGATCATGTTCTTCCCTTATTCTGTTCTGGTGGTACTGTAACATCTGTAACATTTGGGAAGGCGTGTTTGCTTGCCATGTGCTCTCGACTTTCAATACACGATTCTTAACTTGGGGCAGAGAATTCTCGACTAATTTGGATACAAAAAGGTGTGGGTATGACTCGCTACTTGCTTTCAGGCCACTATTAATAATAAAACATTTCTCAAATCGGGAATAAAAATCACTAGTGTCTTCGTCGGGTTTCTGTTTGCAGGCTGAGATTGCATCCCAATCCTCCTTTTTAGTTGCCAACAACCTTGGCAATACTTGTACTAATAATCCTGGTAATGCTTTAGTATGGTCCCCAAGACCTAAACCTGGGGTTCGGCCAGTTTCTTCTGTTTCTAGTAAAGCCCAATTAATCTTTTTGTCTCCCACCTCCCATTCTTTTTCCTTGAGTTTCTCGTAAATACCGGCAGGCAATAGTACTTTCAATATTTTCATAATGTCGGGATAGGTATAATCTCCCATTAGTAACATGTCTTTTAGTTCACGATGGAAACCTGCTGGGTCTTTATCATGACTAGGCACTATTTTCTTCATTTCTAACAATTCCATTTTAGTTAAGGGTGTGTATACAAATACACGTTCTAGTGAATCATCTGGCTTCCTGATCGGGTGTACTTCTCGCAAGGGATTCTGTCTGTCTATGTAGAACATTTTTCTTTCTGGGGGTGGAGCTGAAACAAACTGTGGATTCAGGAAGGCACTATATCTGTGTCGATGTTCTAAAATTACTTTAATTAAATCGGTACCCAGGCCTCTCCATTTATTCATGAGTAACTCTACTAGTACATCAGGTAGGGGACCTGGATCAGAATGTTGGCTCTTATACAACGTAAGGAGGTGCTGTATCATGTACATACCAGCTAGTCGCTGTTCGTCTGGAGAAAGATTCAAAAATGTTTGCGCTAATGCGTCATCATTATATCTATCGGAATTGTCAGCCCATTGTACTGCTGACCTGGCTAATTCTTGTTCATCCATGGAATTGAGTACATGGTACCCCATTCGTTCTTGAAGTATTCTATCGGTAGCCTGAAATAGATGTTCAGGAGTCTTCGGATTTGACATAGCAGAGTGAAAAAGTCTCTTGCTTTCTGGACGTATCGTTTTATTAAAAGATCTACCCTTTCCTACATATGCTACCGTACCTATGTCTTCTTCTAGCTCATCCTCCTCTGAGGATTTATTCTTGTCATTATCTGCTTCACTTTCAGCTCTCTTTCTTTCATGAAATACTGTTATTTCTTTACAAATTTTTCTGTACATGGCCTCTATACATTTCTTTTTATCATGTTTTCCGTCTGCAATATTCTGACCCCATGTAGTTAGTACCTCCATCTCTTCTTTATTTACACCAGGCCGGTCTCGTTCTCTTATGAAACAGTTTATGAGGAATCTTAAAATCATGCTTTGAATGTCTACTTTCTGATGTGTCATGGCCTCGTGAATACATTCCTGACCCTCCCCAGTCTGAACAAAACAATATATCCTGTCTAGATAATCTGTCATTCCTGGAAATAGAACTAAAAAGTTTGCAGCACGTCTTATACGTATTGAGGCTAATAACATGCAACCGTCTTTGCCTGGTACTGGATCATATCTACAGTCTGTAAGATACTCTTTAAGCTTTTCAATTGTGACTGCTTTCGGAGTACGTTGCATTGCTAGTTCTCTAATAGTTAATCGCTGTACTGGTGGCGGGGTATGGTAACCTCCTGATGCACCTCCTGAGGCGGAGGCTTGAGCATCACCTGTCTGTAGGGTCAGTGCTTGCTGTAACTGTGTTGGAACCTGGACCGTGCCAGGCCCAAAAGGATTAAGCGGATTAATAGGGGGTGCAGGAGGGGTCTGCGGTTGCGGACCTGGGGGCTGACGATCGGCGGGTGGTACAGGTGCAGGTGGGACATTGGTATATTCGGGAGCTACGTCGTCTAAATAGGAAGAAAGAAAAATATCTGCTGCGGTCTTGTGACGTAATTTAGTCGGAACCAGTGGAGGGGGCAGATCTTTCGGTATTTCCGGGGTCGCCTTAGGCAGGCCCTCGGCCAGTACTGGATATAATCCTGTCATAATTGCGTTGCTCTGTCTTTCGTGTTGTTCTATTCTGACTCTCTGTCCTTCTTCTAGTAATTCCTTTTCTTTAGCTTTTTCAGAATCCTCTCTACTTTTCTCTGCTTTTCTGAGTGCTTTCTCTGTCCGTCTATGTGATTCTTTACGCCATAGTTCAATGGCATCTTTCTGTGACTGTCTGGCTTTCTTTTTCCACAACGCTTCTTCTACTCTCATGATGCACTCGGCATCCCATGTCCCTGTAACAGGCCATTTCTGATTCTCTGCTAAGTCCTTAGTGTAGTCCACCCACAAGTCGAGATATAATACGGCATCTAAGCCGTGCTTGTGGTACATAAAATATCCGGGAGTGTCCCTGGGTGGGATGGGAACAGCTTCCTCGAGTATCCCTTTTCTAGTTCCTATCTGTCTCAGTTTAGAAAACAGTGGCATTCTGAACCTTGATACTTGATACTTGATACTTACTCGGACTTGGACACAACTAATACAATAAACACAGTAATGAAGATCAAACAATCACTCATACCACGACATTAAAACACATTAAAACATTTCGGAAACGGACAATAACTTGATAACTGGATACTGGATATACTGCTAAACAGTACAGATACACTGCTAAACAGTGCAGACCGGGTCTGTGTACCCAAACCCGTCTTGACCGGACACAAATTAATGCACCCGTCTAGATGCGTCCCCAGCAACGGTACTCACCGGGAAGCACGGAACGGAAGGCCTCGGAAACTCGACACTGGACTGGACCGGACTGGACTCGACTCGACTCGTGACGTAGGTACTTCGGAACTGGTGGGCCTCTGAACACCTCGGACCTTGCTCTCTCGGCTGGGCTCTGGTCGGGATCCTCCGCACTCCTCACCGCCTCGTCTGGGTGTCGATCGCAGCCTCAGTCACCTCCGTTGGCCTGAGGGAGATACAGGAAATCCTGCGGGTATGCGTAATTGTCCGTCACGGCTGTGGCAGGGGGCTAGGCCTGCAACGCACCGCCGGCGCGTAAGGTGGGGGAGGGGTCCCTGTTCGGGCGCCAAATTATGTGGTAAATAAAGTTTACCTATGCGGAATTTCTATGCGGTAAAGTTCAATAAAAATAGCTCAATCAAATGAGAGGCAGAGTCCGTGGCATCTGAGTTTATAAGGGTTTTATTCCATAAAATGGAATTGGTTCGAACCAGGTATCATGTTCCATCACCACGAAGGTTCAGGAAGGGATAGACAATGCTTTATTAACAGAGTACAATATATATAGTAAATGCATATAATGGTGATGGATACAGAAGGCGTAACAGCTGAGAGAAAAGAGATAAGAACACATGTACGTAACAGAAGGCGTGCACGAGGGCGTACACGGAGGTGTGTGCTAGAAACGTCACATGAGAGTGTCACAGGTGGGTGGATCCATAGAGGAATCCTGCAGTGTCAGCAGAAATATATGGCAGAGATGCGCGCGCAGCAGCATGACGTGTGATTGACGTGGAACTGGAGGGTGAAGGGGACTTGACATTTAGCTCCAAAAGAGGAGACAGAAGTCTGGCATGTCAGAACAACCTAAACCCAATCATATCTGATATCTTGTGTTTGAGGAACTGTATTATCTGGAAGGAAAGGTCTCTCGGGCAGAGGCTATTCTATACTGACTGCTAGTGCATGCATATGTGACTACGTGTCTACGTGTAATGCAAGGGGCCATGGGCCTACCATGGTAACGGGAGCAATGAATTACTTGCACGGAGACAGAAAAACCGGGCCCTTTGCTCTGCAGCTGGGGAGATGTTTTCCTAAATCACTAGACAGGAATGTATTTTCGAGGAGCGGAGCAGATAACTTGAAGGCAAAATACAGTCTTGGCAGGCAAGCAGGCCAAGCCGGGCACCCCTCGCCGCACAGGGAGTAGGGTAAGGGTCATGGATGCAGATCCAGGCTGCAGCTTTCAGAGGCAGAAGGCAGAAAGGGCTCAATGGCAGAAATCAGGGCCTAGCTCGCCAGAGCCAGGAAAACGTGAAAGTGCACCATGTAAAGACGGTGGCACGGCATACTTAGGAACTGAATTTTCGACCCATTCATGGTGGATCTGAAAGAGGACATGTTAACGTTGGACGCAAATGTATTTGCGTCTTCATAGCTGGATGTGGAGGGAACATACATGTACTTGAAGCACGTACATGGAGCCGTTGGGGTCTACGTTAGGGGACACAATTGACCAAAAAAATTCATATTACCTCATGGCGAGGGCGGATACGTTGCGTGAACCGGCCATTTTGGTTTCGTTAGATGCCACCATGGCGTTTGACACTGTGGAATGGCCATACTTATGGGCGGCTCTGGCTAAGTTTGGCTTTGGACCGGTGTTCATTGGCTGGGTCCGTCTGTTGTATGAGTAGCCCTTGGCCCAGGTGGTCGTTAACGGAAGAGTGTCGGCTCCCTTTGCTCTGGGTCGAGGTACGCGGCAGGGATGTCCCCTTTCTCTGCTGCTCTTTGCTCTGGCTCTCGAGCCATTGGCGGCCTGGTTGCGATGGGAGCCATTCCTTAAGGGCATTAGGTGGACCCCCGGTTTTGAAGATCGCATCTCGCTCTATGCGGATGACATTCTTCTTTACCTTACCTCCCCCCGGAAATCCTTGGTAGTACTATTTGATGTCCTTAGCTCCTTTGGCAGGAACTCGGGACTGGTCATTAATTGGGCCAAGTCCTGTGTGTACTCGCTCACGGATGATGTCCCACTTGTGCCGCGCAACTGTCCTATACAAATCTCGTCCACCGGATTTAAGTATTTAGGCATTCATATTTCACGTGACTCGACTGCTAGATACCGACTCAATTTACTCCCCCAGCTCGCTCGGTTAAGAGCGGACGTGAAGGCGTGGAGCAGGCTGCCTCTGTCCCTGGTGGGTAGGGCAGCCTTATTCAAAATGATGGCCCTTCCCAGATTCTTGTATGCTCTCCAAAGGAAACTGGTGTGGGCCGGTCGTCCCCGGATTGCCTTGGCCAAGCTTACGCTGCCATGGTACGATGGCGGAATTGCGCTACCGGATATCCGACGGTATTACTGGGTTTCCCAACTGAGCCCAGTTAACCATGCGATGTACGGTCCGGCTGCTAATCCGGCCTTTGCGATGGATAAATGGCTGCTTCCGGGCAGAGATTATAATAGGGCACTTTATTCGAAACGGTCTGACGTGGAATTAACCGGGCCTACCAAGGTTGCGGTTCGGGTCTGGTACAATGCTACCGCTGCCACGGGTTGGTCGGATACCCTTACTCGGGCGACTCCACTCTATGCTTCTGAGAAGTTGGGTAATCTGTGGACGAATAAGGGGTTCGACAAATGGGACCTTATCGGAATCAGTGCGGTGGGTGATCTTTTGCAGAAGGACAAGATTAAATCCTTTGAGGAGTTGCAACTAGAATTTAAGCTCGGCCCTCGCGAATACTTTCGATACCTGCAAGTTCGACACTCCCTTTCCTCTGTTATGGTGCCTGGGACGCCCGTGGAGGACAGAGTACTTGATGGGCACGTCCCGGACAGTACGATTTCACTCATATATAAAAAATTGATAAACCACCGAGCGGACCTTCTTTTACAGCTTCGCATGTCTTGGACCGGCGATGGACTTGAGCTTGACGATGAGGACTGGCAGGCGGCGATATCCTCTCCGAAGGAGGTGGCGATCTCGGCTCGTCTGAGATTGATGCAACTAAAAATCTTACACCGAGTATACATGACGGGTCCTCGATTGCTGCGGATGGGGTTTGTTTCGGATGCTTTGTGTAAACGTGGCTGTGGTATGGTGGGTACATTCCTTCATATTATGTGGGAATGTCCTACGGTAGCATCCTTCTGGACTCGTGTGCATGGTGTCATGTCTGAGGTAACGAGTGTCTCGCTTCTGCCTGAGGCCCGGAGATGTCTGTTAAATGTATGGGAGCCCAACGACTATAATATGGCCCAAACGCAGTGGGCCACCTTGGGTAACATGATTGCTAAGCGTGACATTGCGCAATTGTGAGGGTCGGCGATGCCACAGAGTCTGTCGGCCTGGTCTAGGAACATGGACTGGTGCATGTTCCGTGAAAAAACAGTATACATTGCCAGGGGCAGACCCAAGAAGTGGGGAAAGATATGGAGTCAGTGGAATCAATACCGTGGTGAGATTTGTACCCCTCCTTTTGAGCCTCCACTGGAGCGGTTACAGTCCCCTTAGCATGACGTTTCCTCTTGTCCAGATTTTGTTTATGTACTGTTGCCTACTACTTGTTCCCTCTCTCCTCCCCTCCCGGACATTCTTTTTGTTGCTTATGTATAGTTGCAGATATGGTACCCCTCTCCAGAAGGATTCACCAAGGTCGTTCCTTTTTTGGTTAGCCCTTGCAGTAGTTGTTCTATGTTTGTTGGTTGGGGGGTTGGTTTTTAAAAAAAGATAAAATCAAAACCTCAGTTCTCCTGTACACTTACGTATGGCTTGGCATGATTTGTTAATCGCCGCCGGGCCCTAGGGTTGTCGGCTGAAGGGCTGTGTATTTTTCATCCTACTTTGATTTGGAATCGTTGCCAGCCGACCCGGAGTGGCTGTATGATTGCTACTGTATTTTCACGTCTTTTTCAATAAAGGTTTAAAAAAAACAATGCTTTGCACTGTCCACGCTCAAGCTTTTGACAAACAAGGTATTTTAGGAAACCTTTACGGTTAGAGAAGAATGTGCCACGTTGTTCAAATCCCTGAACAAATGCACACCAGTGTAGAAGTTATCTACAGATAAATGGTGACCTTTGTTGAAAATTCCTCTGCCAAGTTCCCACACAATTTTCTCACTCACTCAAAAAGTGGACAGGGCGACCAGTTGGGTCAAGCCTGGAATCCCCACCATGCACCCTGAAATTAGAGACATATCCAGTGCTACTGTCTCACAGCATATACAGCTTAGTTCCATATTGTCCCCTCTTGCTAGGAATGTACTGCCTAAAAACAAAGCAGCCCTTGAAAAATACCAAAGACTCTTCCAAAGTTATTTCTTTCCCTGCAGCATAGAGCTCAGAAAATCGATCTGCAAAGTGATCAATGACCATCCGAATCTTAAAAAGATGGTCATGGTGGTCTTGTGGCAACGCTAAACCATTATCAACAAAATGAACCATCCGAAGCAGAAACAAATACCGATCATGATGTATGATTGCCGGAAAGATAGCCGTTGCCATCAAGGGACAAGAAGACCAATATGAAGTCATTGATGGCTTCCGTAACAAGCCTATAAAACAAGTTAAACCCAAGATCTTCTTCAACTCATCCAGTTTTGTGGGTAGCTCTAGAATGGGGCCCAAGTCTGCACTGTTGTCCCTCAAATAATGTTCAGCATCCAATTTAGTCTGCTTAGTAAGGCAAAAAAATGTCAGTATCCACTCTACACCATGGGACACCAGTAAAGTCAGGCAATGCCAGCTGCACCATGCCTGGGGCAACCCAGAGGTCAGCTCTTCCAATGGGAAACCTTGCAGCCCCAGGTTTCAGTCCAGATGCCTCTTGCGGCACATCAATGTCCGCCTCTAAAATAGGCACTACATCTGCACTAATAGTGGCTTCGTCATCCGATGATTCATGTCCGACAGAAAATTCACTGCCAGAATCTTCCAATCCCCCCTTTGCCTCAGATGCAGAGTCAGTCTCATATTCAAGTTCATAGGAATACTCAAAAAGCAGACCAACAACCTGCAGCTAGCCATAATCTTTACTAAGAAAGGAAACTTCACAAACAAGTCAACAACAGCCAACACTGTGCAAAATAAGTAAATTACAAAGTGTGGCTTTATCACAAAGATCTATATACTCAAAAACTATGACTCACTTGCCAGAGACAACTGCGCTCACCAGCACCTACTCTGCAGAGCCACAGCAAAAACCAATGATATCCCACTAGAAAGAAAATCTAAAAAATTACTCACAAAGCCAACAAAATACACATCGAGCACAAATGCAAGAAGATTTTTAAACTCAATAAAACAGAAGCTAAACATACTGCAATTATTATATCATTTACAAAAACACATTCATGCCGGGAAATGAAATTCATTTAGAGTAAATAGTAAAAAAAACGTTTTCTTACCAAATACATGCAACTACACAAACTGCAGAACCACCAGTGACGAAACCGCAACCTTAGTCAAAGAGCAAAAGCCTTGAACTAGAACAAAAAGGAGAAATAAAACATGACACTCAAAATAACATTATAACACGCTATATCACTACCCAAATGGCGAATCTGCTACCCAGGGGTAAAGAAAAAAAGGCCAAAAGTAAATAATAACTGATGCCCCATCACATTAGGGCAACCCTTTCCCAAGGGGACACCACCAAACATAAATATATTCATATCCCTGATGCCTAGTGGGGTGTCTGCTCTCCCGCAACCGGAAGAGCAGAAAACCACGACAAGTATCAAAATAATATTGAGGGGCGATCCTTGCACATTATTCCACAACATTTTTCTTCTTAATACTGACCCAAAACCCTTGTCAAAGAATATAGTTAATCATCTATTCCCCCATATGCCCGGGCTTGTGTTGCATGCATATCCTGGTTTTATTCCAGGCCTATACTCTATATATACACTGTGAGTATTTTCAGCCTCTGTAGATATCTTGGATCTGGCCTTGAAAACCTCCTCAGCTTTTTTAGATGCATGAAAGGTGTTTGATTGACTGGCATGTGGTATATGTTGGCATCCGTTGGACGTCTGTAGTACTCTACTGTCTTGGGTATAACTTTATGCTAACCCTCACATCTAAATTTAGGGACATGGGTAGCTGTCGGACTCAGGTACAATTAAATAAGGTACCCATCAGGTTTGACCTAGCTTTACAATGCTGTATGTACTGTCAACAAAACTGAAAGAATGTGGAATACAACAACATCATTTGACTGGGGCATTAGATTTGCTTGTCGGGATATAACAATATCGCTAAATGCAGACAATATCTTTGTGTACATTAGGGTCCTTGATGTCAATCTCTCACCCTTATTACTGCAAATTTTGAGGGTTGACTGTATTTCTGGGCCTTAATCGGGTTAAGTATTAAATTCTTGCAATGGCTGATAGTACAACTCAGTTTGCCCTGGAGTTATCCCTCCATTGGACGCCAGCTGCAGTTCAATACTAGAACATTCAGGTGTACAAAGATGTTTAAAGATAATTATGGAACAGTGCTAAGGCTGTTGTTAGAGCAGACTGATTGCTGGATTAAGCTCTCGCTATTACTGGACCGGGTGCATAGCGATTATGAAAATGCTTATTTATAAATATATACCTTAGAGCGGGTGTATCGCAATTATGAAAATATTTATTAAAAAATATACACCCAAGGGGGTCTTTGCTTCAATAAGGTATCCCATGAGAAGATTAGCTCAGCTGGAGAGCAACCCATACTGAGTTACAGTGCATACACTCATTCATATATTGCCGGAGACTCCGAGATTTTGCTGTATTTTGTTCAGAAGAAGCCCAGCTTGCTTACTTCTGGGTTCCTGGCCCATCTGCACTGTAGGACCTTGTGGCGAATGGGATGCAGTTTCACCATACCCTCTGAAGGCATCCATACTGCTCTTGACTGGATGATCTTTGTTGAGAGTTTTATGTAAAGCAGACTACTGCATATATCTGTGGCAGTCTGGTCCTTGAATAGGGATTGCAACATCCTTACTTCCCATGTGTGCCTATCATAGACAGCTCCTGGCTTCCAATGACTTCACAGAAGTTGACTAGACTTGGAGCTCTATCCATGGGAGATCTATTTACAGAGGATTTACAGAGGATGTTATTAAAAAACGAACACTTCAGAGGTGAAGAGGATGCACTGAGTTCCCTGCACATGTTTCTGTATTACAGTATTCGCAGTACTCTAAGGACTCTACCTCTGCTGTACACAGACGAGCCTGCTTTTCTCTGTTCAAGAACGTTAGTGAGAGGCAAGCAAAATTTGAAGCACATACAGGGAAGTGCTTCATCAGTCCCTGTCTGGTAGAGATGCCAACAAATGTACAGTGTTCTTAACATTGCACAGAAACACAACCCTTCTCTCTGAACATTAGTTATAGACTATTCTTTAACCATTGTGCTATGTACCATCCAGGCTGCTAGCGTTTGGGCGTAATAAGGCAGCTTTGAGTGCTAGATGCTCCCATGATGAATCTGATGTTATTATTTTAATTTGGAGGTGCCCTTGAATTCAGGTTTTCAGTAATGATATCTTTATTGAACTAGGGAAAATTGCACAATGCACCATTGATCCACCCGCTTTAATGGCTGTTTTTGAATTTGTGAAAGAGATCCCAGCCCATGTGGAAACATTTACTACTCTAAGTCTCCTATTGGCCTAGTATTGGATTTCAATGCAAAGGAGGTAGGAGCCCGCTCCCTAAAATAGAGGAGTCGATTAGGAATTTGATGTTCTGTACCAGTGCATTAGACACTTTTGCCACCTTTCTCCCATTTATATCTAGAGATATCTGGCCCGCGCTCAGGCAATACTTGATTATCCAAACCTCTGATTAATAACTCTGCATCGCTACTGTACCCTCCCTGGCCACTTTAGAATCAGATGGTTTTTGTTCTCCTTTGCTTCATTACATTTTCTGTGCCTGTGCTCTACATACCTGTTGCATACATGTAATGACTTACCTGGATGAAGTTTGTCCTTACTGTACATGGTATCTGCTTTACTTTTATTACTTTATGTTTTGCCAGCTTCTTTCTTTGTGGATCCAGGAATGTTATTTTGAAAATGATAAATAAAGATTTTTTTTAATTTGCGTGAGATAGAGGCACCCTTCCATGCTGGGGTAAATAAACTCTTTCAAATTATGGACGAGGATAGTGTGATTTTGCTCATATGCTCCTCATTTGAGATATTCTATCACAGGACACATGCAACATTTTCTGTCAGGATTAGAATTTAAGAAGCCAAGCTCTGCTCAAGCTGGACACTCCCAGTTGATGCAGTTACACTATGGAAATGTGTGAAGGATCTGGAAGATGATGCCAACGAACTTCTGAAAATGTTCCACTCTGATACAGTCATACTCGTGTAATGTGCCAAGGATCTAGAAGGCTACACTAACACACATCTGACAGGACACATCAATCTCCACTTTCCTCAACACTTCATAAAAGATGTTGTGTAATCTGTCCTCACTTACTGGATCTTGTCTTCCTAAATCTGCACTAGTAATATACTGCTATGTTTCTGTAAATGTGGACTCCTGTTTTTATGCTCTAGTTTTTAGGTCAAGCCTGGGCAGCACGTGCGGTGGTTTGTGAAGCAAGCTGTATTCAGGTAGGGACTTGAAGCTCCACTCATTCTCTGCCCATATTTCTTATTGGCTTGTGTCATTGTCCAATGTGGCTGTTCATTGGTCAATAGGCTTAGTAGTCCCTCCTTACTACCGCCATGTCTCATTTTGTAACCTCACATGGTTACACTCCCGTTACATGTGTTGTTCCTCAGTAGGCTTTAATTACAGCCTCTGAGCACTATTTTCTCGAATAGCTTTGTCTTGACTGCTGCTGCAGGCAGGACATGCTCTCTCCTAATTTTTTTAAAAACAATTATATTGCCGGCGACACACACATTTGCAATGCAATAGGTCTCACATTTGCGAGAGTTTAAGCTATTAGCATTGTAAATGACAATGCCTTTCATTTATCTGTTTTAAAAACAACACATAAATAAAAGGTATTGTCATTTACAATGCCAATAGCTCCAACTCTTGTAAACGCAAGACCTATTGCATTGCAAATGCTTGTTTTGCTTGATCGCTGTTATTTCTATAGCATGCTCTGTAAAGAGCTCTAACACCCTGTGCCTAAAGTCTTAACGTGCTAGATGAACCTAAGTCAATAAGTAAAGGTGTTCTTGTGGTGCATGGGCAATAATTGGTCTTACAATTCTAAACGTGCATGTAGTGGCTGCAGTACGACATGTTTTTTACATGTTACCTTATGCTCCATTGGTAGTGTTTATCTCGGTTGCAGAACATGAATTATCAACTGAGCTACTATTCAAATAATTCAAAGCAAGGACATTGTGCAGATTGTTGCTGTGAAATATTACATTTAACCAAATACGTCTCTACATGAGCAGGATCGGGATCGATGATCTTAAAAGGAAGGATTATTATTATTTATTTTAACCTATATTCTATGGAACCGGAACACATTTATGTTGTCGGATGCCATTTGTTGAGGGCATTGGGTGTGATCTGTCATTAGGATGGGAAAAGATCTTTAGTGTGATGTCATTTATTTAAAGTTTTTCGTTGTCACAAGTAAAGTACTTGTGGCAACGAAAAAAACTATTTGGAGCATATCATTCAGCTCATTTAAAATGCTGGCACAGAGGAAAGGCTGAATGGTGGGGGCAGCCAGGGGTCAGTGCAATTTGTGAAATTGTAGCATCAGGTGTGCAATTCTAGGATCACCTTTTTCCTTTCATACATTTCATACAGTACGCTCTCAACTTAACCTCATCTGTGCTGCCCCGATTTACCGCCGGTGCTGGGGCCCAATGTTAATGGGTGTGGTCATGACGGAACGGTTCCGTCATGAGCATCGAAAGGGTTAACGGGACACCAGCCCGATTTAAGGCAGGACCGACAGTATGTCGACGACAGAGGATATTGTGGCTCTGTTGTTGACATACTTCTCTGATAGCCCGACGGAGTATGGCTCATCAGAGGTAAGCCATCAGACAGTCTGTATGTCCAATTTAGAGTGGGCAATTGGATGGCTTTTTTTTTGCTGGCCGTCACGGCAATGCTAAAACCTGGTGGTGAGGTTAAAATAACAAAAATTACTCCCACACCACTTTTGAACAAACTACGGTCGTTTGTAGGTCAGTAGTTTGACTTTTTTCAAAAGCAAACTCCCACTTCGTGAGTTTGTTTTTGAAAAACAAATAATACTTTGACCACTGTCCATCATATTTGATGGTGCTGTTGCACAAGACTTATCAATATTTCTTGATAAAAATTCATAATTCTGACTTTTTTCGTTTGTAATCTAAAACTCCGCAGGTGGTTCACTGCTTCGTCTTTGAATTTTCATGCCAAGATAATGGCATGATACCAGCACCACGCAGCCAAGTTCGTTCAATGTTGGCAGAGACTCTGTGCTTGAGACAGCCTTCAGCATAATTTTAATGTTCAAGACCAAATTAAATATTGCTGGTGCTTTCTCTGTTGTTGTTTTCGTTTGCGTTGAACCGTAATCAGGGGGGTTGTGTTGTTTAAGCAGAAGGTTTCAAGAGCCAAGAAATTTCTTAGAATAGTAAGCATTTAATGTAATGTCTTTCTCATTTCTACATTAAGTTATTTCAAACTGAGGCCACTTGTCGGATAGCCCAAAAAGCCTTTTAATTGGTATCTGGCTTTATTGACAATTAACACAAAACTGTTTGTTATGGACAAAGGCCCTTCAGATGTGCCTGTGGGAAGAATATCGGTGGGATTGGGGCATATTTACAAGCCCCTTTGCTTCGCTCCTGCACCATGCAATGTGGTGCAAGAGTGACTCATCTCGAAATGAGATTTATGAAGCCATGCAAGGCCACCCTGCGTGGCCCTGAACAGCTATATGTAATTGTAAATGAGTGTATACTTGTAAAGCGCACTGCCGCCCCATCTCGGAGCATCCTGGCGCTGTATACCGCTGTGGGACCCATCCTGGATTTCCCTGTGAGATGCCCCCTCCTGGGCACCCCCAAGGTGAAGCCAGGCAACCCAGTGCTGTTGGGGCCGTTGTGGAGATTAAGCAAGCTATTGCCCAGAGTTGCAGAGTGGGACCCATGATTAGAGTAGGCACCGAGGCGAGAATTATTGAGTCCTCAGACATTGAGCCAAAGACCCTGCCGCGTCGGGAATTGAACCCTGGTAGGGCCTGACCTCTGCTTCAGGTTCTGCCGCTTCTAACCAGTGAGCCACACTTCTCCACACAGCTATATAAATCTCAAGTGATGCAACGCAGCGCAAATTGCTACGTTGCATTACTCTGTGACAGGGATGTGTTACATTGGGAGTTGCATGGGTGTTTCCATGCAACATTCATGGATTTTGTCACATTCCCAGATATACCAGAAGTGGTAGACCTGGGAATGCACCGAAAACCTACACCTCCCCAGGTGAGGCATAACGAGGAGAAATATCTTTATTTCTCCTCTTTTTTTTCTCTTTGTATGTGCCCAGCATTCATAGAAAGAGGAAAAGCCTCCGGGCATTGTATTTGTGACTGGAAATTCCCCTTCCTGCATAAACACAATTCTCCATACAATGAAGGCACCTTTGCACCATGGGTTGGCGCTAGGCAGCCAAAAGGGCACCAGCCTAGGGGAAATGGAGGAATGCACCACATTGATTTAAATACGACTCATTCCTGCCTTTTCCCTGTCACCAATGCAGCGCATCAAGGTGACTTGCTGCGCTGCACTGTGTGACTTGGCCATAAATATGCTTGCTTGTCTGCAGCACGTCGTCGGGTATGAATGCTACATTAGCTTATCTGTTAGCTTTGGTGTTATGTTTCGTATCTGCAGATTGTCCTGTTCTTGCATTGGTTCAAACATATGCATTTCAACACCTGATAACCTCGCGAGGAACACGAGTCACAGCATAAGCCGCTCTTTGTGTTTGCGCACGTCATTAACGCGCCATTATCCCATATCGTAAAGCTTAATCTCCCTTGATGCACAGCTGCACGATCACCAGATGTGAGGAACCAGGCGTAATGGGTTTCTGTGCTCTGGAGGACAGGATTATGTTAATAAAATTGCATAGCCTTTAAAGAAGTTGCAAAGATTGTGCTCTCTACCACTTTGTGGATCTTCAGAATGTGTTGCCAACAATGGAGCGAAAAATGGGCAGGACTAATATCTAATTGACCATTTACAATAGATGAAAGAAAACACTTGCTGTAGATCTCTAATTACAAATGAATATTTTGCGCATGTGTATGAGCAACTTGTACAACAATGTGTAAAATGAATACAAAAATCATGCAATGAGGAAATGCATTGTATACAATTGCGATCACACAGTTGCCAACTAGAAATGTAGGGTCAGATGTATGAACGGATTTTGCAGTCACAAGTCTTGCTATCTAATATATCACTAGAAACTACAAAATTATATTTATTAATGTACCAAGCCAGTTTTGCGGTGCAGAAAAGTTTTTTAAGTCACAAAATGGGTTTTGTGACTGACGCTTCTGGAATCTCAATTAGGACGCAGTGTGAGAAGAGTTGTAACCTCTTAATTGTTATTTGCGATGAGTTGTATCAATAGTTGTAGCTTCAATTGTGGTTATGAACCACTGAAAAGCTACAGACACCAAAAAGGAAGCGGTAACTCATTCACAAAGGGGAAGATTTTACTTTAAAAAATGTGTCAGGTGGCCTCAAGGGAAGAAGGCAGAGATGGAAGTCTGCCGTCACTTGCATATTTCCACCACAAGTTTGAGAGACCAACAAAGGATCACAACTAGTATCTTGCTAAATTATTATTTATTACTCAAGTTGTCTGTGAGTTAGCTGAAGCTAGGTATTTTGCAATATGACCAATACATAGCTGCATTACAAAATTAAAGAAAGATTTCTAAATATCTATGCGTACTTTGTACCCAGTATTTGACACCCATCTGTTAATACATTCGGCATTTTGGGCAAGAATAAACTAAGCCATTTTTAGGTGAGTGAGTGCAGAGTGAGTGCAGAGTGTGAGTGAGTGCAGAGTGAGTGCAGAGTGAGTGCAGAATGAATGCAGAGTGAGAGTGAGTGCTGCAGTGTGTGAGTGAGTGCTACAGAATTTGAGTGCGTGCATAGTGTGTGCAGAGTGAGAGTGAGTGCTGCAGAGTGTGAGGGAGTGCTGCAGAGTGTGAGTGAGTGCTGCAGAGTGTGAGTGAATGCTGGAGAGTGAGAATGAGTTCTGATTGAGATTGAGTGCAGAGTGAGAGTGAATGCAGAGTGTGAGTGAGTGCAGAGTGAGTGCAGAGTGAGAGTGAGTGCAGAGAGAGTGCAGAGTGAGTGCAGAGTGAGTGCAGAGTGAGTGTGAGTGCAGAGTGTGAGTGAGTGCAGAATGAGTGCAGAATGAGACTGAGTGCACAATGACTGCAGAGTAAGAGTGAGAGCGCAGGATAAGACCACACACATAAGACCACACACATAAGACCAAACACACCACTCTCACCACCACACACACCACCACACACACCACCACACACTCACCACCACACACTCACCACCACACACTCACCACCACACACACAACCACACACACAAACCACCAGCCGTCACTGCACACTTTCACCGGGCACAAACATCACTATCCGTCAGTGCACGCCTTCACCGGGCACAAACACCATCAGCTGTCAGTGCAGGCATCCACCAGGCACACAACACCAGACATCAGTGCATGCTTTCACCAGGCACACACACCTCCAGCCGTCTGTGCACACTTTTACCAGGCACACACGCCACCAGCCATTAGTGCACGCTTCCACAAAGCACACACACCTCCAGCCGGCAGTGCACGCTTCCACCAAGCACACACACCACCAGCCATCAGTGCACAATTTCTACAGGCACACACACCACCAGCCCTCAGTGCACACATCAATTGTTAGTGCATCCACAATTAACCATTGTAGCAATCACAGTATGGTACACTTTACTATTAAACATATTCATCTGAAGCGCAGCATGACACCATTAATACAATTCTAATACAACCCACATAATTCCACTACACACCACATGCATACACTCCATAACACATGGCTAAAAGACATTGCCATTTACAATGCCATTCGCTCTAACTAAAATAAATCCGAGACCTATTGCATTTCTAATGCTTGTTTTAATATGTACAAAACCTATTTTGAGATTCGTAAGTGCTTCCAGAATCAAATAATAGGTTTAGAAATCCATCCTGAATTGCAACTTAGAAAGAGCTTTTTTAAGATGTCCCTTCCAAATTGTACTTGGGGATGCTGCGTATTCATGGTTTCAAATTGCAATTTCAGTCACAAACCTTTGATAGGATAACGCCTACTCGAAGGAGGTGATAACCCAATTCTCAAAGTGAATGTGAAAGGTAAAATAAAAAAGTATATTGGACCTTACATGCATTGTAAAAAAAAGTATTTAAAAAACAGCCATAGACATGGTGGTCTACTGACCCCAAATGGGCATCATCCGTGTGAAAGCCACACATTTCAATGAGTTGCAAATTGCAATATGCCTCATCGGCAGACTTCTAAGGTTGTTTGGATTGTTAACCAAGCTATCAGTCAATCAGTCAATCACTTCATTCGATCTAGTTAACACATAGGTCATAATAGTGCAAAAATATATAACCAAGACATCATAAATAAGTATTTAAAAAAACACATTCAAATATAGTAAAAAGCCATAAAATAACAATCGACAGAGAAAGATTAAAACCTGTTGTTCCTAGCTACTGGTTTAATCTCCTATCTTTTAATGATAAACATAGAAAAGAAGCTACACAGTAACAGACAAAGTGATCAGGGAGCATCTGTAGGAAACATAATCCTGGGCGGCACTGCCTGAATTTGTACTTAGGCATCATAGGAAGAATACAACTTTTACGGTATGTTGCATAAAATCTACAGAAGATATGACGATTTAATTGGCATAAGGCTTGAGGAGAATAAATACCAGTATAATAACCCAGCATATAGGGGATAAGGTTTAATCGAAACCTTAATAGTACAAAACTATGCCAGGGGTTAGTGACAAATGTCAAATAGGAGACTAACCCATCAGGAATACCAGGTACAGTCAAATAGCTTAAAACTGTAGATTTGTTACAATTAATTTATGTCTTTCTTTGCCCATTTTTACTAATTTGTGAGAAATAGTCAAAGATGTAGCTCGGGTCTCGAACAACTGTTGTAAACCTATGAAAGAAAGGGTATTTTGGACAAAAGAATCCAAAGGATCCTATGTGCATTGTCAAGGGTTAAACAATCCCTGATAATACGTTGAGTAAGACAAACCGATTCCCTTCTCCATACCGAATGTCATAAAAGGATTGGGGCTAGGCGCATCTGCTCTATAGGTATATAGGGGACTTCCAGCTCAAGATGGCAATTAAAATTGGAACAACTTCTGGGGAGGGCTACTAATCTTCTCAGAAAGGTGTCCTCTGCATTTTGGAGGGGGTTGGCGTTTGTATATCCCCACACTCCTGCCCCATATGAAGCAACAGAGGTAGTTTTAGCCCTGTATATCTTTTTGATGATGTCCACTGGTTTGGAGCCCAATTGTTTGATGAAGGAATATATGGCATTAATGCTTCTATTAGCTCCCTTTCAAGTGGCCCTTTTATGGAGCACAACTCCTGGATATTCGAAGGTGTCTGACTGTTCCACTTTTCGACCATTTATATGAAAAGTGTGTGGTTTTTCTGGCCAGTGGCCAGTCACTAAGACTAAGGATTTTGTCTCATTGACTTGTAGGTCTACGTTTTGCATACATTTCACATATTCCTCTATGAGTTTCTTCAGCGCCATGCCAGTACAGCATCATCTGCATAGAGGAGAATGGGAATGAGAACCTGGTTCACCGAAGTGACATCTAGGACAGGGTCCAAGAGGGGTGTCTCCATGGCATTAGTGTAGAAGGAAAAGAGAAAGGGGGCGAGGATGCATCCCAATCTACTCCCCCTTTCAATCTGAAACCACCTAGTACACTCTCCCTGGTTTCGCTAATGGACACATGATGCCTTATGAACAAAATTGTTGCCTCATGAATGCCTATCTCCTCCATAATTCTCCATAAATGTGAATGGAAAACACAGTTGAAGGTTGCAGATAAGTCCATAAAAGCCAAATAGACCGTTCCCTTTTTGGCTAAAGTATATTTGACACTTAGTATGCTTAGGTCAAGGCACTGATCCAATGTCCCTTTCCCTTTCTTAAAACCATACTGCGCTAGTAACATAATATTTTTTTGTGTGACCAATTCTTCTAATCTATTCAGTAGCACTTGGCCCAATTATTTGACTGTACCATCCAATAAGGACATGGGTCTACAGTAGTCTTTTCACAAAAGTGTATTCCATTCACAAAAAGATGCTGCACAATTTTCAACCACTTTTAATGGATAGAATCCTCAAACATCTGGACCTTAGTTTGGCACCAGCAATGGTTAATCCAGCACCACTAATCATAAATGTATACTTACTAGTCACTGTTCTGATGCAATAGATTCCGAATGATAAGCTAGATGCTGAAGTCTACCACAGGAATTTCTGTAATGCTGAGGTACAGACGACCATTTATTTAGTCATATGAAATATTAATTAGACACTGACTTCAAGAGAAGTGTTAGAGATATTTATAAATAACAGAATTACAAAGACAGTGGGTATCATTTTTAAAAAGTTAGATTTATTTCCAAAGGAGACATTGAGCTGTTCATTGTTTGTGGACATGTTTTTAGTGTTTATTTGTTTCATATAATGCATCAGATAAAGCATGTTGTTACTTGAGAGCTTTCACTATCCTGGAGTCAGTATGGCTCTAAGGGCACAGAGAATCAGCTCCCTGACATTCTTGGGATGTTGCCAGCGGTCAAGTTGAATGACTATTTAAAAACTGATATTTTGTTGAGTGTCTTGAAATCGATTCAGTTAAAAAGTTTAGGAAGATTTGGCAGCCATGATTAAAATACTACAACCTAGAGATGACTGGGGATAAAACGGATAATACAAGCCCCATGACATTGGATTCATAACCTGTCGACCAACACTTTGGTTTCCCAAGAAGATGCATTGAGTGCGGGCTAGGCTTAACCCAAAGTGGGGGGAGGAATGGGATGGCACCAGTCAAGAAACTATCGTAACATAACCTCTGTATTCTTGAATGTAGAAACTATCTGTAATAATGTTAAACTTGTTGCATATAATGACTCAATTTCTCCTGTGCTGGCTAATGTTTAAAGATAAAATAAAAAGAGTTTAAAAAAAAGAAGAAATTGATTCAGTTGAATTCTTCCATAAGACATGGGTTCAAGGGGTTTCAGATATTGGTGTTTTTTCTCCCAGTTATCAACCACAATGTAATAGACGCTTGATCAGATGTTACAGTGCTAAGAGAGAAGGGGCTGAACAAACATTAATGGCCGGAGTGCAGTGGGGTAGCAGCCTTTACAAATACCCTTGTCCTTGTTTCAGGTAGCCTCTGTACACTATGGACCATATGTATCAAGGGGGTCTATAACTTTTGCACCACAACAGAGTACAAAAGAGAAGCAACCCTTAAGAATTTATTAAGCCACACAAAGCCCTCATGAGTGGCCCTGAGTGGCTTGATGAATCAAGAATAGCGCAACGCAGCGCAAATTGTTGCCTTGCATTACTCTGCCCCAGGGAGGCGTTCTATGGGTAGCTCATGGGTGCAACACCGGATGTATCACATAATAGCGAAACCCACAAATATTGACCTACACAAATATCGAGTCCAAACTATTGATGTTAAAAATATCTTCTTCCTATACTTATAAAGGTAAGTACAAAATATTGAAAATAAATATCATTTTACACTAATAGGGAATCGATATATATAAAAATATCATTTTAAATGTATATAGGTAAAAATAGTAAATATTAAATATTTTAACATGTAACATTAATATAATGTAAATAAAATGTTTTTAAATAATACTTCAAACAATATATAAATATATACTTAGATTAACAAATTGTAATTGTATTTACATAGTGCGTTGAAGTGCTTTTCGGCGAGTAGCAGGCTACTCTGGAATCCATAGAGGAATAGTGGAATGTTGAGCGGTGGACATGAATGTCAAAAAACATCAAAGACAACAAATACCTGCAGATACAACAGATAACAAAGTATTCAGGTAAAAGCAGCACAAAATGACACAAAATCAGAGCAATAAGGCAAGTAGAGAGCGGGCAAGGGAGGAAAAAACAGTGTCAAAGACAACAAATAACAGCAGATACAACAAATAACAAAGGAATCAGGTGAAAGCAACACAAAATGACACAAAATCAGTCCAATATGGCGGAAAGCGAATGGGTGGTGAGGGGAGGCAAAAGCAGCAACAAAGACAACAAAAATATTAAGTTACAAAGGAATAAGGCAAACAGGATGTGATAAAACCAAGCAATATGAGAAAGAGACAGGTAAACCAGCAGCAGTTTCAGGGAAGCAAAATCACACAGGCAAGAGGGGGGCAGACACCGGGACCTACTCAGAGAGCAATGCAAAATCTCAAATTCACCAAATTCAGGGCGATAGAAGAACTGTGCAAATGATGGTATTGCTGCACCCAGCATGGCACATGTGCAAGAATAGCTTATAGAAATCAAAACAGCTATTCGCCATCTAAAGGGTCAGAAAGGTCTGCATCTCACCAGCCTCAGAGGAATATAGCTAACCTGGTGACCAATGAAATGGGAACAGAAAATGTATATCACCAGGTCAAGCAAGGTAAAAAGGAATTACCAATCTACATTTTAATACAATGGGGTGGCAGTACATACAACTGTGTGCTTCCATGTCTCTTACTAAGCACTGTTTCTTGAACAATTTAAGTGCACAAAAGGGATGCCGTTCCCACTAAACCCTAGAAGATGGATTAAACTTGTGGAATCCCTTCACTCCTACACTTAAGAATAGCCCTTTCCTAAAATGACCTCTGCTCACAGGGACAAGCCAATGTGACCTACCTGAAATAGTCGTCATATTTCGTACACAAACTGTGATGGCCACCAGCAGCTAGATTGTATAATCATTGCATCCATAATGGAGCGGGAAGGCTAGCCATAGATAACATTAACAAGCACAGAGCAAATTACCATCTTGGAGCGGGGAGAGACATGTCAGTAATGTCTAGCTCTATGCGAGCCTGCAATTCTTAATGCATACGATAACCCTGCCATCCACCCCAGCAGGGCAGAAGGGGCGAAAACTATCACCTCATTTGTCTACGGGTGTCAATGTTAACATTCATTGTTTAAAACATAAAAATAAAAAAGCCACTACTATACCTGCTCTACCAAGCTCAATGTTGAGATTTCCCCTGTAAATAATTAGAATATGCAAAAGGGCAACCCAATATTCCCATGTAGGCTTGGGTAACTGTAATCAAGTAGGTAAAGATGCCAACAGGGGAATTTACCTAGAAATGACACCTCAAATACACTTATTACTCTCCATTGATATCTATGAATGACATTTCAAATCAACTGAATGTCACCCAAACCATGCAGAATAACTTGAAAAGAAAGAAATCAATCCAAAATGCAGGTGTCGGCATCCTCAATCCTGCATCAAAGGAAACAGATATCCAATCAACCAACAATAAAGGTTCAAAACACAAACTAACGCATATTGACAATGTCCTCCAGAATGCGCCTACTGACCCCCACAACAAGTGTCGATTCACCTCACGGGTATTCCACAAGAAAAACATGGAGCGATACTGGTATTTGTGAGCAGTGTATCCATACGTGTTCTGCAGACAACTGGTTCTCCAGGTACATATACTCCAGATACATTTACTAAAACATTACTATGCAGAGATTCAATCAAAGAAGATACAGTAGTTAATTAAGTTAATCAAATTTGATTGACTGTAATCATACCCACATCCCTCCTCCACACAAGGTTACATCTTCAGTGAAAGAGTACAGCCAGTGTCATTTCATAAGTAGAAAAAAGCTGAAATGGAAATCAAATTTTGTGGAATTGTAGGCTTAATTTCAACATCACAGTGATTCATACAGACCATGGGAGGTGCCCAATGGTAGAAAAAAGAATCTTAAAATGGTTACTACTTTCTGGGAGCATTGTGGACGTATTCTCAACATCACCTCCTGTGGTCAAAGCACACAAAGAAAACCTTTTACACTTGCAATTTTATGTCCCAACTCCTGTGGTCAAAGTACACAAAGAAAACCTTTTACACTTGCAGTTTTATACCCCAACCACTAGATAGCAGATTGATGCACAGCATGCAGAACTAGAAGATTAACTCTGCAAAGCTCTGGACATTTGAAGAGAGATCCTCAAACAATCTTGCATGCAAATGTCCTGAGTTTGAAAACCCTTCTCATTTCACATGACATACATCCAAGCTTATAACTGTCGAGGAGGTAGAACTGTTTTGCTGAATCTTAGTTAGATGTACTCTGCTGTGTACCTCACTTCCATCAGAAATCACATTTACAGGGCATTTTCCTTAGTTTCGCATTCAAAGCCAACTTGTAGGTAGGATATCATCATGCCCAAGAGGTGTCTCCTCCCAAATGAGAGGTGTAAAGTCATCTCAGACAAGAGGAATAAATATACATTATAGTACAATCTGTCTATCATTGCTGCTGAGAATTGGGCTCAGAAATGATATTCTAGTAATTTATCAAGCTTGTGGTTTGTCTGCTGCGTATAAGGTCAAGCACAATTGCTATTGCCCAAAAGCAGAAAAGAAATTAAAAAAAGGGTAAAGGCAGACTCCGTATTCAGTACATACAAGTCACTGTGTACAATCATAATTACATTCTTATAATGGATTAGGCAAAAATGAGGCTGCTTCATTAAGACTGGGCCTTACCTTACCTATAGTGCTGTCTCCTACGTGGATTATTTGGGTATGAAGAGTAATACTGAGATAGTCCCTTCACTCCTGTAGGTGAAAGCGAGCTTGGACTTGGACTTGTCATTCCGATTTCACTAGGCAGGAAATGTGTGTGTGTGTACGTTTATGTATACATATATAATGTCAAACTATCGTTAAAAATATTATTTTAAATTTATATGAAGTTTTAAATTTTTTTATGTACTAATATAACAAGCATGTGACCTACTGGCGGTCGCCAATAGGTAGTTATAGTTAGATGTAGTTTCAATAGAAAATCATTTTTGCTTTTGCCAATATCTTTGGCACCGTTTGACAAATTTTCGCAACATTTTCAAAGCTAATGCCTTGCTCAGGTCCCCACATGTGTTAAAAGTTTTTGGGGTGATTCGTCAAGCTGGGGTGAGAAAAACCACTACAACCCACTACAACCCTAGTCGATCCCTCCGTTCGTCCCAGGACAACCTCATCCTCCCCGCCAGGTACAACTTAAAGACTAAGGGTGGAAAAACCTTAAGCTTCCTAGCAACTAAAGCCTGGAACAACTTGCCCAAAAACCTGAGACAACAAACTCTCCAAAAACCTTTCAGAAAACTTCTAAAGACTTGGATCTTTAACCTTTCCGATGAATACACCAAAGCGGACATACTCATACTGCCACCAGGACCGGTTTACCAGGAATTTTAGCGCCAAGATGCTCCCTTCGGAGCGAACGCTGCGCTTTAGAAATATCCCCACAAATATACAAAATATACAAAAAAGGGGGGTCCCATAATGCATTTTCTCCATGTTAATTTCCATAGGAAACTTTAGACAAAGCTACAGCCACAAAATTACACCAAATTTGGAAGAAAGGTAGCACTTGGTCCAGAAAGCGACCTTTTCTTCAAATGGTGTAAATCTGTTCAGTAGTTCTTGAGAAATACATACATAAAAAAATATTAGTATCTGGTGACCGCGATGGATCCAGGAACCCTCCCGAGCACCAGCTTGACACTGATTAGCTGCCAACACTTCAAACCAAGAAGTGTTGGCAGCCATCTTGTGACTCAGTTGAACCCAGTTACAAGAATAAATGTGAAAAAACAAGAAAAGGGGCTGGGTAGGACTACCCTGACCCCCAAGGCTTGGTCCAACAGGGACCCCGAGGGCCAAAAGAAGCTTGTTTTCTTCATTTTTGGTGGAATTTGCTTACGGTGTGTGAATCTTGCTGAAAAAATGTTTTTAAGTCCTGGGGCATGTTATAAAATGGCGCGAAGGCCCACGAGGGCAACTGCAGCCCCGGGGACCACCACCTCCCCTGGGCTTTGTTTTAATGAAAAATGGGTGAGGTGGTTTCTGGCTGCCCCGTGGACTGCCACCTACCTGGGGCTTTTAAAATTAAAAAGGTGTGGGATCATGGTTCCCCACACTGCCCCAGGGACTGCCACCTCCCTGGGGCATTGAGTATGCTAATAAGGGGATCTGTTGCGGCCCCACAACCACCTTCCTGGGCCTTTGAAGATATGTTGCGGCCCCCCTCCTGGAGCCCTCCATGGCCCTGAGGACCACCACCCACCAGGGCCCGGCTCCAGCAATGTACCGGGGAGCCCACGCCAGGAACATTGCATTTTGCTATGACAGGGCGGGAGCAGTGCGCCCGCCCTGCCATAGCAAACACTGCTTTGCTTCATGGAAGTGAGAGTAGGAAACCTGCTCTCGATTGAATGAAGCAAAGCAGATTTGATTTTGGGCAAAGGGAGCTGCATGTCAGCAGCTCCCTTTGCCCAAAAGCAATGCTGGCTGCTGCAGGAGGCAGGAAGCTGGCAGGGCCAGACGGGGCATTGGGGCTCCCCCCACGGCTCCCAACAGTGAGTCCATGCCCTGGGGGATGGGGTCCCCGGTGCCAAAAAATGGCCGGGGGTGATGTGGCCCCCCTCTCTTTTTTATTCTTAAAAAAAAAGTCTGTTCCCTGGGGCCATAAATGGCCTGATAAGGGGGGTCTTCTGCCCCTCTCCATTTTAAATAAAATATAACTTAATGGCCAGGCCCCGTGGGATGGGATCCCCGGGGTCGCCATCGGGTACTGGAACTGGGGGCATTATTTATTTATTTCTCTCTCATGAATGGAGTCGCTACCCCATCGTGGCTCTCAGTGCGGCCCCCAGTGTAACGTCATGGTGGATTTGCGGTGCTACCATAAATAAACAATTTAATAGTATATAATTTAGAAGGTAGTTAGTGATGCATTGGTGAACTTTTTTTTTAGAGTTAGTGAAATTGAAGTTAATAATCATATTCCATTTGATAGAGTTTGTAATAATATAAAAAAAAATTAAACTTGAAAAGTGTATTGTGTTGTAGTTCATTGGTTAAACTTGAAAAGTGTATTGTGTTGTAGTTCATTGGATTCGTGCTTTTGTTTTCGAATTCGCTATGGGTTCGGGAATCCACAAAAAAATGTCAAAAGTGTATGTATGTTTAAAAAAAAAAAATAATAAGATTCACCATTGGCTGTATAGGGTGGCCCTAAAAAGAGCCCTTGTATAAATTATAACTACATGAAAGTGTAGATGCACAGCTTAAGGTTGTTGAGAAAGACTCTGGGGCATATTATCAAGCAGGGCATTAAAAAGTATCGCAGTTTTAGCAGCAGAAAACTGATGCTAAAGCGGCGATAATGGTCTTGATAATATGGCCTTGTGAATTCCAATAGAAACCTATGTTCTGGTGTGAACATGGGCTTCTATTGGAATTCTCCGCGGCATTATATCAAGCCCATTATCGCCGCTTTAGCAGCAGTTTTCTGCCGCTAAAACAGCGATAATTTTAACAACCTGCTTGATAATATGCCTCTCTTTTCCCTTGATCTGTGAAGTGAACTCTATGACTTCTGTAGATGTCCTCCATATCAAAACGTAGATTGTTGTTATAGATGGAGTCTATCCTATGGTCTCTGAGGTAAGCAGAAACAGCTTTGATTTGACCACTTTCATTTCTGTCTTTGGCAAATATTAGAAAATACAAAGACAGTTTGAGACAAAAGTAACATCAATTGTGCAAAGGTATCCTTCATGAACATTTCCAGTCATACTCCAGCATGGGCGTCCGCAGGGGGGGGCAAGGAGGGGCGCTTGACCCCCCCTGGAGCGACCCTACTTGTCCCCCATGCCCCCTGCGGACGCCCATGAAAACCGTGACTTCAAGACGGGGTTCTCACTCTCTTTCCTCTCCTTTCTTTTATTTGCTTCCCTGTGAAATGGATCCAAAAAAGAAAGACGCTTTTGCTGGAAATGTAGTATTTTTCTGACATTTTAATTCCAAAGTGCAGCATTGGGAATAAAAGGCTAAAAATATGAAAAATAGATCAATAAAGTAAGACAGAGTGGTAGTAAACGGGCCAAACTGATTTTATTCACACTGAAACACATTAGAGCCACTTTTACAGAGTTTGCCAGTGAAACGCTATTTTAGTTTTCTTGTCTTTGTTTTCCCTGGACTGGGAACTAGTGCACCAATCCTGGAGGTACCAAAATGTGTGGATTGGAAAACAAAATGTGTGCTGCGGCTCTGCGTCCAGGGATGTGGTCTTTTTACCATACTACTTACGTTTTGTAAGGATATAAGCAATGGCCATTGAAATGGGTCCATTCAGGGCCCTGTAGTCGTGTCCTTAACTTTTCAGGCAAAAGCACTCACTGATTTCTGAATAGTGAGTGTAAAAGCATTAAGGTAACCATGTTGTTCCTGCTTACATTTCCCATGGTTTGCTAAATTTTGCATTCCCTATAAGTGTTTGCTTCTTCCAGGATGTTGTTCCTTTTTTTTTTGTAGGCCGCATATTGCTCTTGTCTAGTGCGTAATTTAAATTGCGCATCCAGGTGTTTATAGCGGGCAACAATTGGGTTGTAGTTGAAAACAGTGGGAGTTTTTCTCAGTGGGGCAGTACGGAGTTCAGTGTTGGAAGGAAAGTGGCACTATGGTCAGAGCTGCTGAATTTGGAACTGGGAACCAGGTTCAGCCTTAATAACCAGACCACCATACCACTCTCCTGCGAGAGCACAATCACATGCTAGACCTTAGAAGGCTTCGCAACACCTTAGAAGTCCTGGTATCTTCGCACCAGCAGGTGGACCCTAGCATGACAAGTGTAGGTTAACCTTCAAGACTTGTCCACCACTATCCATACTGAAGGTCACCTCCAGTCTTGCGGGCAGGCCTATGAAGCAGCACACCCTAGAAGAACAGTCACTGAGGTCACAGGACCCTTGAGAAGGGCCAGCTCTTGGGCGGTGCAACCAGTGTGACCGCACCGGCTGCTGACTTTAGGTGAAGGCATCATGTTTGCAAGTATATTATGGTTTTAAAAACGCTTGCTGCCTCCTTCCTGGCTTCCAGCAATTTTCGGCAACAAAAAAAATGTCATGATAACACTGGTGATTAATGTTCTTCCTAGAGAGAGATAAGAATTTTGTCTAGTGGAAGTTTTGACTCATGGAAAGGTAGCTCAGAGGGTTAATGTACCGGCCGCAAAGAACATGCGCCATGCAGATCACAAAGTGCACATAATGTAAATAGGTCAGTGGGCTACTGCTTTTGTCAGAGATCCTTTTATTACTTGCAGTTTGATAAGTTAAAATCCTAACTTAGAACAGTGAGCTATTAACTGTCATCTAAGAGCTGCATACAAACTGCAAGGTATAAATTTGAGCGTTATTGCCCCCCCCCCCCCCCGTCCATCAGTCTTTGATTATCCTAATGTCCCAAAAAGTGTTCTTTTGGACAGAAATCAATTCTGATTATTAAGGAGAACCCCCAAACATGGTATTACATTTTAAATTCCGGGTATTGTGTTTCTCCAGACCAATCACTATAAAACTATATGGGCTACTAGTATGGTTGTCATGTGACTCCTACACCTTGTAGTCCTTAGTCTTATGTAACATTTTCTATACAGTGATTTACACACATATTGATTGTCTCTGTGTAATGTGTGTGATGTAAAGTGCACAGGACACCACCAGTGCTATGGCTGGCCCTGCCCTTGAGGCCAGTCTGCCTCACCCAAAGGTACCACCAGTAGCTGCAATTCACCAGGGATTGGCAATACAGGATTTGCACACAACCAAACTAAGTTCGCAAACTTCACAGTCTCCCTGCTTCATTCTCAAGCACCTTTAACATGTGCTGCCTGCTGTGGGGCCACTGGAATTAAGTATGCAGCAAAGGATGACAACATTATGCCGTACTGTTGACTAAATTATGCATTAAAAAAAAGGCTGCAGCGTAATACAGTATATTTTCAGAAATTTTATTATTTTGACGTGTGTACACATGCTAACAGTCTCTGGAAAGATTTTGCTTTATTAGTACCAGTGTAACATACAAATGCAGCAGTGAGAAAGGTGACCAGTCAACCTTTACAATAGGCCATCCACTCCGCAGCAACACAAGTCACATTTTATATGAACTTTTGATATGTTTGAGCTACAAACAATTTATTAGTTTAAATGGTCAGATCATGCAGCAGATCTTGCATTATGAGGCAAATATGGCAGAGCCTTATTTTAGAGAAAACATTTGCAAACTAGGATATTTTGCCATTCATGTTTGAACTACTGTTGTTGAAAAAGGGTGAAGTGCTGATGACAGAAACACCATTGCTCGGAGACAAATGGCTTGTGTTTCCACATTTTATCGTATTTGGTACATTCTGTGATTAAAAGCATATTCCACTTTGTGAATATATTTTAATGTCAATAACTCAATATAACCTTAAATAATCATGTGTATCCATTGGTTGATTAAACTGGGCAGTGAAATGCCAAACAAATACTAAAAATTGGGATGTCTGCGCATTCTAGCCACACCTCAGGCTCCACCCACAGATCCAATCCTTGGGTTATTCCCGCCCTCTGATTCTCCGCCCACTGTTCCCCTACTTTTTACCCCACTTCAACCACTGTGTAAGACTCAGCATCGCTGGACCTGTGATGTGGCGCAGCTGCGGGTGCCGCATGTGCCACATATTTACGGTGCCGGTCTTCCGCATAAGGGAGCTGGCCATTATTGTATCCCTAAACGTGCGCACGATGTCAGTTTGACATTGACTACATCTAGATACATTTTATTTTGTATAAATTAATTGAATGTGTGTAAAATTTAGCAATGCCCGAGGAATTCTAGTAAAGGGACCAGCCACTGTCAAATCACTAGCGTGCGTGATTGCTGCGTTATTTATTGCTAACTTTGACGTTGTGCTTTAACTTTGGATAAAAGTTATAATGAATTCTAGCACCAAGAAGCCAATATTGGTAAATATGTGTGCTACAAATAATCCCTAACATACACTGTGCATAGAGTATATTTAATCTAGTGCTTTAATCATAGGCTGTTTTAAAGTTTTCTGATAAAAATCGAATCGTGCTGAAGACAGCCTTGATTGGTGTTGGATCAAGGACCCAGAAGTCTGCACACCTAGCAGACAGATATAAAGCACCTGTCAGAAAGTTTAGCGTTTTCCCTACAGGTGGTGTTTGTTGGCCCGTGGCAGGGTCAGCCACATGTCCTGGATTCCTGGCATTTAATTGAGTCTATCCTAGTTCTGCGCCCCAGTGTTTCGTGTGCCCCTCCTGACACACATTATGTCAGAGGATGGTGATGACGTTAACATTTTGCCCCCCCCTGGAAAAATTTCTGCGGACGCCCATGTACTCCAGTCAATGGGCCTAGGTCATTGCCACCACACTGCACAATCATGAGGTCATGGGGTTGGAAATGCAAAAAGGTTTTAACCAAAGGCATCAATTGGTGCCACTTTAGTCCTCTCTGTACAAACCATTTAATATCCACATTTTGCAAACCTTGGTCTTTGTCAATATCTCTGTGTTGCGCATAGCTGTTGCACCAGAAAACATAGCTGTGCCCTACAATCCATACTGTAAGCATCTTGAAGGGATGTCTGGAAGAAATGAAGAGATGTCTGCAGCTCAGGTAGTCAGTTGGTAGAAGGAGAGGTATCTAAAATGATGGAGAAGATGCTGTTTTTGAAAAAAACAATACGTGCTTTGTTGTTCATTAATATTATGTACTGAAAAATAGGATGCATGTTGCTTTCCTGAAGAAGCATGTTTCTTCTTGGTTATTAAATAATGTTTGAAATGTACAGTAGATATGATTAGCTAATATTTTGCAAAATTCAACCACACCTGCTATTTGCTTTTGTAAACTACTGTGCTGAACTTTAAAATATGGTGAACTTGTGACCTGCCAGTACTGTCGAATGTTGCAGAAAGTGTTGCTATGAAAACTGGGATTAACCCCTTGCGTGCTGATGACAGAACGGTTCCGTCATCGGCATCGGTTGAGCTGTGCTGATGACGGAACCGTTCCGTCATGACTCCGCCCGCGCAAGGCGGAGTCAGCACAGGCGGGGAATACGCCCCGCACGCAAGGGGTTAAGGAGAATAGGGAAGGGTTGAAAGTTAACTGTGGTTTTAAAATGTGAAATTGTAGCTTATATATAAGTGATATGTTACTAAATTAAGGTTTTCAAAGTCAGTAGTATGTGTAGAAGAAGTCTGTTGTTTTAAAAAAAACTGGCATTATTAGAAATAGGTTTTTGAACTCCCGTATGGATTCCCGACTCCATCGCAACTCTACGCTGTGGCACTGTGGTGGAATCGCGACTCCAAAAAAATACAGAACCAGTTTGTATACTTTTAGAAGACAGTTATAAAGGGTTAATATGTCTAACCAATAGAAATGTATTTCACAATTGTAAATGATTTAAAAAGCAATTTGATTTGTTACTTACATTTATTTGTGTGGAGAAAGAGAGGAAAAGTTTGTCATTATGGGTTTCACTTTGTTGAGAGTGGTGCATTACATTTATTGTGTGCAAAAGAAAATCTTTTATTCATTTCTGATATTTCATATTCTGCAATACTATTTGAAAGGTGAGTTGGAAATTTGTGAGGTGTATTATTTATTATGTGGTAGTGCTTTACACTTTGTAGTGATATTTTTATATTTGAAAAGATTTATTTTCAAACTTTTGAAATTGAGAACTGTGATGTTTGAAATATGTTATGAAATGTACAGATGTGCATTTTAGTTTTTTTATTGTAGTGAAATGATGTCTGAAATAGTTTGTGCATACTAATATGTCTACTTTAGTAGATGGATTAGTGACTATGGTAGTTTGCATGAGTCTATGGAAAGGTACATTTGAAGTACGCCACATAATTTCAGGTGTCTGTTTAAAATGGGATGTGCATTCTCTGAAGTTTTAAGGTGTGCATGGTCTTCTGACTGAGCTATGTGTCTAGTTGCACATGTATTCTTATAAGTGTTATGCATCTGAAGATGGTAGATGTAAAAACACAGGTATACCTCTATTTGTATGTTTCTTTTTCATATGATGCCACTAAGAAAAGGTACAGACACATGCATGCATGCTTTCCAGAATATGGTGAGATTTACAACAGAGACACGTGAAGGGTTACTGCTTTGAATTTGGCTAGGCCCAACAGTCTGAGTAGCAGTAGAATAGTGAAGCTGCATGACGAAAGGGAGGTTTAAGACAAGTTTTGGGAGGGATTATTGATTAGGCTACTTTGTATTAGTGTGTGGAAAGGTACACTTGAAATACACCACATATTTAAGTACAGTCTCTGACGTTTTAAGGTGTGCATGGTTTTGTGACTGAGCTATAGGTCTACTTGCACATGTATTCTTATACGTGTTATGCATCTGAAGATGCTAGACCTATAAAACACAGGAATACATCTATTTGTATGTTTCTTTTACATATGGTGTCAATAGCAACAGGTACAGACACATCCATCCATGCTTTCAGGAATATGGTGAGTCTTAAAACAGAGACATGAGAAGGGTTGCTGCTTTGTATTTGGCTAGGCCCAACAGTCTGAGTAGTAGTAGAATGGTGAAGCTGCAGCAACAAAAGTGAGGTTTAAGACATGTTGACAGAGGGATTACTTTGTATGAGTGTATGGAAAGGTACACTTGAAATACACTGCATCATGTTCGGTGTTTGTTTGAAATGGGAAGTGGATTCTCTGAAGTTTTAAGGTGTGCATGGTCTTGTGACAAATATGTGTCTACTTGCACATGTATTCTTATACATGTTATGCATCTGAAGATGCTAGATGTATGAAACACGGGTATACGTCTGTTTGTATGTTTCCTTTATATTTGGTGTCACTAACAAAAGGTACAAACACATGCATGCATGCTTTCAAGAATATGGTGAGACTTATAAGAGACACATGTGAAGGATTGCTGCTTTATATTTGGGTAGGCCCAACACCCCTAGTAGTATTAGAATGGTGAAGCTGCAGTACAAAAGTGAGGTTTAAGAGATGTTGTTAGAGGAGTTAGTCTTTAGGCTACTTTGTATGAGTCTGTGAAAAGGTACACTTGAAATATACCGCATAATTTTCAGTGTCTGCTTGAAATGGGAAGTGCAGTCTCTGAAGTTTTAAGGTGTACCTGGTCTTGTGACTGATCTATGTGTCTACTTGCACATGTATTCTTATACGTGTTACGTATAAACCACAGGCATACATCTATTTGTATGTTTCTTTTACATATGGTGTCACTAGCAAAAGGTATAGATGCATCAATGCATGCTTTCAGGAATATGGTGAGACTTACAACAGAGACATATGAAGGGTTGCTGCTTTGTATTTGGCTAAGCGCAACAGTCTGAGTAGTAGTAGAATGGTAAAGCTGCAGCACGAAAGTGAGTTTTAAGACATGTTGATAGAGGGATGAGTGACTAGGCTACTTTGTATGAGTCGTTGAAAGGTACACTTGAAATACATCACATAATTTTATGCATCTGGTTGAAATGGGAAGTGCAGTCTAAGTTGTGCATGGTCTTGTGACTGAGCTGTTTCTACTTGTACATGAATTCCTATACGTGTTATGCATCTGAAGATGCTACACCTATAAAACACAGGGATACATCTATTAGTATATTTCTTTTACATATGGGGTCACTAGCAAAAGGTACAGACGCATCCATGCATGCATTCAGGAATATGGTGAGACTTATAACACAGACATGTGAAGCGTTCCTGCTTTGTATTTGGCTAGGCCCAAAAGTGAGGTGTAAGACATGTTGGAAGAAGGATTAGTGATTAGGCTACTTTGTATGAATGTGTGGAAAGGTACACTTGAAATACACTGCATCATTTTAGGTGTCTGCTTGAAACAGGGAGTGCAGTTTCTGAAGTTTTAAGGTGTGCATGGTGTTGTGACTGAGGTATGTCTATACTTGTATATATAATTTCACACGTGTTATGCATGTGTAGATGCTAGACATATAAAACAGAGGTATTTAAGTGTGCATTTTCACAAATTCATACCAAGTAGCGTAATCACTAATTCTTTTGTCAGCCTACATAAAATCCTACTTTTCAGTTCAAGTTTCAGTGTTTACCGACTACTTAAAATCTTGGGACTAGCCAAAGTTAAAAGAGCAATCTCAACCATGTTACTGTTTAAATGTGTATGCTTTATCACAGGTTTGTTAATATCTAAAGTATATTTTTCTAAATATTTACATGTTGTGGAGACATTTGTAATGTATTTGAAAGTATTTCTTTATTTATTGATCTGAATATTTATCTATAATTATTTAAAAAATATAAAATTATTTACCAAACTATTTAAACATATCTTTGTTTCTCAGCTATTTACATTTATTGATAAAAAAACATTGACAATAGGAAAAAAATCAAAAGAGAAGGCAAGAAAAATAAACTGCACTATTTAAAGGAAAGAGAAAAGAGGAAATGAGATGAAGTGCAAAATGTTACACTGAAAAAAGACTTCTGGTAAGACAACTAAAGTGTTTGTTAAAAGACTTTTAAAGAATGGAAATAATTTTCAAAATGTGGAAAAGAGAAAGAAAAGTTCAACAACAAATCTGAAGGAAAGGAAAAAAGGACATGTTATTAGAAAATCATGTTATGGGAAGACAATCCAAGTTGAAAGAAGGCTAAAAAAATCTAAAAGTAGATCACCAGCTTATAAAAAGCTTTTGAAATAAAAAGAAAATTATTTATATTAATATTGAAGAGAATGAAAACATTGGATAAAATAATACTGTTTATCAAGGAGAAAAGAAAAAGACTGGTTAATAGAAGTCACTTTTGTAAAATTGTCACGGATGAATGGAAACATACTTTTAGTACTGAGCCTTTCTTTAATGAAGAAAGTTATTTTCAAAAAAACACATTAGTTCATGCAGTTGATACTAGTGGTCAATGCTTGAGATCAAAGATGGTTGTCCCATTTCAAAAGAAAAGATGGTTCCCAGGAATGTAGACGAAGTAATAGCTGGAGAAGTTCAAGGGAGGCATACAGAAGCTCTGGTATACACGTGAGATTGTAGAAGTATTTGTAGTATTCGACAGGAATCTATTGACATATTACACATTTTTATACAAGGATATGTCCAAAGAAGTCTTAAACAGAAGACTAACTTGTTACAAGGACTAGATCCATATTAGGTAAGAAAGCATACTAACTTGCAGGGGCATTCTCTAGCTTGTCTTTCAAGATAAGTGTGCAAAGTACTTTCCATCATTTAAGAATGTTAGCAGTACACCACTCAGAAATGCAGCAGGTAGTAAGGAGACTCGAGTATGTGAAAAGTCCTGCATTATCTTTAAGTAAAATGAACACAGCTCTTTTGCACGCTTTAGTATCAGATGTAAATAAAAGTTTGTGATGATATACAGTTTTGTTTCTTTGGTTCAGAAGAGGAGTGTAGAGAATGTGAGAGATGGATACGTGTAGGTGTTGAAGAACAGGTGGAAGATATTAGTACTGACAAGTTTGCAAAAGAAATTACAAAGTTTAACATAGTTTCATCTGAAAACCAAACAATGGGCCTCATCAGGATGGCGGTGAATCCGCATCCTCCGGGCTGGCGGAAGCCACCGCCGGCCCAGAGGATGCGGATTCACCGCCGTGGCCACAGAATACACCCACCGCCAGATTAGGATGGTGGTGGGATTGCGGCGGGACCAGCGGCGGATGGCAGGTCCGTCCACCGCTGATCCGTGGGGTGTGAAGGGGCATTTGGTGGCAGTGTCTGCAAAACACCGTCAGCCAAATTAGGATGTGCATCGTCACATGCTTTTCCACGGTGACTTTTCCGCCGTGGAAAAGCATGTGGTCTTTGGTGTTTGGGGGCCCGTTGCGGGCCCCCAGGGTTTCGGGGGTGGGAGGTGCACATGGGGGGTACATATGGTACCCCCCAGCATTTACATGCACAAAGCGGCAGGCACTGCGCGGTGCCTGCCGCTTTGTGCATGTAAATGTTAAACATGCATTTTTAACCTTGCGGCGGCTGCTGCTTCAAGCAGCACCCGCCGCAAGGTTAAAGATACAGGATGTGACCGCCAGGGTGGCAGTCACATCCTATTTGCACCGGAGGGACCGCCGCTGCCCCTGCGGACGGTCCCTCCACCTCAGGGGTGGCGGACGGGCGCAGGTCCGTCCGCCATCCTAATGAGGCCCATAGTTTGTATTTGTTGTAAATGTACTCACTATAGAAATAAAACTATAAAGGTTGATTTATATTTAAAAAGTGTGTTTATTTGTTGGTAGAAGGTCAGTTTGCCAGCTAGAGCTGTACATAACAACTTAGGGTTCCTATCTATTCCTTCGGAGATGGCAGATTTGAATACTTATGAGTCCATTATTGTTCAACCTGTCTACTCATTTCAGGCTATAGTTTGTATGGAGCCTAAAACAGGTAAGCTGCCACCAACAGATTTAAAAGAGGTCTGAAAGGAAGAGTTGTGTACCAACCTTTATATTTTAAGAAAAATATTGAAACTGTTGGTATAGACAGGGAGAAAAATGAACCTGTAGTTATTATAGTTAATAGTGTACAAACAGATCTGTCTGCACTTTCATATGCAGTGAACCATATATTAAAAACAGGAGTTCATCGTCCACATGTTTCTGCAAAGGAATTCATGGACAAAGTTCAACAAAGAGATGAACAGTTAGAATCTCAGTTAATTCATTTGATGGCGTGTCAACGTGGTACCAATGAGTATTGGTATCATCGTCATGGAGAACTTAAATGTATGTTAAGAAATGTAGTAGGTACTCCCACATGGTTTGTGACACTTAGCTGTGCTGAATATGCATGGGACGATCTACTTGAATTTCTACCAGAAGCAAATTCAAATATTAAAAATATTGAATTGAAGACAACTTGAGACCTCGGTTCCTTGGATCCTGTAAATTTCTGCAGGTATTTTAACAATAGGTTTCAAGCTATGATGTTATTTATCAGTAATAAAAAAAATCACCTCTTGAAGAGGTAACAGATTTATTTTGGAAAAAGAAGTACCAAGCCAGGGGTGCTCCTCATATTCACATGTGATTATGGGTCAACAGTGCTCCAAAATATGAAACTGATACTGATGAAAGTGTTTTGTCTTTCATCGAACAGTATGTTACCTGTGCGATTCCGAGAGAAGGAGGAATAAAAAGCTTGAGACAACAGGTTTTACTCTTTCGTAGTCATTGGTGTGGAAAATACTGTAGACGAAAATACAAGTCTAAAGGGAAATGTTATACAAAATGTTGTTTTGGATTCCCACGCCCAGTTAATTTCTACGGGAAGAGTAAATAGTTTTATGTCAGCAGTAAGGCATACAATAACTTGGAAATCTCTGAAGAACACATACAACTTAAAAAGAACAGAAAATTCAAAGTGTATTAATGGCTACAATCCAGTGATTTTGAAAATGTGGAATGCAAACATGGATATTCAATATGTTGCAGATAATTAAATTGCTGTTGCTCACCTGCAGCCTGATTCATCAATCTCCCGTTTTGCGAGCCCCTAATAGCGATTCATAGCGAATCGCTATTAAGGACTCGCAAAACGGGATTCATGTAGAAATTGCATAAAGAAATGCGATTCCTACATATTCCTTATTTGCGATTAGCAAATTGCTAATCGCAAATGAGGAATAACTCGCCATTCATTCCTAAAGGCCCATAGGAATGAATGGGAAGTATTCCTTATTTGCGATTAGCAATTTGCTAATCGCAAATAAGATAGCGATTTGAAGGGTGCCAGGGGTGTCCAAAGGACACCCTGTAGCACCCCTCAAATGAAATTTTACACAGGTGTTGCACACACACATGTCCAAAGGACATGTGTGTGTGTAACATGCAACTCAGAAAAATGCATTTAAATGCATTTTTCTGAGTTTTCGCAATTTACCACGAGGTCTGACCTCGCGGTAAATTGCGGCCAGAAATTGCGAATTCGCAAAAAAAAAAATTGGATGATGAATTGCATTTAAGGAATCTCAAATAGAGATTCCTTAAATGTAATTCCTCGCAAAATTGCGAGATCGCAATTAACGATTTTTGCATTTGAGATGCTGAATCCCAAATGCAAAAATCGCACTCGCAAAGGGCCAGATTCTCAGAATCTGGCCCTTTGCGAGCACAATTTTGTTTGATGAATCGGGCGGTAAGTTACATCATATATAACCAAATCTGAAAAGACAGAGATGAAAGAAATGTGGGAAAAAAATTCACAAGAAAAGAGTCTTAGTAAGAAATTGTAAAGCTTCAGCTTGAAAATTCTTCCCCATCGAGAGATTAGATCCTATGAATGTTCGCTTCACTTGAGCTCTGCAAGTTTATATTCAAAGTCAAGAGGAATCTTTTGGGTAAGCCTAGGTCTTGCTGCCACACAAAATAGAGTATTACCAACATTACAAGAAATCAATTCTTAGCAGTGAATGAACCAGAGAGTACTGATATTGTTAAAACGAATATGTTAAACACACACCATCCAAAAAGAAGTCCACATCTGGAACATCTATGTCTGTATGAAAAACTTCAACATTACAGCTTTAAAAGAAAAGTTACAGAAAATATAAAAGAAGAAAAATCTGCAGTAATTGGATGTGATGGATGTTTGGTAAAACTTGCCAAAGGAAATCTTATTAACCACCGAAAACACTGCTGTGAAAGTCCTGATAAGAAGGAATTTTTCTACTTAGCACTTCTACAAATGTTTTAGCCTTGGCATAGTGAAACGGAATTCCTTGGAGATTTTTACTGTTATGAAGATTCTTTTAATTCATGTAAAGATACCATTCAATGCACAATTTTCCCTACATATCTACAAATGTTAAATAAAGAGATTGAACAAGAAAGTACTATTGCAGCTGAAATTGCTAGAGACAGTTCTGTTGCACTAAGTCAAGATCCGATGGGGCAACCAATTATTGAAAATGAAGTAGCAAAAGCTGCGAATGAGGTAGAAACTGCAATGCAACAAGCACAATAGGATATTATTCAGTTGGAAAAGTTAGAAGAACGACTAAATAATGAACAAAAAGAAATATATCTACAAGTGAAAGAACAGATACAACATGGTTTGCTACATGAAAAAAAAGAATGCCAATGCTCTTCATGTAAACCTATTCTAATGTACATCAGCGGTCAAGCTGGAACAGGAAAACGTTTCTTAATTAAAGTTTTGATCAGTTATCTACACAAAACTACAGAATCACATTTGTCTTGTGTTGTAACAGCTCCATCAGCACACATTAAAAGGATTACTTTACATTGACGACTTGTGCTACCTGTTGAACATGATAATAAATTGAAACATCAGAAGATATCTGTAGTTGCTTGTTATGAAGTCTCTAGAGTTCTGAAGAAAATGAAACGTTTAATCATTGATGAGGTGAGCATGGTCTCAAACTTAATGCTTGCCTTTGTACATATAAGAATTCAACAGATTTTACAAACAGATTATGATGTTCTGTTTGGAGGAAAACATTTAATTGTATTCGGAGATCTAATACAGCTTACTCCAGTAAAAGGATTACCTGTTCTTAAAACACTTGCCCATGGAGACACTTCTTTAGGAAGTATTGGAAATGTGAACATTTGGTTACATTTTGAATATAAAGAACGTATTAAGAATATAAAAAAAGCTTCTGATGAAGATTATGGAAATATTCTTCAAGATTTAGAATTAGTGTCTTGACGAAACATGGTAAACAAGCTTTAGAAAGTTGGCTACTAAGAAACTTGTTTACATCTGGAAACACAGTGGCTGAAATGATGTACAATAAACTTAAAGAAAAAAGTATATAGTGCGCCTGATGCCTACACTGCAAGAGTGTTCTACATTTAATCAATAATTTTTGAAACGGGAAAAACAGGAAACAGTGGAAATTGAATCTATTGGTAAAATTGAACACCATGGAGTGACTATTCTTTGGAAAAGTATGTATCTAAAACAGCAGGCTTAGAACAGACTTTACATGTATTTATAAACTGTCAGGTAGTTTTACGGCGTAATTGGAATGTAGAAGATGGTTTAGTAAATGGAGCAATGGGAAAAGTGATTGATTTTGTAAAATTTCAGAACAGAGATGGAAAAGAATTTTTGATGATAAAATTTGATCAGATTTAAGAAGTAGGATAAATTGGGCGTTGTGTTGTACGTTTTTTACTTGTAAAAGATTTGTATGTTCGTAGAAAACAGTTTCCGCTGTCAAAGTGGTGGTCGGATCCTAATCCGCAAGTCTGGCGGCTGGTCCCAACACTGCGAGGATGGTGGGCTGACCTAATAAGACTCTTTGTTCTTCATTACATCATGTATTTCAACAGTTGGTAAGTGACAGAAGTAAAATCCATACTGCTTCTGGCGTTTGGCATCTTTTGGATATATATACTGCTTCATTGACATTTACCCTTAATGTACAACAAGATGCACAAGAATTTCTAATGCTTATGCTTGTAGTGTTAGAACATGAAGGAATGCAGATTGAAAACATATTTGGACTAAGTTACAGATGGGATCATAACTGTGAAGAGTGTGCATTTACTACCATCACTGAAATACATACAGAACGATTCATATACTTGATGATACCACTCTGTAAATCAATACTTTTTAACAAATTGATAAAAACAGCCAATTGGGACATGAACTGCTCACATTGTAGATCAGAGATGCTGTCTACATTACATACATAAAGATTTGGAAAGTATCTAATTTTAATGCTACAACGTTGTAGAGCAAATGGAAGAAAATTTCAAACCAAAATATTTTTTTTTTTAAAGAACTCAAATATATATTTCAGGAAGAACTTATATAGCATTGGCTATTATTTTCCATGATGTACCTACTTTAACATCTAGACACTATACGTATATTTAAAGTGTAGTAAAGGATGGACACATTGCAATGATGCCCACTTGGAATTCAAACCTAGATTGCCTTATGAATTAACACATTAATATTTGATATTTTTGAAGCCAAAGTTTTGAGTACATAATTCGGCAAATTGGGAAGATGTGAACAGAAACTAAATGGCAATACAAACTATTAGTATTTGGGGTATTATTTGTTGTAATTGATTTGCATTTGGAACGTTCTGTTGAAAAGGAAATAGTTTATATATTTGTTGTCTATTTTATACCAGATGTAAATGAGTGTCTATATTTTGTCAAATGTATTTGAGATAAATAATAGAGTTACTATAGATGAAGGAAGTAATTAGCAAAGTGTAGATAGAAAAGTACATAGCTACACATATTGAATAGTTTTGGGTTTTTTTCTACGATCAATTAGATTGTCCCCCCCCCCCACTGTTCAATGATGATACCACATTGAAATCACGATGTCTGGTGAAGTTAAGTGGAATCTGAGAACAGCAAAATAGGGGATCTAAATTTTTTATTTCATTGTAAATTTATGTTGAGTTGCTAAAAATATAATCTTACAATATCATAATAAATTATCATTAAATAGCAGTTTTTCTTCTTCTTTATAGTATGCACTGTTCAAGTTTGAGAAGAGCTTTAATGCTGTTTATGACAACACAATTCTAAAATATTTCTACTAAGTAATGTATCTAAATTATTTAAAAGGTAAGAACACATAATATATAAGCATGGGCGAATTTTGCGAATCTCGCGTTCGCGAATTTTGCGGATTTGCGAACTCGCAATCAGCAAAATCCGCGAATTCTCGCGAATTTGCAGATTTTTTTTTTGTGTTCGCGCGGGTTTCTGCCAGTTCGCAGGGTTTTGTACAATTTCGCAAACGCGAACTTACCTGTCGGGTCGCACGTTTTGCGAACTTGTTGTTTCCACGTGTCCAGCCTGTTTGGGACACTCTTCTTCATCACTGCCACTCTCTGTCACCACTGCCACTCTCTGACTACTCATGCCACCCTCTGGCCCACCCATGCCACCCTCTGTTTCATCACAGCACCCTCTGGTTGTCCAGTGTACATTATTGTGGCAAAGCAAAGCACACCTTCCCTGCCTCAAGTGACCTGAATTAATTTGGGGCTGATTAATGTGTCACAGAATATTTTTTTAGCTGGCACCTGCTTCCTTAGTGCTTCCTGATTAGTGATCTTTTGCACTTGCTAAGTGCTTTCATTGTTGCAAAATTAGTTACAACACCTGCCCTGCCCCAACTGACAATAATGAATTAGGGGCTGATTAATGTGTCACTGGATTTGAACTTCCAGCCTGGCTCCTGCTTGTCTCCCTTAGCTGTAATTCAGGACCTTTGTGGCATATGTGTAACTATTCTGAGGGTCAGAGCAGGGTCACATAATAGTTGCAAGTAGGCAACTGAACTCTGGAGGGGCCCCTCAGGAAGCACTACAGGAAATGGCTACTAATGATGAGCTTGAACTTTTGAACCTGGTAAGTAGTTTCAGTTTTGCTAAGATCGTATTTCTGCAATTTAGCGCTTATTCGCGGAGCGCGAAGTTGAACTGGGAAGCCGCGAACTCACGCGAACAGTGCGAGCAAGCCATAAAATCCGCTGCTCGCGGATTTGCGGATTTTGCGGGAAATTCGCGAATCTCGCGGATTGCGAATTTACCGAAAATCCGCAAAATCCGCGAGCGGAACGGATTTTCCGCCCATGCTTAATAATATAATATGCATGATAACATGAACAAATGTTTAATGTTTACTTATATGTTTTTTGTTAATTATATAAATAATGTTGATCCTTTAGACTACTTCAAAAAAGTATGTTGCTCAAGTAATCAGGGAGGCAGTTATCCATACATGTAGACACTAACCATACACTTATGCATGCTCTGAAGCACAAGCTTTGCTTTAATAGCAAAACACAGTCATTACCATTTGATTCTTTCTTTTGCACAGGCACTACCCATGTACTCATTCAATTACTCAGGCTGTACCCCATGCACTTATGAAATCGCTCAGGCACTACTCTTGCGCTCATCCATTCAATCAGGGACTACCTATCCACTCATCCATTCACTCAGGCACTATCTATGCACTCATCCATTCACTCAGGCACTAACTATGCACTCCTCCAATGACGTAGGCATTAGCCTTGCACTCATCCTTTCGCTCAAGCAGTACCCATGGACTCATTCAATGACCCAGGCATTACTCTTGCAGACATCATTTTACTCAGACACTCCCCATGCACTGATCTAAGTACCCAGAGATTACCCTTCAACTCGTGAAGTAACTCAGGCACTACTCATGCAGTCATCCAATCACTGAGATAGTACCTCTGCACTTATGCAATCACCCAGAGACTACCCATGCATTTGTGAAATCACCCAGGCATTACCTTTGCACCCATCATTCTACTCAGGCACTACCTATGTACTCATCCAATCACCCCGGCACTACCGCTGCACTCATGCAATCACCGAGGTCCTACCAATGCACTCATGCAATCACTCAGGCACTACTCTTCCACTCACCCATTCACTTAAGCAGTACCTATACACTCATCCATTCACTCATGCACTACCTATGTACTTATCCAATGATGTAGGCATTACTCTTGCACCTACCCTTCCACTCAGGTACTACCCATACACTCATCCCATCACTCAGGTACTACACCTGCACCTTTGCAATTTTCCCAGGCACTACCCATGCACTCATACAGTCACTCAAGCACTATACTTGCACTCACACATTCATTTAGGCAGTACCCATGCACTCATCCATTGATGCAGGCACTACCTTTGCACTCAGCCAATGATGCAGGCACTACCTTTGCACCCATCCTTCTACTCAGGGACTACCCATGCACTCCTCCAATCACCCAGGCACTACTGCTGCACTCATGCAATCAATTGCTCAGGCCCTACCAATGCAATCATCCAATCTCTCAGGCACTACTATTCAACTCAACCAATCACTACTCATGCACTCATCTATTCACTCAGGCAGTACCCATGTACTCGTCAAATGACCCAGGCAGTACCCTTGCACGCATTCTTTCACTCAGGTACTTCTTATGCCCTCATACAATCACAAGGCATTACCCTTGCTCTCATACTTTCAGTCACATACTTTTGATACACTCATCAAATCATCCAGATTCTACCCCTGCAGTCATACAATCACTGAGGTACTACTCTTGCTCTCAACCATTCACTCAGGTCTTACCCATGCACTCATCCATTCACTCAGGCACTACCTAGACACTCATCCAATGACCCAGCCATTACTCCTGCACCCATCCTCCCCCTCAATCACTACTCATACACTCATCCCATCACTCAAACACCACCCCTGCACTCATGCAATCACCCAGGCACTACTCTTCCACTCAATCATTCACTCAGACACTACCCATGCACTTATCCATTTACTCAGGCACTACCTATATACTCATCCAATCCCCAGGCATTATTCTTGCACTCATACTTTCACTCAGGTAATTTTTATGCACTCATACAATCACCCATGAATTACCTTTGTGCTTATACTGATAGTCATGTACTTTTGATACACTCATCAAATCATCCAGATACTGCTCCTGCAGTCATGCAATCACCGAGGCACTACTATTGGACTGAACCATTCTCTAAAGCATTACCCATGCACTCATCCATTTACTCAGGCACTGCCTATACACTCATGCAATGACCCAAGTATTACTCTTTCACCCATCCTTCCACTCAAACACTACTCATACACTCATTGCATCACTCAAGCACTTCCTCTGCACTCATGCAATCACTCAGGCACTTCCCATGCACTCATGCAATCAATCAGGCACTACTCTTGCACTCATCCGTTCACTTAGGGAGCTCATATGAACTCAACCATTGACTCTGGCACCACTTATGCAGTCATCCTATGGCGTAGGCATTACCTTTGCATCCATCCTTCCACTGAGGCACTACTCATACACTCATCCCATCACCCAGGCCCTACCAATGCTCCCATGCAATCACTCAGACACTACTCTTCCACTAAATCATTCACTCAGGCACTAGCCATGCACTCATCTATTAACTCAGACATTACCCATGCACGCATCAAATGACCCAGAGATTACCCTTTCACTCATACTTTCACTCAGGCACTTCCTATGCACTCATACAATCACCCAGGCAGTACCCTTGCACTCATGCAATCCCTCAGGCATTACTGTAGAACTCATCCATTCCCTCAAATACTACTAATACTACCCATGCACGTATTCACTCACTGAGGCACTACTTATACACAATTCTAACATTAATCATATGCACATTCATACAATCAATCACTTTGAATATGTACAATTTTTTTATTTTTTACCAGTATAGGTGGTTCCATTAGAACAATTTTATATTTTTGGGGACTTTTCTGGAATCACTCAATCAATCAGGACACTTGTAAAGCGCACTACATACCAGTGAGGGTCTCAAGGCGCTTAGGTGCTGCTACTGATTGAAGAGCCAGGTCTTGAGGGGTCTTCAGAAGGCCAGTAGGTCTTGGGTCTGCCGTGAGTTGGTGGGGAGGGTGTTCCAGGTCTTGGTGGCGCGGTGGGAGAAGGATCTGCCGCCGGTGGTCGTTCTTCGGATGCTGGAGACTGTGGCGAGGGGGCAAGGCTTGCGGAGCGGAGCTGGCGGGTGGGGATGTAGAAGCTGAGTCGTCTGTTGAGGTATGCTGGGCCTGTGTTGTGGAGAGCTTTGTGTCCGTGGATGAGGAGCTTGAAGGTTATCCTCTTGTTGACGGGGAGCCAGTGTAGGTCTCTCAGGTGGGGTGTGATGTGGCTGCGGCGGGGGATGTCAAGGATCAGATGTGCCGAGGTGTTCTGGATGCATTGCAGTCGTCTCAGGAGCTTGGCCGATGTTCCTGCATAGAGGGCGTTTCCGTAGTCCAGCCTGCTGCTGATGAGGGCCTGGGTAACTGTTCTTCTAGTTTCGGTGGGGATCCACTTGAAGATCCTGCGGAGCATTCGGAGGGTGTTGAAGCAGGATGAGGAGACGGCGTTGACCTGCTTGGTCATGGAGAGGGTGGAGTTGAGGATGACCCCTAGGTTCCGTGCGTGGTCAGTGGGAGTCAGTGCTGTTCCTAGTGTTGTCGGTCACCAGGAGTCATCCCAAGCTGAGGGGGAGAGCCTAGGATGAGGGCCTCCATCTTGTCCGAGTTCAGCTTCAGTCGGCTGTTCTTCATCCATTCGGCGACGGCCTTCATTCCTTCGTGGAGGTTGGTTTTGGTGGTGTGAGGGTCTTTGGTGAGGGAAAGGATAAGCTGGGTGTCTTCAGCATAGGAGATGATGTTGAGGTCATGCTGTTGGGTGACGTGGCCAAGGAATGGCATGTAGATGTTGAACAGCGTTGGGCTGAGGGATGAGCCCTGGGGAGCACCGCAGATGATCTTGCTGGCTTTGGAGCAGAAGGGGGGCCGGCGGACACTATGTGTTCTGCCAGAGAGGAAGGAGGTGGTCAAGTCCAGACCCTTCTCTTGGATCCCGGCGTCATGTAGGCGTGTTCGTAGTGTGTGGTGGCAGACCGTGTCAAAGGCAGCTGACAGGTCCAGGAGGATGAGGGCCGCTGTTTCTCCTTTGTCGAGCAGGGTCCTGATGTTGTCAGTGGCAGAGATGAGGACGGTTTCAGTGCTATAGTTACTGCGAACCCGACTGGGACGGGTCCAGGATGCTGTTCTCCTTGAGGTAGTGGGTTAGTTGTTTGTTGACGGACCAGCAGAAGTTCTTCAGGTCCTTGGGGTCCACCTTGGGCTTCTTGAGTAAGGCATTGATCTCGGCGTGTTTCCAGCTTTCCGGGAAGGTTGCTGTCTCCAAGGAGATGTTGATTACTTTCCGGAGATGGGGTGTGATGGCTGTGCTGGCTTTGTTGAAGATGTGTGGGCATGGGTCTAACGGTGATCCAGAGTGGATGGTGTTCATGATCTTGCTGGTGTCCTTGTCGTTGATGCAGGAGAACAGGCGGTTGGTGCGGGTAGCGGTCATGGTGGCGGGTGTCTCAGTGGTAGTGGGGGCAGTCATAACATTGAAGCTGTTGTGGATTTTGCCGATCTTGCGGTGGAAGAAGTTGGACAGTGAGTCGCACAGGTCTTGCAAAGGTGGGATGTCGTTGGTGTTGGAGCTGGGGTTGGAGAGTTCCTTCATGATGTTGAAGAGCTCTTTGCTGTTGTGTGCGTTGTCTTGGAGGTCTTTGAAAGAGGCCTTTTTGGTGGCTCTGATGAGGTGATGGTGTCTGCGGGTGGCGTTCTTGTGGGCTGCGTAGCTGTCCGGTGTCTGTTCGCGGAGCCAGTTCCTTTCTAGTTTTCTGCATGTTTGTTTGGGGGCCTGGAGGTCTTAGGTGAAATAGGTGGCTTTCTTGCTGGTGTGGCTGTTGGAGGGTTTCTTGAGCGGGGCGAGGGTGTTGGTGCAGTCATCGATTCACTGTCTTAGATTGCGGGCAGCGGTGTTGGGGTCGGCGGGTGGCCTCTAGGTGAGGGTGGTGGTTAGCTGGTCTTCGGTGACTTTGACCCAGCTGCGACAAGGCATCTGTTGGGTGCGGTGGAGCTTGGTGGGCTTCCTGAAGGTGAAATGGAATGAAAGAAGTTGAGGTGTTTTTCATTTTTTTTAAACCAAAAATAAAAGTGTCCAACCCTGTTTAACATTGAAACGAACATAATAAAAAAATAGCATTTGTAGTTTCTGAGGAGTGTCTTGATGGTGTTGATAGAGAGTTGACCCACGCACAGTGTTGTAAGACAGTAGTGGCAATGCATGGCACCATCTGCCAACTCAGGAACTATCAGGGGTTGCAGAGTTGTCAAAACAACCCCTGCAGACGTGCCAGGTGAATAGGATGCATGGTCTCCAAATGTTTTTTCATCGAAGAAGTACCACAAGATTACATCTCCTCTGAGCCTCTCGATAGTACTTTTTTGCAGATAGTGCAAGTGACCTTTCTTGCATTGACTTTCTTTTCAACTTATGGACCAGTGAAGAAGGCCCATACCACACTCTCTTCTCTCTTCTTTACTGGCTCCTCCACCTCCTCCATCTACTCCTCATGGTCCTCAGGGAATGCTGATGCCATTTTGAGATCTCCAAAATGAAACACCAAAAAAAATCAAATATCACAGAGCCTACAAAATAGGTAGTGTTCAAAGAGACACACACAAAAAGAAAGAACTGTAAGATGTCTTGGTTCCACCTCCCAACAGAATGAAAAGCTGTTCAACCAATGACAGGATTTCTTTTTATGTCACATGGAGTCGCATAGGGGTTACGCAGGCTACGTGCATCTGTCGCGCACCCGTGAAATGTACTTAATGTCATCTAAAACTGTAAATTACTATCAGGATATTGTGTTTCAAACAATTGCCATGAAAACTCTTTATGCAAACCAGATATTTATATGATCAACATTCATTTTTCATACTTTTAAAATCACGCTGGAGTCGCATCCTGCACGTAAATCCGGAAATACGTGACAACAAGGGTTTGTGAACCATACGCGTCAGGTGCGCGATGGTATCGCGTACACCAAAATATGCTTTAAACGTCTTAAAAATATTTCACAAGAACACTGATACTAATTTAAAGCATTGATTAATAAACCTCTTTGTTTAAAAAATATATTATTTTAGTGTAAGAATGTATTTTAGGATTACATTTGTGTAACGGATTCCTGCACCCAACGCATAGATCAGCGTCCTGTACGCGATACCATCACATCCACAAAATTATGATTTAAAAATGTTAAATTAAGTTTATAACACCTTTATTACTATTTTAATGTATTCAGTAATAAGCCTCTATGTAAAAAAATATAATACATCGATCTAAATGTGTTTTTTAGAATGATACTCGTATAACGGATCTGCGCACCCATCGCGTAGGGTCGTGTACGGTACGCAAACCTTTTTTCTAAATTAAAAAAAATATATATATATAAAAAGATAGTATAAGAAAACAACTTGTGCAACTTGCATGCTATTAAAAAAATCAGATAAAATTTAATTTAACAAAAAAACTTTATAAAAAATATGCTATATATATATTTTGTTTTCTGTTTTTGAATTGTAAAATTCTATTATATAACATCACACTGTACAAAATTACAAACAATAAAACAGTATTAATTGAAATACATAACAGTATAAATCTTTCATCAGCTATGTTATATATATATATTTTTAAACAGATTATACTTATTTTAAAACATAATACAAATACTTAAAAAAACAGAACCAAAATAAAAATTACAACAAATATCTTTTCAAAAATAAAATGATCTACAAATACTTAGAAATGTATGGAAAGGGACATGATAGTTATGAATTAGCATTTAAAAAGCCTTAGAAATTCCCTGAAATAACACGGGTTTCAGGGACATGGTAGTTAGGAATTAGCATTTAAAAAACCTTATAAATTCTGTGAAAAAATAACAGTTTTCAGGGACGTTGTAGTTAGGCTCACATTTCACTCATACAAAACCAGAGAAAATCCGCTGTTATAGTTAGCTTGGCTAACTATAACTTGTGCCCCCACAATGCACTGCTGATGATGAAACATATTATATCACTGATGACATCTCAAATGACTTCACTGATGACCCCATCCACTTTATCTCTGATGCACCTCACCACACCCTAATATAACCTTTCTTACACCCACTCAGACTACCAATCTCAATACCATAAACACACCAATACTTGTTAGTACATAGCCACTGAATGATTCTTAGGTCTACACACATCCACTCACTCACCCATACACAAACTCATTCACACAATCACTCATCTACACAGCCACTGATATGTGCTATCATATACCAATTTTACACACTCACATACCGCCACTCACCAATAGAGATACTCACACACCTAGTCAGTCACACAAAGAATCAATCACATTGCCATTTACTCACCTATACAGTTATACACACACTACCTCACTTATTCATACAGATACTGACACATAGTTACTCTCGTATACAATAACTGACACAAGCACACACTCATCCATAAGCCACTGTCACAATCACTCACTCTCACATATAGGGCCAGATGTAGGTAAATATTATTTTCCTATTCTTAAATACCGAATTTTACCGATTCGGTATTTAAGAATAGGTAAATAGTATGTAGGTAATTTTTCGGTAAATTTTACAGAATCTGTAAAAATCGGTATTTACCAAATCAGTATTTACTGATTCGGTAATTGCCGTTCATTCCTATGGGCCTGGAGGCCCATAAGAATGAATGGCAAAAGGGGGAAAACATTAAAGGGTGGCAGGGTGTCACTTTGACACCCTGTTGCACCCCTCAATTGTGTATGGGTGCATATGTTGCAGACATACATGCCCTAAGGGCATGCATGTCTGCAACATGGCACTGAGGCAATTTGCATAAAATTGCTTTTTGGGGAGTTTTCGTTATTTACCACCAACTTATAGTTGGTGGTAAATAACAAATCCTAGCATGGGATAAGCACTCATTTAAGTGCTCCCTACATTAGGAATTCTGTAATTTACCGAATCGGTATTTAAGAAATCGGTAATTTACTGATTCCTTAAATTACCGATCCGGTAAATTACTGAATCCTTAATTTCGGCCCCTACATCAGGAAAGCCTATTACCAGTAGGTAACGGCCGAAATTTGTTAATTTCGGCCGTTACGGACCGGTAATAGCCTTCCTACATCTGATCCCTAGTCACTTATAAACTCCAACACTCACGTATACTGCCTTTCACGTATGTAGTTACTCACACATATAGTCTGAGACATCCATTCACTCACCAACACAGCAGAAGCACTCATAAACCCATACAGCCCCTCACACACACACTAATGAACCCATACACACACTGAATCACCCACTCACACATCATTGCAGGGAGTCACACACCCCATCCACCCACCCACACACACACTCAGCCAGCCATACAGGTACTCAGAAAACCAATCATTCACCCATACAGACACTTGTGTAACTACTCAGCACCCATGCTGCCACGTACACACCAACTGACACACTGATACAGACATTCACACAGATTAGTCATTCACCCATGCATTCCCTAAAACACGTTTAATCACTCACTTATATAGTCAGTCAAGCACCCACCTATTCTTCAAATACACCTTAGCGTATATTTATAACATTCTTAAACTTTTCAGAAACAGCCACAGGATGATGTCATCAGTGATGTAATTGGAGATGTCATCAGTGATGTCACTGACCATGTCATGAGTGATGTAATATGTGACATCAGCAGTAACAAATTTGTTTGTTACAAATGTGTTTTTCTTTATCCTCTGACTGCTGTTTAGATACAAGTAATTCATTGCGTTTACGTTTTTCAACTTTGTTGCTTGCCTAATGATGTTATTGCTGTACCCTCTTTCAGCAAATCTTTGGTCATAATGGGCTTTTCCTTCTGGAATGATGTCAAGCGATATCCAATTGCAGGGCATTTCAAAGCCTACCAAAACCAAAATTGTATCCTATTAAAATTCTTTGTATTAGATAAGGTACCAATTCGTGAACGTGGGGCAACAGAATTTTAGAACTTAGAAGACTTGAATCTAAAATGATTATAAGGTACAATACTCTTGATCCCATCGTCCTAAACCTGGATGAAGAAATGGCAGTACATCTGGGATAATTGCATCTGGCAGCAAAGTTTCAAAAACATTAGGTCTCTCTTCGAAAGACTGATTTTAAGTGTATGTTTTTTAAAAGAAATATGTTTTTGTGAATTTGATTTTAATCACATTTTTTTGCCTGTTTCATTACAGATGAGGAGAAATTCAAAAAGCATGAGAGCTATTGTATCTGGCTACTGTTGTACAGTAGGAATGTTATTTTGTTTTACTGCAATTAAGTTGATGTGGGATTTAGCATACATGTGTCATAAGGTGAAAGCACATGGTATGGAAATGTAATGGATTGAGACACGGAGGCGTGCTGACTAGAGTTGAATATCATGTTGTTTGTATCATGAAAAAATTACTTATATGGGGTGAACAATGTAATAATACTTTGAAGTGATTATATATATATATACTATAAGATGAAGGATAACAAGAAAACAACAGCTAGACAGAGCAAAATCTGGATCCCAAAGGATACAATGAGTCACAAAGAAATAAAATATCCAAGAAAGAAGTCACTCAAACAGATGGGCTCACCAAAGAAAAAAAACATATTTCCACTACAGTGTTTCAACTTCAGTCTCCCTCCGGTAGTACAAGATAGTTTGCTCTGTGGCTGAACAGATGAGACTGCAGAATGTTAAAAAAGAATCATGAGTGAAGATTCCATTTGGAATGTGGGATCAATGCAGTCCTAAGATCTCTTGAGATATGTAGTAATCAGGTGGTATTGACAGTGACGTTCAGTCCAGCTGTATGCATTGATTTTAAACAGTACATCCAGAGGTTTTCTCTGGAGTCCAGTAGTTCTTCCTTTAGGACATGTTCCACAGGGGAAAATCTTCCAATCTGATAGTAATTAATCCACAAGCTTAAAATGATTGGCCACAGGCTGGTCAAGCTTCTTAATAATTATTGTTGGTTTGTGGTTTCTGAACCGTGTACAGAGGTCATTTACTATTTGGCCTACATATTGGTTTTTACAGCTTTGGCGATAGCTCTGACTCACGTAAATAATGCATTTTGAGCGACATGTAAGATGCTGCTTGATTCCATAGGTCCTTCTCATAACAGAATAAGTTACTGATGATTTTTATAAAAGGTATTTGTGGTAAATGGTTTCTGTATCTTTTCCCTCTCTACCACTTTTCTTGGACTAACCTACGCTGCACAGAAAGAGGATTGTAACTCAGCTATAAGGAAACCAAGGACTGTTCTACATTTAAGAAAGTTGATCTCCTGGAGATCAGAGCAACGCCCAGTAAACCCGTAAACCCCACCAGTGTCCTTTCCACTTGGACAGCCTGCAACCTAGGCGTTCGTGTTGTGTGAGAGTCTATTGCCATCTTGCAGTCATCTGGAGACTATTTGTTTCCAGCTACAAGAGCCACTGTCTCAGCGGGCCTGATCACCCTGTTGTGCCTTCTGGCTTTCTTGTGTTCTTTGACAGTTCGCCTTGGATTTAACCACTGTGTCTTTAGTGTATTTTCACACAGTGTGGGCACTTCTCCTCCTACGAGCGCTTGTGTTATTTGTTATTTTGGAGGTGCCCCGGCGCTAGCAGTACTCTCTTTCTCACAACGCTGTTGTGTCTCTACTTTCTCATCAATGGAGCCACCCATCATCTGTTTGTCAAGCTCAATTGTGGACTTTTTTTATTGAGTGTGTTCTCCCACAGTGTGGTGTTTCCTCTGCCTTCCTCTGCCTTCCTCTGACTGCTCACAACTTCAAGCCGTTCAGCGTGTGGAAGCAGAGTGTGGAAGCCTGGAAGCCTATTTGTTTTTTTGCGGTGAGTGGGGAACATTTTTGACGCGTCTTGTGTACTTTTGCAATGCGTTTTACTTTGAGGCGGTTGAGCCTCTACATCATGAGCAAACCAACTGCCATGGCGCGCACGCAATCTTACCCGCCTCGTGGAGCCTGCATCTTGCCCTGTGTGACGTCTGCCTCTCTGTCACTGCTTTCTGCTTTGCCAGTCAGGTCTGCACATCTTCGCCGTGAGCCTTCCGGCGCTGACATGATGACGTGCCTCCTTCTTGTATGTTTTCATTGCGCAAGTCTGAGCAGGTTCGTCTGGTCCTGCCACTGGTCTGTCAGCTTTCCTGTTGTTTGATGGTCCGCTCCAGCCTGCCTTTCTGTGCAAGTCCAATTTCTGCTTCATCTGAAAGTAGAATATCAGCAGCTTTTGTCTTCGGAGCTTTACCGACATTCGTTCCCATTTCTTGACTTTCTTCACGTCATTCAGCATTTCCATTCGGATGATTTCAGGTTTTCAGCATTTCTTGGCGCATTTGGGACTTGCCACTTCTCAGGAGGAGCTGCTTACAGGAACCCAGGTGAGAGATCGCTCCCCGGAGCTATTGACTTTTGTTAATTCATATGTTTATTTTTGAATTCCTTTGCATCTCTGTTTTTTTTGTGTCTGGCTTTATTCTGTGTTATATTAACCTACTGCTTCAGTTTTGCTGTACTCTCTAATGTGTCTTGTAGGCTATTCTGTATTGTTTTCCTAAGGCAACATGTTCACCCTATGGTGTACCCTTACTTAGGGGAGGTTGTGGTGCCAGTCTATGCCTATATTTGGTTCCTAGGGTCATGTTACCTCATGGTGAACCCTATATTTATTCATAGGGGATGTTGCTGTTTTGCTTTTTCAAGGGGTGCTTCCTGTATTTAATCCTGCTTCGTCTTTGTTTGTGTTAATCATTCTTGTACTTGTGTTATTTTCTCAGTACGTGTGGTGGGTGGGCGTGTATATCTATTATGGTGTCCCCTGTATACATAGAGGGGTTGTTGCAGTTTTTGGTCTCACAGGGTGTTTATCCTGTGCTTCACCCTGCTTGGGCAGCTGGGGTGTTTGTGTCTAGTCTATGCCCCATTCACGTACTAGGGGTCAGTACTCTATGGTGTACCCTTAGTTAGGGGAGGTTGAGGGGTTGTGGTGCCAGTCAGTGCCTACATTTTGTTTCTTAGGGTCTTCTTTGAAGAAGTTACGTTGCACACTTTTAACGTGGTGTACCCTTTGATTAACACAAACAAAGACGAAGCAGGATTAAATACAGGAAGCACCCCTTGAAAAAGCAAAACAGCAACATCCCCTATGAATAAATATAGGGTTCACCATGAGGTAACATGACCCTAGGAACCAAAAATAGGCATAGACTGGCACCACAACCTCCCCTAAGTAAGGGTACACCATAGGGTGAACAAAGGGGACCTGGAAGTAGACCCTAACCCATCTGCAGGTCTCAAAGTCTTCCCGCCATTGGATCTGGCTGGAGTGGATAGTCTCCTTGGCAATCTTAAATCTGGCTCCCCGTTAGATGCTGCTCCCCCGGCAGTTCTTAAACAGGTATCAGGGACAGTATTTCCTGTGATAATGCAGGTCATTAATGCGTCTCTGGCCTCCGGTGTAGTGCCCCCCAATTGGAAGAAGGCTAAGGTCAGAGTCCTGCTAAAAAAAAACAGCTTGGATCCTGAAGACCTGGCCAACTACAGGCCCATTTCACTATTACCAACCATCAGCAAAATAGCTGAAAAACATGTGAATCAGGTTCTCTCTTCCTTTATTGAATCCACGGATGGATTACACTCCACCCAGACAGGGTTCAGAGCAAAACAAGGAACAGAGACCGCTCTGGTGGCGGTAGTGGAGGCAGCTAGGGGTATTGTGGATGCAGGAGGCTGTGCTGCGGTGGTCCTGTTGGACCTCAGCGCAGCCTTCGATACCGTAAACCACTCTCTCTTGCTGCATCGGCTGCATCTTACAGGGGTCTCTGGAGTGGCCATCAAATGGTTCCATTCTTTTCTATCAGACAGAAGCTTCTCCGTCTTTGAGGGAGAGGTGTCATCCAGCCAGCTGCAACTGAATCACGGCGTTCCCCAGGGATCATCCCTCAGCCCTACTCTGTTTAATATTTACATGAGACCTTTGGCTGAGGTGGTTCTTCCCTGGGGAATCCAACTTGTTACCTACGCCGATGACACGCAGCTGGTTGTGTCCTTGGTGAGGAACGATGCTTCAAACCAGGGGATCAACAATCTGACCCCGCGTCTCACCAAGGTTCTGGAATGGATGACCTCCTCCTTTTTGAAGCTAAATGGGGCCAAAACGGACATTATGCTTCTGGGTTACAAAGCCCCAATTAACCTGGACCCTTGGTGGCCTCACTGCCTAGGACCCCCCCCCCAGCACCTAAGACCCAAATAAAAAGCCTGGGGATCTGGCTAGATTCCTCCCTTGGATTTCACTACCAGGCTAAGAAGGTAGCCGCAACCTGCTATGGGCTGTGGAGAGTCTTAAAAAAAGTGTTAGACCTCTTGCCATTCGAAGCTAGACGATTGCTGGTCCAGTCGCTGATTTTGTCGCGGCTGGATTATGCAAATGCCGTCTATATGGGGGCTCCAGTCGGCACCATAAAAATTCTGCAATCTGTACAGAATTGCACTGCTCAGCTGCTCATGAAAGTCCCCAAAAGATGCTCAGCGAAAGCCGCACTTCAATCCCTCCACTGGCTACCCATCAAGGGAAGGATTATATTCAAAACCCTGTGCTTGGCGCATAAGTCCATCCATGGTGTTGGCCCGCCCATTCTGGATCCCCTCTATCGTCGCCACCAATCAGTGAGATCTCTGAGATCCAACCAGCGGAACTTGCTGTTAGTCCCCAGGATGAAGCTGGCCCGGATGGGTGGCCGTCGGCTTTCTGTGCACGCAGCTAAAGAATGGAACATACTCCCAGATGACATCAGGCACGAGTCTAACCACCTCGCTTTCAGGAAGCGTTTAAAGACACACTTGTTCCAATAGTGTCTTCCATGTCCCTTTGTCTTACAGCGCTGGGATGCTCAAGAGTAGCCATGCGCTATAGAAGAGGGTATTCATTCATTCATTCATTCATTAGGGGAGGTTGTCCGCATGTAACTAGTTTGTTCGAAAAGTTTCAAGGATTTGTATTCTTTGTGTACCCTTTTCTGGGGAAGGTGGTGTGTGTGGTCAGCGCCGCCATTAAGTGATGTTGTGTTGAACAATTTCTATATTGTTCAATTGTGTACCCTTTTGTTAGGGGAGGTTGTCTGTGTTGGTCTAAGTTGCATCTCTCTATGTGGGTAGTCGGGGTGCGTTGTCAGCGCTACCTCTTGGTGTAGTTGCGCCACTATTGTCAGTGTGTGGCTACTGTGTGCTTTGTTCCAGGGGCGTTAGTATCCTCTGGTGTACCCTTTCCTGGGGAGTTGTTTTGTTCCACAGTTTAAAGGTTGCCTTGTTAGGTGTACCCTTGGAGGGGAGGTTGTTAGTGCATGTCATGCACTAATCTTTATTGCAAGGCATCCCCTTTTTCTGTGTAGGTTGCTAGTTCATCTTATTGTGCTTACTTCCATCTGCACACATTTTGTCATTCAGTGGTTTCACCCTACTTGGTTTGTCAGGTTCGCTACCTTGTTTTATTAAGTAGGGTGGATGGGCATGTTATGTAATTTGCATTCTTGGGTTTTGTCCAACCATGACCATTTGTGCATCTTATGTATATCTTTCTACATGCCTCTTTTTATTTTCCTTTGCTTCTGCTTTCATGCTTGAAGTTACTGCTTTTCAAATTGTCCCTTTGACTAGCTCTTGTGTCTACAGTCTCCTCTTAATCCTTCTGCTCCGTCTTAACTTTTTACTTGCTGTTGTTTGTTAACGGAAGAGGATGTGTGGTAAATGGTTTCTGTATCTTTTCCCTCTCTACCACTTTATCTGAATGTCCTGTGACATCATGGAATGTTTGAGTGCCTTACTGTGTTGAGATTGTCAGTTGTTCATCTGAGGCTAAGGAGCTGGTAGCTCTCTCCTGGTGGGGTTTCTCCTTGTATCTTCCTATCCTGTAACCTGCCACCTAACTACCAGCTAATAAAGAGGGATCTTCTACTACAACTGGACTACGCATCCTTGTTTATGTACCACAGTATTTACACGTGATGTACCTTTTAGAGTCACAGCAATGAACCCCTGCATTTGTTACAGCTTGCTTGAGTTTAACCCTCACAATAGGAGATCGTGAATTGGGAACTGTGCAGTAAGCAATGACTGGCGGTTTTGGAAAACCCTTTTGCAATTTTTCAGAAGTGGACAGTAAGGGAAATGTTTTTCGCATTACATTTCTGTTGTTGGGAGCTGATGGATGATAGTCAACCACAAATAGGTTTGTTTCATTTTTGCTGTTGATATTCCAAATAAGTGCTTCCCTGTGTAACCGCTAAGACTTATCAATCTGTTGCTGTATGATATGCATTGGATAGCCTCGCCTTTTAAATAATGAAGCAGGCTCCTGTGGATGGTCTTTACAGGTGTCCTCATTGCTGCTGATGCCTCTTATTCTGAACGCTGGCTGTAGATGATGCTGAGTTTAGTGTGGTGTGGGTTTTTGAGCGACATGTAAGATGCTGCTTGATTCCATAGGTCCTTCTCATAACAGAATAAGTTACTGATGATTTTTATAAAAGGTATTTGTGGTAAATGGTTTCTGTATCTTTTCCCTCTCTACCACTTTTCTTGGACTAACCTGCGCTGCACAGAAAGAGGATTGTAACTCAGCTATAAGGAAACCAAGGACTGTTCTACATTTAAGAAAGTTGATCTCCTGGAGATCAGAGCAACGCATAGTAAACCCGTAAACACCACCAGTGTCCTTTCCACTTGGACAGCCTGCAACCTGGGCGTTCGTGTTGTGTGAGAGTCTATTGCCATCTTGCAGTCATCTGGAGACTATTTGTTTCCAGCTACAAGAGCCACTGTCTCAGCGGGCCTGATCACCCTGTTGTGCCTTCTGGCTTTCTTGTGTTCTTTGACAGTTCGCCTTGGATTTAACCACTGTGTCTTTAGTGTATTTTCACACAGTGTGGGCACTTCTCCTCCTACGAGCGCTTGTGTTATTTGTTATTTTGGAGGTGCCCGGCGCTAGCAGTACTCTCTTTCTCACAACGCTGTTGTGTCTCTACTTTCTCATCAATGGAGCCACCCATCATCTGTTTGTCAAGCTCAATTGTGGACTTTTTTTATTGAGTGTGTTCTCCCACAGTGTGGTGTTTCCTCTGCCTTCCTCTGCCTTATTCTGACTGCTCACAACTTCAAGCCGTTCAGCGTGTGGAAGCAGAGTGTGGAAGCCTGGAAGCCTATTTGTTTTTTTGCGGTGAGTGGGGAACATTTTTGAGGCGTCTTGTGTACTTTTGCAATGCGTTTTACTTTGAGGCGGTTGAGCCTCTACATCATGAGCAAACCAACTGCCATGGCGCGCACGCAATCTTACCCGCCTCGTGGAGCCTGCATCTTGCCCTGTGTGACGTCTGCCTCTCTGTCACTGCTTTCTGCTTTGCCAGTCCGGTCTTCACATCTTCGCCGTGAGCCTTCCGGCGCTGACATGATGACGTGCCTCCTTCTTGTATGTTTTCATTGCACAAGTCTGAACGGGTCCGTCTGGTCCTGCCACTGGTCTGTCAGCTTTCCTGTTGTTTCATGGTCCGCTCCAGCCTGCCTTTCTGTGCAAGTCCAATTTCTGCTTCATCTGAAAGTAGAATATCAGCAGCTTTTGTCTTCGGAGCTTTACCGACATTCGTTCCCATTTCGTGACTTTCTTCACGTCATTCAGCATTTCCATTCGAATGATTTCAGGTTTTCAGCATTTCTTGGCGCATTTGGGACTTGCCACTTCTCAGGAGGAGCTGCTTACAGGAACCCGGGTGAGAGATCGCTCCCCGGAGCTATTGACTTTTGTTAATTCATTTATTTATTTTTGAATTCCTTAGCATCTCTGTTTTTTTTGTGTCTGGCTTTATTCTGTGTTATATTAACCTACTGCTTCAGTTTTGCTGTACTCTCTAATGTGTCTTGTAGGCTATTCTGTATTGTTTTCCTAAGGCAACATGTTCACCGTATGGTGTACCCTTACTTAGGGGAGGTTGTGGTGCCAGTCTATGCCTATTTTTGGTTCCTAGGGTCATGTTACCTCATGGTGAACCCTATATTTATTCATAGGGGATGTTGCTGTTTTGCTTTTTCAAGTGGTGCTTCCTGTATTTAATCCTGCTTCGTCTTTGTTTGTGTCAATCATTCTTGTACTTGTGTTATTTTCTCAGTACGTGTGGTGGGTGGGCGTGTATATCTATTATGGTGTCCCCTGTATACATATAGGGGTTGTTGCAGTTTTTGGTCTCACAGGGTGTTTATCCTGTGCGTCACCCTGCTTTGGGCAGCTGGGGTGTTTGTGTCTAGTCTATGCCCCATTCACGTACTAGGGGTCAGTACTCTATGGTGTACCCTTACTTAGGGGAGGTTGAGGGGTTGTGGTGCCAGTCAGTGCCTACATTTTGTTTCTTAGGGTCTTCTTTGAAAAAGTTACGTTGCACACTTTTAACGTGGTGTACCCTTTCATTAGGGGAGGTTGTCCGCATGTAACTAGTTTGTTCGAAAAGTTTCAAGGATTTGTATTCTTTGTGTACCCTTTTCTGGGGAAGGTGGTGTGTGTGGTCAGCGCCGCCATTAAGTGATGTTGCATTGAACAATTTCTATATTGTTCAATTGTGTACCCTTTTGTTAGGGGAGGTTGTCTGTGTTGGTCTAAGTTGCATCACTCTATGTGGGTAGTCGGGGTGCGTTGTCAGCGCTACCTCTTGGTGTAGTTGCGCCACTATTGTCAGTGTGTGGCTACTGTGTGCTTTGTTCCAGGGGCGTTAGTATCCTCTGGTGTAACCTTTCCTGGGGAGTTGTTTTGTTCCACAGTTTAAAGGTTGCCTTGTTAGGTGTACCCTTGGAGGGGAGGTTGTTAGTGCATGTCATGCACTAATCTTTATTGCAAGGCATCCCCTTTTTCTGTGTAGGTTGCTAGTTCATCTTATTGTGCTTACTTCCATCTGCACACATTTTGTCATTTAGTGGTTTCACCCTACTTGGTTTGCCAGGTTCGCTACCTTGTTTTATTAAGGAGGGTGGATGGGCATGTTATGTAATTTGCATTCTTGGGTTTTGTCCAACCATGACCATTTGTGCATATTATGTATATCTTTCTACCTGCCTCTTTTTATTTTCCTTTGCTTCTGCTTTCATGCTTGAGGTTACTGCTTTTCAAATTGTCTCTTTGACTAGCTCTTGTGTCTACAGTCTCCTCTTAATCCTTCTGCTCCGTCTTAACTTCTTACTTGCTGTTGTTTGTTAATGGAAGAGGATGTGTGGTAAATGGTAACTGTATCTTTTCCCTCTCTACCACTTTATCTGAATGTCCTGTGACATCATGGAATGTTTGAGTGCCTTACTGTGTTGAGATTGTCAGTTGGTCATCTGAGGCTAAGGAGCTGGCAGCTCTCTCCTGGTGGGGGTTCTCCTTGTATCTTCCTATCCTGTAACCTGCCACCTAACTACCTGCTAATAAAGAGGGATCTTCTACTACAACTGGACTACGCATCCTTGTTTATGTACCACAGTATTTACACGTGATGTACCTTTTAGAGTCACAGCAATGAACCCCTGCATTTGTTACAGCTTGCTTGAGTTTAACCCTCACAATAGGAGATCGTGAATTGGGAACTGTGCAGTAAGCAATGACTGGCGGTTTTGGAAAACTCTTTTGCAATTTTTCAGAAGTGGACAGTAAGGGAAATGTTTTTCGCATTACATTTCTCTTGTTGGGAGCTGATGGATGATAGTCAACCACAAATAGGTTTGTTTCATTTTTGCTGTTGGTATTCCAAATAAGTGCTTCCCTGGGTAACCGCTAAGACTTATCAATTTGTTGCTGTATGATATGCATTGGATAGCCTCGCCTTTTAAATAATGAAGCAGGCTCCTGTGGATGGTCTTTACAGGTGTCCTCATTGCTGCTGATGCCTCTTATTCTGAACGCTGGCTGTAGATGATGCTGAGTTTAGTGTGGTGTGGGTGACATGAAGTCTAGTTTAGGTACAAATGAGTATCTGTAGGCTTGTGGTACATATCAATTATAATTTGTTGTTCATGAATGGTGTGTAGGACATCTAGAAAAAGGAGATGATTCTTGTCCTTAGTATTGCTGCTGATGTAGCTGATGGTAGGATGGATACTGTTGGTATAAGCTGTAAGTTGTTCCAATGTTCTACTTCCTGCATCAATATTATAAATATGTCATCATTTTATCATAGCTATACTAGTGGTTTGATGCCAGAAGTAGAAAATATATAGCTCTCTTGTTTGCTCGTGAAGATATTTGCAAAGGTTTGAGCCATCCCAGTTCCCAAGGAAGTCACTTGTATCTGCAGATAGTGTTTACCATTGAAGGTAAAATTGTTGGATTGAAGGATAACACTTACAAAGTTGGTAAGCACATTTGTTGATAGCTTTTTCACAGTTCCTTTATCAAGAGCTTCAGATAATACCATAAGCCCATCCTCATGTGATATATTGGTATATAATGATTTAACATCAAATGTAGTAAGAAGAGTGTCTTAATTAAATGAATAGGTTTGGTTTAGTTGTTCAATAATCTGAAGGAAGTGACTGGTATCCTTAGCAAATAATGGAGGCTTCTGTACAATGGGCTGGAGGTGCAGGTCAACAAATAATGATAGTCTCTCAGTGGTTGTATCATTGCCAGAGATAAACGGATGGCCAGGATTGTTCATTTTGTAAATTTTGGGAGGCCTATAAAATCTCCCAGGTCTTGGTTTGGGATGAACAAGTATACATGCAGTCAGTTCATCAATGAGGTTTAAGCTCCTGTACCTTACAACCATGCTCTTAATCTCTTTGCTCGAGTCTTCTGTGGGATCAGTTTCTAAAGGTTTGTAAGTGTTGGTGTCCATTAGTTGTCTCACTCCCTCCTCAATATAATCACTTACTTTCATGGCAATCACTGCACCACCTTTGTCTGACAGTTTTATAATGACATCCATTCTCTGTTGAAGGTGGTGGAGAACTTCTCTTTCTTCTCGGGTAATGGTATCAAAAATCCTTTATGGTGTTGGTTCCTTGATGAGTTTGTTGATGGATACAACGTATGTACCAAGAACAAGATTTCTACCCCATTGCGGAGTCCATGATTAGGGATGGCAAAACATCTTAAAAGCACCTTGAAGGTAGCTTGGCAATCAATCAATCAATCAATCAATCAGGACATTTGTAAAGCACCCTACCTACCCGTGAGGGTCTCAAGGCGCTGCTACTGATCGAAAAGCTAGGTCTTGAGAAGTCTTCTGAAGGCCAGTAGGTCTTGGGTCTGCCGTAGGTTGGTGGAGAGCGTGTTCCAGGTCTTTGCGGCGAGGTGGGAGAAGGATCTGCCGCCGGCGGTTGTTCTTCGGATGCAGGGGACTGTGGCGCTGGCGAGGCCGGTGGAGCGGAGCTTGCGGTTAGGGATGTAGAAGCTGAGTCGTCTGTTGAGGTATGCTGGGCTGTTGTTGTGGAGGGCCTTGTGTGCGTAGATAAGGAGCTTGAAGGTTATCCTCTTGCTGACAGGGAGACAGTGACGTTTTCTCAGGTGGGTGAAGATTTGGCTTCGGCGGGGGATGTCAAGGATCAGTCATGACGAGGCATTCTGGATGCGTTGTAGCAGTCTCAGGAGCTTGGTTGAAGTTCCTGCGTAGAGGGCATTTCCGTAGTCCAGCCTGCTGGAGACGAGGGCCTGGGTGACTGTCCTTGTTTCGGTGGGGATCCACTTGAGGATCCTGTGGAGCATTCGTAGGGACCCGAATCTCAAATTCACATATGCTACTAGTAAAACTGAGGCCATCTTTCTCAATGTGACGATCACTTTCTCGGGGACCAGGCTGTCAACTAAGACACACTACAAACCCACTGCTAAAAATAACTTACTGGAGTTTCCGAGTTTCCACCCACGCCCACTGAAAGAAAATCTCCCGTATGGTCAGTACCTACGAATTAGACGCAATTGTACCAACTCATAAGATTTCAAGTCACAGTCGGTTGACCTTACAGAGAAACTAAAGTCAAGAGGTTACCCCGTAGCAACTCTGAACAAGGGCTACAAAAGAGCGCGCAACCAACCACGGGAAGCGCTCCTTGAGGACAAGACTGACCACCTCAAAGAGATTCCACTTACCTGTGTAACAACATACAGCACCCTCTCTAATACTATAAAAAAGTCCATCAACAAAAACTGGAAAATTCTAACCAGTACCAAAAAAACCTGGAAAAAACCTCTTTTTTCCTTCAGGAAGGGACGCAGGTTAGAAGATGCCATGGTCCACACGCGACCTAAAGTAGCTGCCCCAGTAGTAGTAAGATCTGTGACAGATACATGGGGAATGCCAAGGGTGACGGGCCATTTTCCCTGCTCAAACTGCAGCATCTGCCACCTTACAACGCCTACCAAGACCCTAGGACTCGAACCAGGGAAAGTCTGGACACAGAAAGACCATACCAATTGTAACTCTCCGAATGTCATATACATGATTACCTGCCCTTGTGATCTACGCTATGTGGGTATGACAAGTAGGAAAGTAAAGCAGAGGATCTGTGAACACTGATCTAACATCAGATGCAAAAAAGCAACAACAAAAATGAGCAGACATTTCCTTGAACACAATCACACCACCAATGACATGCAGTGGACTTTGATTGAACAGTTGAATACTGGCAGCAATATTAGCAACCGTCTTTTTGAGAAAGAGCAGAGGTGGGTCTATAGACTGGGGACCCATCTCATCGGACCGAATGATGATATTCCATGGAATTCTGTGATTAAGTAGATACCTTTTGCAGTGGCGGTTTGTGGACTTGTAAAATAGTGGGGCGTAAACTGCCACACCAAACTATAAAAAGTGTGCAAGATCTAACCTCGTCATGTTATAACTCATTGAAGATTGCTGACAGCCTCCAATGATTAACCAGAGGACCACAGCACTAAAATAAACACTGCCATCACATGCGACACAACACCATAATGTGGGCACTCCTGAAAATAATAGTCCGAGGACATTATGAGTAAAACGTGCAAAACAAGGTTTGGCAAGCACAGGAAAACAGCATTAAACTTGGAAACCCAAAAAATAAGCACAAAGAGAGATACATGAACGCAGCACACACAAACAAGAGAATAAGAGTCGGTGGAACAAAACACTGCCATATACTAGTGCATTTGTAGTATCATGTTACAGTATAAACAATGCATCAATGAGCATATGAGCACAATACGTTTGTTCTCCAAATCCCCCGACTAATCATTACACTGCAGCACTTTTAAATCCAGGGATTACTGCTGGCACACCACACTGTAGTGACCCAATCCCAGATCTTCTATTGCAACAGAGATCAGGCAGGCTGAAGCAGGGCTATGCACTGCCTCGGCACTTGTGTGAAACAAACCCAGTCCCCGTGTATGCTGAGCACGCAAGTACACGAGTCATGACGCCTAGTGAAAACATGGCCCGTAGTAGTGCTGCAAGCTCCCCAGCATCCACTATTTTGAGGAGTAGGAGCAATACATAATTGTATTGTAACTACCCTCGAACTTTTCAAACATTTCACTCTGCACTTTTCTACATATAGTAGTGCTGCGAGGCAGTCATAAAGCAAAGGATGGACGGCGCCATAATCATTGCAAGTGGATTCTGGTGAGGAATGTGGTTATTCTCTGTCTGACAGCCCTCCTGGAAATTATGGCTCTCGTGGTGGGATAAAAGCAAGAACCGAATAACTAACTACACGCCGGTATAAAAAAACTACCAGTAAGCACACAGCAAGCAAAAACAATGGCACAGCAGTTCGCTGGCTGATGAGGACGAAGCTTTCAGGCAATATGTTTTTACAGGCTTGGAGCTCTTTCAACGTCGAAGCAGAGTTTTAATGGCACAACAGAGATTTCATTTTAAAGTATTATGAAAACTACTTACCTTACCTTCCGGCTTCCCGCCTTCAAGTTAGCTCCGACCCCCGCCGCCGTCCTGTTCTTGAATTCGTAATCACAGACTCGTTATGCAGGAAGCCAGGCAGCCTCCCTCCCCTCCGGCTCCACCACAGCACAGCGCTGTGATAGGTTCGGCCGGCTGCCCCAACACCACGTGATTTCTCTGTATGCTGCAGCATACAGAGAACAGGGAGAGTGGGAGGGGTTACCCGAGGGCAGGGGGGAGTGGCTTTCCCCGCTGTTATGAATACAGTTAATACTATCTGTTTGGACAGCCTCTCAGGCTGCCAAACAGACAGTATTAACAACAGTGGGGAAAACCACTCCCCCCTGCCCTCGAGTAACCCCTCCCAGTGAAAAAAGCAGGAACTTCTGCTTTCTCACGTGCGAGAAGGCAGAAACAAATGGTAGATCTCTACTATTTGTTTCTGCCTTCTCGCACGGCGAGAAAGCAGTGGGGCGGCGCCCAAACGCCCATATGGAGGATCCGCCTCTGACCTTTTGGTAGTCACTAGAATCTCACCTTGAAACGGTACCCCGTGATCACTGCCCTACCAGGATCACCCATGGCTACATAAAAGCCTTAATAATGCTCCCGTTACATGACATACCTACAACCTAATCTCCTTGGCAGGTTGTCTCTTATTGCACTAACAGGCTATCTGCAGCCATTACCGCCTACAATTTATAACAAACCAATCACAGAGTGATCATCATCTGTTATTGCGTGCTTTTGTGTGCTTAACCTCTCTGGCAGTCACGATCATCTATCTATTGTTGGCGTTTATCTCCTTGACTAAGCGCTAGGAACTGAAGCCTTCCTCTGGGTCTTTTGCATGACACCTTTAATCACTCGGATCTCTGCTACTCTGACGAATCACTACATACGGTGATACGCTGTCCGTCTGATCGAGCTCACCGAACCAATAAAGTTATCATTCTCTAAAAGGCTCGGAACACGATAACCTTAGCAACCGATCAAGCCTCTGCCCGCGACACCGGCACATGTGACTGACCACATCACAATAGGTTGCAGTCTCTGATTGGTTACTAACACAGGGCGCCGCCACCCCACTTAGGCGGGCTCCGCCCCCCGGAAGCAAACCAACGCCTCGCTGCCAAACATTCATAGCCTGCTTGCCGGGCCTCGCTCTTGATCTTCGGGGTCCGGTCTGAGGGTAATGCAGGTATACTGAGGGTGCCTAGCGTCGAGGGCGTAAGTAAACCAGCAGACATTGACGATCCCGATCTCGCCGGCATATCAGGGAGCTAAGTACCGTTTCTCCAATTTTTGACGCATTGTATGTTTCTTTCTTTTCCTAAGGGTGTGCCAATTACGCTACCACCCCCCTCCTGTGACCCATGGTGTACCCCTGTTACACCACAAAAGTGAGACATTTTAAACTTACCTTTCTAGCGATCGTTTCACAATTTTGGCATATTGATCGTAAATGGGAAGACGCTCTTCCCTTTTAATACAAATACTCACAATCACCATTTTTTCACTTCTAGCACGCTGCACTTCCCAGTGATTAGTGCACATTAACCCAGGGACAGAGGTGGTGATAAACATAGCGTTATAGCGCCACACACTGTCTTTTCACGACGATTGGAGCACCATGGATCTACAATTGTGATTAAGAACAACCAATAACTGTTTGTCTTGTCCTTTATGTACTTCTATGTCTTTCTTTCTTTACATCTGCAGAAACCTTAATGCAGGAAGCCTCCTAAACCAGGAGTTATTAGGAAGACAGTTTTTCTTCCTAATTTTTTGCACTTTTTTCACCTTTCTGTTTTTCACTTGCACGTCCCTAGGTAAGGGTGGGCCTTAGTGTTCCCATACCGCCAGGGTTTAGTACACCTATAGAGTCCTGATGAATGCCTGGCAACTTTACACCGTTTCAGAGGCAGAAACATGTTGACTGACAATTAAGGAAATAACCACACAATTAACTGTGGACTGCTTTCCTACACATAATTTTAATAATATGTCCTAAGTGATCACATAATAAATCATTTTTGATACACTAAAGACATTTTTAATCCCCTCACCACTATTTAGTTTATTTTTCACTGCACGCCTTCAACTCACATATCCTGTTCGACAGTAAATCTGGCGTCGAAGCACACTGAAGAGGCACTCGGCCTCTTCAGTGGGGCCCAATGATGAAGCATGTCATCACCAGGTGGTGAGTGAGGGCTTTCCTAAACGTCCTGAGTGAGGCCATCTCCCCCCTTTCGTTGCTCCTTCGTGTTGTCTTTGAGGTGGCGTGTCAGTTGTTTGTTGACGATTTCCTCGGTGACCTTCGCCGGGAACGGGAGCAGGGATATGGGGTGGAAGTTCTTGAGGTCCTTGGGGTCCGCCTTGGGCTTTTTGAGTAAGGCGTTGATCTCGGCGTACTTCCAGCTCTCCGGGAAGGTTGCTGTCTCGAAGGAGATGCCAATAACTTTCCGGAGATGGGAGGCGATGATTGAGCTGGCTTTGTTGAAGATGTGGTGTGGGCATGGGTCGGACATGAACCCGGATTGGATGGAGTTCATGATCTTGATGGTGTCATCGTCGTTGACGTTGGACCAGGCGATCAGCCTGGTGGTCACAGGGGTGGAGGTCTCGGTGGTTGGTGGGGCGGTAGTGGCTTTGAAGCTGTCGTGGATGTCGGCGATCTTGCGGTGGAAGAAGGTGGCCAGTGAGTCGCACAGGTCCCGCCAAGGGGGATGTCATTGGTGTTGGAGCTGGGGTTGGAGAGTTCCTTCATGATTCTGAAGAGTTCTTTGCTGTTGTGTGCGTAGTTATTAAGGCGGTTCTTGAATGCAGTCCTCTTGGCGGTTCTGATGAGTTGATGGTGTCTAGGGTGACATTTTTGAGGGCTGTGTGGTTGTCTGGTGATCGTTCGTGTAGCCAGTTCTTCTCCAGTTTCCGGCAAGTATGCTTGGAGGTCTGGAGGTCATCAGTGAACCAGGTGGCTTTCTTGCTGGTGTGGCTGTTGGAGGGTGTCTTGAGCGGGGCGAGATTGTTGACGCAGTCATTGATCCACGGTCAGAGGTTGAGGGCAGCGGTGTTGGGTTTATTTGGGTCAGCTGGTGGTCTCTGGGCAAGGGTGGTGGCTAGCTACTCTTCGGTGACTTGGTCCCAGCAGTGGCAAGGCATCTGTTGGTTGCGTGGTGTGTGGTGGACTTTTTGAAGGTGAAATGGACGCAGCAGTGGTTGGTCCAGTGGGGTTCGGTGGTGTGGTTGAAGGAGACGTGCGGGCTTGGGGTGAAGATGGAGTCGAGCGTGTGTCTGTGGCGTGGGTGGGTGTTGTCACAAGCTGTCTGAGTCCCAGGTTGGCGAGGTTGTCGATCAGGGTGGCGGAGTTGGCGTCGTTGTTGTTCTCGAAGTGGAAGTTCAGGTCCCCGAGGAGGATGTAGTCTGTGGAGGCGAGGGCATGGGAGCTGATGAGGTCAGCGATGGAGTCACTGAACTGTGGTCTAGGTGCGGGGGGTCAGTAGATGAGTGTTCCTCTGAGGGTGGTGTCGGGGTCGGTGTGCATCTGGAAGTGCAGGTTTTCGGCGGTGCTGAGGGTGTCGTCAGTGTTGGTCGAGACTCTTAGGGTGTTCTTGTGGATGATGGCAATTCCACCTCTTACTCCGTTGGTGCGGTCTCTGCGGGGGATCTTGTAGCCTTCAGGGATGGCTATGGTGATGTCGGGTGCTGAGGCCGGGTTCAGCCAGGTTTCCGTCAGGAAGGCGACGTCTGGGACGGTTGAGTCGAGGAGGTCCCAGAGTTCGATGGCGTGTTTGCGGGCGGAGCAAGTGTTGAGGATGATGCACCTCAGATCGTTGGGTTGGTTGGTTGATGGTTTCGTGGGTCAGATGCTGGTGAAACTGCAGTACCGGCAGGTGAAGGGCCCTTATGTGTGCTTCGGGTGGCCCGGTAGTGGTGTGTTCTCATCTTGGGTTGAGTGCATGGAGGGTGCTGGCGTCGTAGTGCAGACAGGTGTCATGGTGTCTTCGGGGTCCAGGGGTTCTGCCATGGGAGCGCGGTCCAGGCGCGGACGGGCGCAGACAGGTTTGCCTTAGGCACGCCTCCAGCGCGCCCATGGCGCGCCACGCAGCGGATGCCATAAGAAGGGGAGGTGGGAGGGAGGAGGAGCTGGGTGCGGGGAACAGATTAATGGGGGTGGGGGCGGGGCCACCGGGGACGCAGAGGCTGGGAGCGGGACCGGCAGAAAAAAGCACAGGCAGAGGCAAGGGAGCAGCGAGGCAAAAAGGCAAGAGACAAGGCAAGGACAAGGCAGCAAGCAACAGGCACAATCAGGACCAATACAAAGCACAGTACAGAATCAAAACAGTGGGACACAAAAACAACAGTGTGGGCAGAAACAAACCTACGGGCCTACCACTGGCCACCAGGGATGAGGCACAGGTGGCAGCCTGAGGGTGGTGGAGGGCCTCGTACTCAGCAGCCGCTGGGTCAAGGGCAGGCGCAATCCGGTGGAGCTGGTTGGCATGGCGAGTGATCTCCCTACAATAGGGTCAAGGGTCGCTCCAAATCAACATTGAAATTATAGTTCAAGTATTCTGCAAGTCTGCATCTTCTCTTGAAGGTTTTTAGGAATCTCATCCTGTTAGATTTAATATGGTTCTTAGACGCAGGACAGAAATAGAGGCCTTTGCTGGGGTGGGCGGAGCTGGAATAGTGCCTCTATGTGTAGCTCCAAGAAATTTGAAAAATCCTCATTGGAGCTATGCATCTCTCCGCTCCATCCCGCTCTCTACCCACTCCCAAATGCTTTAAAATGATAAAAAGAAAGCACTTACCTGTGCTTCTGCCACCTCTCCTGCCTGGTTGCTCTCCTTCCTGCTCCTCGCCACCTTGCATCCTTCTTCATTGAAAAAAACACTACATTGTACGTCTTGCGCATGCACATGTGCACTAGCAAGATGTACAATGTAGTGTTTTTTTAATGAAGTAGGACACAAGAGGAGAAGGACGGAGAGTGGCAAGCCAGGAGAGACGGCAGAAACACAGGTAACTGCCTTCTTTTTATCATCTTAAAGCATTTGGGAGGGGGGAGGGAGCGGCTAACTCTGCTCCACCATGAAGGCAGAGTTTTGCCTACCTCCGTGTTCACCACGGAGCGCGGAGTAGGCAAATCTCCATAAACTCCACTGGTGGAGCGGAGTTACCCACCTAAGGTTAGCCTTTGCTCAAAAGGTTTAATTCACCTCGTGATAGGAGCCCTCCAGTTCAGTCAATAACTGGGTCGGATGCTTGGAAGGATTGCGTTTGGCTGATACTATATAGTTTTTTCTGTAAACTTGACCATCCTGTAGCCAATTATTTTACCCTTGTGGATTATTTACTATCAGATTTGAAGATATTCCCTGTGGAAACAGGAAACAGGAAGAACTACTGCACTCCAGAGAAAACTTCTGGGTGTACCGATTAAAATCACTGCATCCAGATGGACTGAACATCACTGACAATACCACCTGATTACTGCATATCTCAAGATATCTCAGGTCTGCATTGAATCCACATTCAAGTGGAATCTTCACTCATGATGCTTTTTAAAAAATCAGTATTGTCATCTGAGCAGTCACTGAGCAAACCATCTTGTACTTACTGAGTGAGGCGGAAGCGGAAGCTAAAACTTTGTAGTGGAAATATATTTTTGTTCTTCGGTGAGTTCATCTGTTTGAGTCACTTTTTTCTTGGATGTATCTACATATACAAAAACAATAAATTAAATAACAAAAAACTGCAAAATATTCAACAAATTGCCAAATCAATTATACATAAAAAGTCAACAATAGAAAAGATATGTTTTACTAAAAATATCTTACAAATTACAAAACTTTCTATATATAAAACATAAAATTAAATACATACACATAATAATATTATATATTTAAAGAATATTAACAAAACTATTGAATTCTAGGAATAATAAATATACTATTCCCACCAGTCTCTGCAACAGTAGGGAAAGCATTGGACACAGGAGGGGTAAAATGTACTATTCCCATCCCAGTCTGTGCAACAGGAGGGAAAGCGTTGGACTTAGGAGGGATACAAATGACTATTCCCACTCCAGTCTGTGCAACAGTAGGGAAAGTGTTGGACTGCAGAGAGGTCAAATTTACAATTCCCACTTCAGTCAGGGCAACAGTAAGGAAAGCACTGGATTCAGGGCGGTCAAAATGTACTATTCCCACTCCAGTCCGTGCAACAGTTGGGAAAGAGTTGTACTCAGGAAGGGTAAAATGTACTATTCCCACTCCACTCTGTGCTGCGGTAGGGAAAATTCTACTCTTCAAACACATATCATATTTTAATAACTGTATTAATTGAACAAAAATATAAAACTCTTAATATAAAATTGATATGTAAATACACTTAAAAAACATTTAAACAATTTACATAATTCTAAGGGCCAGATGTACGACCCTATTTAGCATGTGCAAACGGGTTTGCGAACCGTTTGTGCATGCAAAATGTGAAAAGGCTATGTACAATTCCTAAATAGCAAGTCGCAATTTAAAGGAGCGTTCCTTTCCTAATAGCGACCGCAACGCCATGCTTGAATGTTTTGCAACTGCAATTGCGGTTGCAAAACATTTGCAAATTACCACCCTCTTCAAGAGGGTGGTAATGCAGTCACAAATTGGAAAGGGTCCCCAGGGGACCCCTTCCACTTTGTGACTGTCTCTAACAATATTTTTTAATGGCAGGCAGTGGTCCCAGGGACCACTACCTGCCCTTAAAAAATGTAATGAAAATGTTTAATTTTTATTTTTTAAATGCTTCACGTTTTCCTTTAACCCCTTCCATGCTAATGACAAGGTCAACTCGTCATGGGCTTTACCTGCCCTGTGCTTATGACGAGTTGACCTTGTCACGATCCTATACGATTCAAGGATCTTCAGCACCCAGGGGGAAAACGCCTAGCAGCCAAGGTGTTAAGGAAAAAGTGCTGCATTTAAAAAAAAAAAATACTTTATTGAAAGGCAATCCCAGACATAGAGGTCTGCTGATCCCAGTAGGACCCGATCCCTGGTGAGGGCCAGCCATTCCCAATGAGGTCGCAAATTGCGAAAGGCTCATTAATATTCAGAAGTCTTGCAAATCTGTGACTCAATTGGGAATGGCAAACAGTGTTAAAGACACTGTTGTACATGACAAATAGCGCCTCGCAAATGTGAAACAATTTGCGAGGTGCTATTTGTCAGGTCGGACATCTGGCCCTAAACGTTTTTAATAATTAATATTAAAAAATTCTATTCATGTATTATTTAATTACATTCCCACACCATGCTTCATATACATAGCAGCCTACATTTAAGACATAATTTAAAAAAAGTATAACACAATTAAGATAATAACTAATAAGTAGAATAATTAATTGTTAATTAATTATGGGTTAAATACCTTCCCACCCTATCCCCCTAAAAACACCAACCCACACCTAATATATAACATAAACAATATATTTATTAAGCAATTTACATAATTATAATTAAATCACATATTTTATTTAAGCTTAATATTTACCTGAAAATGACACAAGAATCTGAAAGGCAACAGAAGTAATATGTAGCAAAATTGCCAAACAAATGCAGATGAAATGAGAGGTTTGTATTTGTCAATTGTATCCCTTATTTCATGTTCCATGAAAAACTGTGCATACAGCCAACACGTTTCTCCCGTATCCGGACTTCTTCAGGGCTGCAACAAATATGACTCACATTAATTCATTGTTTTTACAACTCACAACCACAATCTATAAAAAATGTCTTTTCATCTCGAGAATACAGTCATATATCAGCAGCTAAAGTCAAGAAACAGTGGGTAGGCATATAATGATTTCTAATACCGTTCTTAAGTACTGATTAGGAGATATTGATGTACAATGAATTACACACCTAAAAGCTTACAAATAGAATAATTAATCGGTCATAAAGTTAGGATTTTGTCTCAGTTAAATTTAAATTTTGGTCTTAATTTGAGATTTTGTCCCAGTTAAACTTAAGTTTTGGTCTTAACTGTAGCTTGAGACTAAAACTTGAGTTCAACTGAGACAAAATCCTAACTGTATGACTTTCGGTATTCACAAATGGCATTTAGGAGTAGTAAAATTAGGATTCCTAACTTTACTACTCCTAAATGCACTTTGTGAATACCGAAAGTCGTAAAGTTAGGATTTTGTCTCAGATTACTTTTGGGAATCGGGCCCTACTTAATTAACTTCCTACCCTATATACCTTCAAACCCAACAACCAGCAAATTAAATAGAACTTAAAACATTTAACAATTGCACAATTTACATAATACATTATCAAGTAAATAATGAATAATAATTAAAAAACAATTATACTCAATTAACTTCCCACCCTGTACCCCTGCAAACCTCACAACACACAATGACACTATAAATAGCTAGTAAACAAATACATTAAAATTATAAATAACTTAATTTGGAGAGGTTTTGGGAGCTAAGTGCCCAAATTATAGGTCATAGGGAGGTGTGTGTCCCTACCCTTGTACGTGGAAGTTGTGGGAGCTCTGTGCTCCAGTTCAATTTTGAGTAGTTTTGGGAGCTGGGTGCCCCATTCATGGAACATAGGGATGTGTGTTTCCCTATTAAGTGGCCATTGTGGGAGCTAAGTGCCCTAGTACTGGATCGTAGGGTGATGTTGCCCGATGCTGTGAAGGTTGTGGGAGCAGTGTGCCCCAATTCAATTTTAAGTGGTTTTGGGACCTAAGTGTCCCAGTGCTGGATCATAGGGACATTTGTTTCCTCATACATGGAGGTTGTGGGAGCTAATTGCCCCAGTTCTGTTTTGCAGGGGGTGTGTACCCTGTTACGCATTGGTAATGGGGTGGTGTGTTATGCTTTGTGCGGTCTTGTGTGTTGTGGGTTTTTCCCCAAGGGAGGATGATGGGGTTAATCTCACTCTTTAATTTATTAGATCAATGTTTTTTTGGGGGTTAATCTTCATGCAATGTAAATGCTTTCCTTTCAGAATGCATTGCAATGTAAATGCTTTCCTTTCAGAATGCATTGTGTATATTGATGTTTATGTTACTTTCCTTAACTTCAGTTTTGTTGTTTCCCTAAGGAAGGGGGATATGTTATATTTGACTTGTGTCTTTCCTTGCTCTGGCTGTGTCTTCCCTGTTTCTCAGCTAGTATGTGTGTTAGAATGCCTGATGACCTCATGGAATGTTCGAGTGCCTGGCTTGAGTGTAGAGTGTCAGTTGATGGCAGGCAGGCTGAGCGGCAGGGAGGCTGCTCCTGGTGGGGTTACTCTATATCCACTTATCTTCTTCTAATGAACTGAACCTGGAACTAAGCTTTAATAAATCCAATCTATTTTATACACCTAGCTCTAAAGGACTTTCAATTTACCACAGTTACAATGAGGATGATTCCTCTGCAGATTACGTTATCTCAATTAGAATCTACTGTTTGTTAACTGTAATAAATGCAGGCTGGATGACAATATTCTTCAGATATTAAAGGAATTGCCACAAAGGGACTCTTTCACAGACTTTAATTGGGGCAACCAGAGGACAGTTAGACTATGCAGTTTTGATAAAAACTATTCAAAGTCCGGCTGGGGATTATCAATACAGCTCAGTAATAACTTAGGTCATGCTACAACAGTCAGAGAACCGTCATCAAGCCCCCAAAACGAATCCGCTTATAACCAAGGAGGACAAGCACTCAATGCATGAAGAGATTTGCCTCATAATGGAAGACTTTACTATTCTCCTTTTCCAGGTGTACTCACAATGCTTAACAGCTTTAAAATTGGACAAAGACACAGGAAACAGCCTTTGGTTTTTACCAAGTTGTACCTTTGCTACGCATTTTTTACCACGCATGTTTTTAAAACGCATATGCTTTTACAACGTATGCCTTTAACAGGCATTTAAGGTAAGTTCAAGCCCCCCACAAATACATTGTTTATATATATATATATATATATTCAATGAAAAAACCATAGGTTATAGACCATATATAGTTAGGAATTCGCATTTACAAAACCTTATTTTACTCGCATAAAACCATTGAAATTCCATATATAGTTAGTTGCGCTAACTATATATCGCGCACCCGCAATCCACTGCTGATGATGTCACATATTACATCATTCATGACATGGTCAGTGACATCACTGATGACATCACTGATGACATCTCAAATGACATCACTGATGACATCTCAAATGACATCACTGATGACATCACTGATGACATCTCATTTGACATTACTGATCACATCACTGATGATATCATTCATGTGATAATACGATGAACCTCTTCAGACTCTAATATAACCTTAGATACAATCAGTGTAAACAGACACTCACAGACTGTCACTCATCCATGGAGTTACTCACACACCTAGTCAGTCATGCAAAGAATCAATCACACCTCCATTTCCTCAACTATACAGTTATACAAACTTTACTTATTCAAACATATACTAACACATATTTACTCTCTTATACAATCCCTGATACAAGTTCACAATGATCCATACAGCCACTCACACATTCACTGGCTCTTATGCACAGTTATTTATATATGTCAACTCTCACATGTACTGTGTTTTACATATGTACTTACTTTGACATGTAGCACTGAGATATCCATTCACTCACCAATACACTCATGCACACAGTCAACCGCCCATACAGCTGTTACCACATGCACTTTTGAAACCATACCTCTAGTGAATCAACTGCTCACACATCTATGCACAGAGTCATACACCTCCCAGCCACCCACACACACACTCAGTCTCCCATACAAATACTAAGGTAACCAATCAATAACCCATATAGTTACTCATATAGCTACTTATCAACACATGCAACAGTTTACAGAACAACAGACATAATGATGCACAAATTAAGACAGTTTAGTCACTAACCCATGCACTCAGTGAGACACATTTAATCACTCACTCATACAGTCAGTCATGCACCTACTAAATCCTTCATCCAGACACTTATACATCCACTCATTCTTCAATATGTAAGACATATTTTAACTTCACAGAAACATACAGTCACTGGATGTTGTCATCAGTGATGTCATTTGAGATGTCATCAGTGATGTCATCAGTGATGTCACTGACCATGTCATGAATGATGTAATATGTGACATCATCAGCAGTGGATTGCGGGTGCGCGATATATAGTTAGCGCAACTAACTATATATGGAATTTCAATGGTTTTATGCGAGTAAAATAAGGTTTTGTAAATGCGAATTCCTAACTATATATGGTCTATAACCTATGGTTTTTTCATTGAATTTCAATGGTTTTTTAAATGCAAATTTCTAACTATATATGGTCTATAACCTATGGTTTTTTCAGTGAATTTCATTGGTTTTTTAAAAGCTAACATCTGTAGCTGTAAAATGTATTATTCTTTAAATCCCAAAATATATTTAGATGTTTATTGATAATTTTTTTTTTAATATTTTTTTTCTTCGCTTCTAGTTCGCGAACCGGGAAGCTTTCCGTTAGCTCATCTTGATGCCGCGATCTAGTCCGCGAACCGGTCAACGTTACGTTAGCGGAACAGTGACGCGCCGCGGAAGCGCGACGTATCACGTTATCGCGTAATGCGTCTAATGACGCGCCGCGTTAGCGCTCCCGGAAGTGCTCCGGACCGCGAACCGGAAGCGATCTGGGACGCGGCGCGCGCCGCGTAACGTAAGCGGAACAGGTCATGTGACTTGTTTATCAAACTTCTCATTGGTTCATTTCACTTTTGGTTTCCAAATGATGTATGACTAGGTCATGTGACCTAAAAATAACACTTTTCATTGGCTCAGAACTTTTGTTTTCCCCAAATCAAGTAAACCCCTCCTTATTTCCTCACTCTGACTTTCATCTTGGTGAGAGAAAGACCATTTATCTGAAGATCCACAATGGCTTCCATTGTTGCTGCAGCTGGTGCACCCCCACCACCACCTCCACCTCCCCATAAGAAGAGAGGACCACCCAGTCAAATTATGACTAACAGAGAGGAGGAAGATGAGGAAGAAGAAGAAGAGGAGAGAGAGGGACAACAATTTGTTGATGAGTTGCCCCGGGTTTCTAAACGAAAAACCAGTTTCATCTGGCAGTTTTTCACCATCCCTCCTGGAACCAAGAAAGTGAATGCAAAATATGCCACCTGCCTCATCTGTGACTACAGATTGTCGAGAGGCACAGAAAAGAAGTACAGTATGGGGAACTATACAATGCACCGTCACATGAGCAGGTGGCATCCCTTGAACTACAGCCGGGCTGAGTTGAGGGATCTTGAAGACAATCCGACGGCAACTCCTGTGGCAAGATCTACATCCACATTGTCTTTGACGGGAAGAGAGGCACAAGAGACTGTGCCAAACATCCAACCTAACTTCCAGCACATGAAGTTGTCTTGTATTTACTGTGGTGCTATGCTGTCATATGGCAACATGAGTGTCAACCTCATGAACATTGCATATGAAAATCATAAGTGCCCTAATGCACCCAAAAAGTAATTTTCTTTTTTTTTGCTCCAGTTGAGCCGTTTTGAAAGCCTGTTTTTTGTTGTCTCCCCTCCTTAAAAAACACAAAAAAAACATAAAACAGTTCTAAAAATACAAAAAAATCAAAAAATGTTCAAAAAATTACAAAAAAAACATAAAACAACAAAAACAAAAAAAAACAGTTCTTTTCAGAACTACCTCCCCTTTCAAACAAAATTGCTAGAATGTTTATCACTCTGGCAAGCTCTATTTCTTTTGGTTCGCTTCAAGTTCGCTGACCGGTTCGCGAACTTTAAGCGAACTAAAAAAAATATTTTTTTAAAAAAAAAGAAGAGTTAGTATAAGGGAAGTAAACAGAGAATAATGTAAAAAGAAAGACAGCTAGAGAGAGTAAATGAGAGATACTGTCAATGACATCATCAGCAGTGCATTGCGGGTAAAAAGAGTGGAAAACATTTACCTTATAATTCTTGTTACCTTTTTTAAATATTTTTTCATACTTTCAATCTGTAAAACAAAGAACAAACATTTCAAAAAATATTAAAACATGTATTTAAAAATTAGAAAAGACAAGGGAAAAGGTTCAAAAACAAACAGTTTTTCAACAACTTTGACATTTACAGAAGTCTCTGCTTCTCTACGTTCCCTACACAATCCTAAAGATATATATTCGAAAGAAACTGTATCTTGATATTGCTGAACTGAGGCCTATTTTGAAACATGATGTTTTTCTTGCACTGCTAATGTCTCACAATAGTGATGCAATAGCAGCGCAAAAAAGATGTAAAGTCATAATAAAATTGTGTCTAACATTGTAAATGATTGTTTTAGGATGCAAATAAGATGTGTGCTTTCAAGAGCTTTCTTTGAGGTGAGGCCTCTTTTTTTTATAAAAAAAAAACACTACCCAGAAGTACAGCACTCTAAGCATTAAAATTGATATTTACAGAACTCACCTTACCCATATGTACCACACATTTCTAAATGTATATCATAAGGACAAAAAGCATAACATTAATTATACATGTTAAATGGTTTATTTTTGCTGTTCTCAGAATGTATCAAATTTCACTTAAATCAGTGACTTGAAGGTATTCATCATGTAACAGCGGGGAAAAAAAAACACAATCAAAATGACTGTGTTTAAAAAACCCATACAACCTAAGAAATCTGATTTCAAAACTTCTTAAAATTAACTTACTTTCAATGACGTCGAAGGATCTCCTATAAACAGCATCCACTCTGTTGTGCTTTAAATATTTTCAGCCCGCCACTTTCTGAAAGAAAACCTCCATCGATACGTGAAATATGTTACATAGAAAAAAAACTTCTCTCATTATATCACATGTTTCCACTAGGCCAAATCATGTTGCCGCGATTCGCAAATCTTGTAATTCTTCCAATCAAATCCCGACATTTTCTATTTTCGCAACTTTCAAAAATAAAATATTTGAGATTATTTTCACAATCCTGGACTACTAATATCTTACTCTTCTTTGTCAGTCATGTTCTCCTTTTCCTATGACACTGATACTGCTTACTATGAAGCAGACTTACTTGCATTAGGTTTATATAGTTGAATTTTTAATCGAGACAGCATTGCAGACTTACATTCCCTCTACTTAAAATTTTGGTTTTAAAAACACCAGGTAAGAATTTTTAAGGTCAAACGGCAATTTTTTTTTGAACGTTACAACAGAATCATTACAGAATGACCAGCCGTTTCCAGACTTTAAGTAAGCTGTATAATGTCCTGATGTTGTTGATGGACCATCGTGATAGATAATTGCTACAGTAACAAAAGTCCTCCCTGATATTGACAGCTGAGAAGCCACAAAATTTTTTATTAAAGTTGACAATTTTGTTCCATCAGGCCTACATCGTTGCATCATTAAAATGACATACTGGCCATATCTACGTATAAATAATGTTGACATCATATCACATTTACATTGGCTACACTCCATGTTGTGATCCGCTGCATTTACTAGCTTATTAAAGGAGACTGATTTACTGTCTGGCAAAGTTAAATATATAAATCTTTCTGAGTCTACACTAGTAGTACTTGATACCATACAGTTCTCGCAGTCATGCTGCCATTGATAAGAAAGCCCAAACAGGTGATCTACATCTACACCCTCAACTTGCAATATATCAAGCATATACATTAAAAACTCCTGACAATCTTGCTGATTATTTTCAGAGAAGTCTGTTTGACCTGAACATTCATCTAACAGATAACGAACTTCAGACACACTTTCTACTTTTGTTCGATCACTGCTACATTTCTCGAAAACAGAATTCAACAAACAGCATAAAATTTGTTCAGAATTCAACAGAATCTGTTCTTTTAAACTCTCTAGTGAAAAGAGAACATTAACCACTACATTTGCATAGCAGTTGACACCAGAACTGTTTTCAAATTGAAAACCGACAACATCTTCAACAGAATCCACTTTCTTTCTGCTAACAATTTTCGGTTCATTGACTTTTAGTCTTTTTGCAACAACCTCCCTACTATTACTGCTATTTCTACGTTTGCGGCCTACCACACGTTTCTCAAACAAAGGATATTGAGGCAAATGTGGCGCATACTCTCTTCTTAACCTATTGTATTCCTTAACACAATCTAGATCCGCACAAATGTTTGTGACATCACAGTCAATCAAGTACAATCCCGATAAAGTTCTAACTCGTGACAATGCCACATATGCCATACCCTCCTTGAACACAGAACTGCCAATATTCACCAATGCACAGTCTACACTTAAACCTTGCGATTTATGGATTGTCACCGCATATGCCAAGCAAACAGGAAACTGTTTACGGCGAACATATAAATCTTTAACAAGCAAAAACCTAGCAGAACAACGACCAATTTGCTGTACTTCCTCAATGCCATCAAATTTAATTTTTAAAAATTCTATTCCATCTCTATTTCTGTATTTCTCAAAATCAACAACATTACCCATTGATCCATTTACCAGACCTCTTTCTACATGTAAATTCCTTCTCAAAATAATTCGGCAATTTAAACACACATTCAAAGTCTTTTCAAAACCCGCTGTTTTAGATATAGTCTTCTCTAATGAATCCAATTTTGATTTCAAATTGTCTGACAAAATAATTGTTGATCCCATATGCTCTAATTTGTCGATAGCTTCAAGTTTCACAATCTCTTGCTTTTCTAAATTCAACATTTTGTTGTTGAAGATGGCACATTCTGCAAGAGTTGGCATGAGACATATCCCGGATTTCTTCTCAGTAATTTTCTGAAAAATATTCTCAGGCACAATATCTTGTTTGGGATACAAATTTGACAGTAACCGTGCATTTAAAGCTTCTTTCCCATGCTCGGTCACTTTTCCAATTCTAATATCTTGTAGAATATTCTTGTAATCTTCATCCTTTGCCTGACGCATATTTTGATGCAGTTCTGCATAATTGAAGTTTAACCATATATTGACGTTGCCAATGCTCCCTAGGCACTTCCTGGTATCTTCATGCGTGAGTATTTTGAACACAGGTTGACCTTTTACTGGTGTCAGCTGTAGAAGATCTCCGAAAACAATAATGTGTTTCCCACCAAATAAGACATCATATTCAGTTTTAAGTACTTCTTGCATTCTCAAATGCACAAAGGCAAGCATGACATTGGAAACCATGCTTACTTCGTCAATGATAAGTAGTTTCATTTTCCTCAAAACTCTTGAAACTTCACAGCAAGCATCTCCAGATAACTTGTTGTATTGTAATTTGTTGTCATGCTCCACCGGCAGCATCAATAGACGATGCAAAGTAATACCTTTAATATTATGTGCTGCCAGTCCAGTAGGAGCGGTGACAACACAAGACAGCGATGACTCAGTCCTTTCCTGCAAATAACAAGAGATTGCTTTAATGAGGAAACTTTTTCCAGTTCCCGCTTCTCCACTCACGTACAGTCGGACAGGCTTCAACGACGTACACGAGCACTCTTTCTTCTCATGACTTAATCCGTGCTCAATTTCCTTGGTAACTTCATCATATATTTTCCTCTGCTCAACGTTGAGTTGTTTTTCCAAGTCTTGTAAGTTAACTGAATCCTCCTGAGCATGTGCCATGGCTCTTTCTACTTCATTCATAGCAGTGGCAGCTTCATTTTCGATAATAGGTCCTCCAAGTGGATCTTGACTCAATGAAACAGAACTCTGACTGTCCTGAGAACTGTCTCTGGCAATCTCGGCTGCAATCGTTGCTTCCTGCTCAATTTCCAAAGTTAGCATTTCTTGATATTTAGAAAAAGCAGGACATTCTATGGACTCCTTGGCTGCATTGAAAGAGTCTTCGTAACAGAGGAAATCTCCAAGCAGTTCCTCTTCTGCACGCCAAGGCTTGAAAAGTTGCAAAAGTGCTAAATAGAAAAACTCCTTTTTTTCTGGAGATTCGCCACTTAATTTTCGATGGTTTACTAATTGGCATTTTCTTTGCTTGACCAGGCATCCCTCACTTCCAATTACAGCATACACTCCTTTCTCAATATCTTCTTTGATGTTCCTCTTGAATATATAATTTTGGAGAACCTCATATAGACAAATATTCTCAAGGTGACTGCTTCGATTTGGATAATATGTATCCAACATGTTGGTCTTCAAAATGTCGGTACTGTTTGGTTCCTTTTCTGCCAAATACTCAATTTCCCGAACAGGTTTTAGAACTCGATTTCGCGTTGCAGCAAGACCAAGACTCGCCCAAACGAGACTCCTGGATTTGGCATAGAGACTTGCTGAAGACAATCGATCAGAACATTCGTAAGCTCCGATTTCTCGATGCGACAACATCTTCAGACTGAAACTGTACAACTTCTTGCTGAGGCTCTTTTCATGGGAAATGTCCTCCCACATATCCTTCAGTTCGGTCTTTTCTTTTTTGGTGATGTAAGATGTCACATACCGAGCCACAGCCATACAGTTGTCAGCCACAAACTGTATATCCATGTTGGCATTCCACATGGACAAAATCACTGGGTTGTAGTCATTGATGTACTTGGACTCTTCGTTCCTTTTCAAATTGTATGTATTCTTGGGTGATTTCCTCGTCACATTATGTCGCAGCGAAGACATCAAACTGTTCACTCTTCCTTTAGAAATCACCGGTCGTGGAAAGTTGAAACGACATTTGGTGTAGAACTTGTCCTTGTTTCTGAATTTACGACGACAGTACTTTCCACAACGATGGCTTTGGAAACGTAGAACTTGTTCTCTTAGACTTTTCTTCTCCGTTGCGTTTGGAACAGCACACGTAGAATACTGTTCGATGAAATTCATCACTAAGTCATCCGGATCTGTTCCAAATTTAGGTGCATCCTTGATCCACAGCAACATATGTATATGAGGGGCACCTCTTGCTTGGTACTCCTTTCTCCAGAAGAAATCCAACACCTCTCCAAGAGGTGGATTCTTTTTATTTGTGATGAAAGACATCATAGCTTCAAATCTATGATTGAAGTACCTGCATACATTCACAGGATCCAAAGAACACAGTTCTCCAGGTGTCTTGAATTCAATGTTTTCAATATTTCCATTTGCCTCTCGTAGAAATTCAAGTAAGTCATCCCAGCCATACTCGGCACAGCTCAGAGTGAGGAACCATGTCGGAGTTCCTAAGTTCCTCAGCATACATTTTAAGTCACCATGACGACGGTACCAGTACTCATTAGTACCACGCTGACACGCCATGAGATTAATTAAGTGAGAATCCAAAATACTGTCTTGGACATTGACTTTATGCATAAAGTCACTTGCCGAGATGTTTCGCATCTGTATACCACTTTTTAAGATGTGGTTCACTGCATATGACAGTCCAGACAGATCGCTTTCAAACAGGAGATGAAACAAATAGGGAATGCATTGCCGAAACCTAGGATCTTCTGCATACAATCGTAAAGTCCGGTATTCAGACGCAGGAATTTCACGAGGTCGCTCATCATATCTTCCTCCTTGACCTGTGGGAAATAGCTGTGGGAAACACCGAGCTTCCAAACTTTCCTCCCAAACACTAATGGGACTCCCTTTGGCTTGTTTCATTTGAAACAACTCAATAGCATTCCCCATCACTTCCTTGGAATGCAAAGGATGAACACTATAATGTTCATATATTTCTTCACTTTTAGAGGCCTCTACTTTCTCAATTTGGCCAGCACACAAATCGCTATCCTCTTCATCACTTACTTCCTCTTCTGCAACATATACATTCTTATAGTACTTATTATTTTTCTTCAAATACACTGTTGCCTTTTTGACTTTCCTAACATCCACTAAATCTTGCCATATTTTCTTATTCTTTGTCGGAACCCCATTAACCAAGATAACCAGAGGTTCCTCTTCCACTTTTTCTATTCCAATTGTGTTAATGTTTTTGTTCAAATCTAGAGGCAAATAAACAACTCTTCCCTTTAATCCTCTCTGTAAATCTGCTGGAGGCAATTTCCCTGTCTTTGGCTCCATTCTTACAATAGCCTGAAAGGGATGGATACTTTGAATCAAAATAGATTCATAAGTATTTAAATCCTTCAATTCAGAAGGAATCTCAACCAATTCCAGATTATTATGAACTGCCCTAGCAGGCATCTGGTTTTGGTTTAATTTATTACAACAATAAGTACACACACGTTGATCCGATCCCAAATCAAAATAATTTTCTACCATCAAGTATGTGGCTAAATCCTTCCATTCACTATTATTTTCCCTTTCACTTTTTGCATATAAATCCACTACCTTAGTCTGATTCTTATAATAAGTGCGTCGACAACATACACAAGTGAAATTAGGCCTCTCACTTGATTTCATCTGAAACGTGGCAATTTCCTTCTGAAAATTATCTGTACTGGAAACCTGTACATTATCTTCCACATTACCCTCTACTTCAGGGTCAATTTGAACATTCTCATCTTTACTACCAAAGTAACAAAACTCAATTTCTTCACAAAGATTCTTCACATCTATTTCAGAACCATGCAAAAGAGCAGCACATAACTGTTTAAGCATAATTGCTGGACTCTTAGCATAATACAACATTCTCACTAATTTTCTCACTTTATTATGATGCACTGCTAGCATCCTGAAATGATGAAAAACACTCTGGCATACTCTCCTGGAAAGACAAGCCAGTGAATGACCACGCAAACCTGTCATTTGTCTCACTCTGCAAGGATCTAAATCTTGCAACAACTTCATTTTCTGCTTCAAACTTTTCTTATTAAATGTCCGTATAAAATCACATAGCAAATTGATGGAAACCTGTCGCACACTGCAAATAGAACTACACTTCCAAATGTACACAGGACCCTTAGGACGTCTTCCTAAAACCTCATCACTTAGCGCCTCTTCTGTCTCTGTTGTCACAAGTTGTTCTTTTTCAACTGGACAACCATCCTTCACTTCATAAGCTCGACCACTGATGTCAACTGCATGCACCAAATCATTATCCTGAAAATAAGTCTCCTCATTAAAAAATGCCTCAGAACTTGAACTATGCATCCATTCTCCAGAAAAAACTTCACAAAAGTTAGTACGATTTACTACTCTCTTCCATCTACTTTTTGTTTTGAAATCAGAAATTACCTTGCTTAGTTTCCTAATTCTATTGATTACCAAAATAAACAACTTTCGCTTGATTTCAAAAGCATGATCAATAATTTTCTCTACATTTTTCTTCTTCCTATAAAATGCCGCTTTCTGTTGGCCTTTCTTTTTAATATTTTTCAATAAATTAACTAATATCCTATTACGGAACATTCGTTGTCGAATGTCCCTAAACTGTTGTTTCCTTCTACTATCATGCACAGAGTTATCTCTTCCTCTACCAGTAACATTTGTGATGGGTCTCTCCTTTCCATTTAAATTACTTCTCTTTTTGTTAAGAGACACATTTTTTTGAGCAAAATTTTTTTTACTACAAATATTTCTTAAGAATGATTTCGTGCTCTTACCCGGACCTTTCTTGGTGTTTTGACAAGTATTTGGGGAAGAGGACTGCTGCAATAAAACATCATCCTGCTGTCTTTGACGTTTTCTAGCCTTTCGTATTCGACTTCTGGAAGGCATTTTCCAAACTATGAAAGAATCTGCAGTTGAATCTGTGAAAAAATATAATATAAAATGTTATTAACCACTATTACCAAACAGTAAATAAATAACAGTCATCTAAAACTTAATGCTGTACTAATTATTTAACATAGCAAATATTTTCCACCAGCACTGCATCACAAAAATGACACTCAATGGTACAAAACAGGCATACAACACTCATAAATCACTCCCTAATATTTTAAATCATTAATTCAGGATGACGATAAGATGTAGCCTATCTAAAGGTTTGTTTAGGCCCAGATCTTTGGACTGGGGTGAATGTGTGTCATTGATCCACATTCAGTCCATCACCTGTTTTGTTTATTTGAGGTGAGGCCAACACATGGTTGCAGATAAGATTTTCACTGAAAAAAAACCAAGGTAAAAAAACATGTGAAGGCCTACCAATGAAGTAAATCATTAAATGAAAACCAATACATTTCTGGAAATATGCACTACTAGTGCTTCATAAGATGTTTTGGATCATATTTATAAGTTATTTGAGTATCTAGTATGCTATTTTACATTCTTCATGGTGCAAATTTATTGTAAATACGCTCCCACCTGCGGTTGGCAAATTTAGATTTTGATTATGGGAGTTAGATAGGCATGTTAATAATTTCCCAAAAATGGTATATAACCCCAAACAACCTTTGAAGCAAATGCTCTTAGCCATGTTATCCACCTCCCATTGGATAACATGGCTAAGAAGTGCTTGCAAATGTGATAAAAAAAGGCCTGCAATGCATGAATAACGCAGAAAAATCAGCGATATTCATGCATTTTCCAACAAATGCTCTTAGCCATGTTATCCACTTCCTATTAAATAACATGGCTAAGAACTGCTCAGGGCACCATGAGGAACGCTTTCCATTTAAAAAGGGAAAAATAACATCAAAGACACTAAAATGCCTTCTAAATATGAACCCAAACAACCTATGAAGCAATGTGAAAAAAAACTGCCGCAATGCATGAATATAGCAGAAAAATCAGCGATATTCATGCATTTTCCAGCAAATGCTCTTAGCCATGTTATCCACTTCCAATTAAATAACATGGCTAAGAACTGCTCAGGGCCCCATGAGGAACGCTTTCCATTTAAAAAGGGAAAAATAACATCAAAGACACTAAAATACCTTCTAAATATGAACCCAAACAACCTATGAAGCAATGTGAAAAAAACGGCCACAATGCATGAATATAGCAGAAAAATCAGCGATATTCATGCATTTTCCAGCAAATGCTCTTAGCCATGTGATCCACTTCCTATTAAATAACATGGCTAAGAACTGCTCAGGGCCCCATGAGGAACGCTTTCCATTTAAAAAGGGAAAAATAACATCAAAGACACTAAAATGCCTTCTAAATATGAACCCAAACAACCTATGAAGCAATGTGAAAAAAAACGGCCACAATGCATGAATATAGCAGAAAAATCAGCGATATTCATGCATTTCCCAGCAAATGCTCTTAGCCATGTTATCCACTTCCTATTAAATAACATGGCTAAGAACTGCTCAGGGCCCCATGAGGAACGCTTTCCATTTAAAAAGGGAAAAATAACTTCAAAGACACTAAAATGCCTTCTAAATATGACCCCAAACAACCTATGAAGCTCTAACAGTACATATCCTGAAATTTAATTCATTTCAAAATTCGTTTTTAAACACAGCATATAAATCAATTGTATACCTGCATTCATGAAGAAATGACTAAAAATGTCCTTGAGACACATGAAAGTGTTTTCTGGAATGCCCTAGCACCATTTTTGGGACACTATTAACATGGCTAGGTAACTCCCATAATCAAAATCTAAATTTGCCAAGCACAAGTGGGAGCGTATTTACAAGACACTTGTCCCATGAGGAACACTTTACATTTTAAAAGGCGAACACAACATCTTAGACACTCAAATACCTTATAAATATGGCCCAAAACAACCTATGAAGCTCTAGCAGTACATATCTAGAAATGTAATTGATTTCTTAAATCGTTTTTAAAAGCAACATATCTGTTTCAGCTTACATAACAGACCATGAAATGGCCTCCATGTATTACAATATCTTGTGTAACTGCATGCCAGAATGTTACACCAAATATGCAATTATAATTTCTCTTTGAAACTAATTCTATTAGTATATCACTAGAGACAAAACCACATTTTAAAAACACAGCTTTCTTCATCATTTTCTCCTTAAATCATACTATTCTCTATCTAAATTAAATAAATCTTTTCTCACCTTAGCAAATATTTTTTGAGTTTTGAAAACAGTCTCAGAAATACACCAAATTGTCTTCAGCAGAAGAAAAAGGATGCACTCCAAAGGCTGCAGCTATTGAAAGCACAGAAATACAGATATTCTTTTCACATATCTCTCATATTAGCCAATCATACCTCTTCCCTCACTTTTTTCAAATCAAAACCCTTCCCCCCTCTGCCCTGTCTGCCTTGTTTCCATAGCAACCACCTCCTGGAAGACCTCTCATGTTTGCAAATTCACACAACAATGTTTCAATTGAACTCTGAACTCTCAGTGCACCTGCGTATCCAGTGCAATCTTTCATTAAATGTTTCTTCCTTGACCATTCAAATTACATCTTTCAAAGAACACATCCATGCACCCTAACTTTCTGTTTTCAGAAATGGAAATGCACCAATCACTGCTAATGAATCATTAGCATTGTAAATCCACAGTTTTTTTTCTTTAGAAACTCCTACTGTTTCAACTGCCCTTTCATTACCACACTTCATCTGACTGCAGAACAACCTTCTTCCACCATGTTTAACGTCTGGATTGTTGGACATAGTTACATCCACTGGGCTCAAAGGTATGCTGAGAGCAGAAATTTACACAACCTCAATTTACAAGATGTGGAAATTAAGTGGTTGGGCCAAAGAGGATTAAAATGTCACCAATTGATACCATTGGTGAAAACCTTTATGCATTTGCCAAAACCTGACCTGTTAATAGTGCACTGTGGAGGTAATGATTTGGGCACTTTGACAGGGGTAGGTCTGGAAATGCTTTTAAAGGACACCTTGGAGCAATTAATGGCACTTTTTCCTCAAACTGCCTTGGTATATTCCAATATATGCCAAAGACAGAAATGGAGGTGGTCCAACCAATTTTGTCCACAAATTGAGAAAGCGAGGAAGCATGTAAACAAATCTGTTTCAGCTTACATGAGAGACCATGGAATGGGCTCTCTGTACAACAATAACTTGCGTTACTACATGCAAGATATCTACAGAGGAGATGGAGTTCACTTCTCAGATGAGGGCAACAGAATTTTCATTCTGAATTTAAGACTGTGCATTGGTACCTACTTATAAGTACCTAAATGTACCATAAACCCAAAAGCTCTTCTCAGAGCTACCCTACATCTGATCACTCACAATTATTATTTTTCTCTAACTTTTTTCACTAATTTTCCACAAAATTCGCTCCCCGGAGCGCTACCCGGTTCGCTAACCGGAAGCTAACCTCGCGGAATTTTTTTAAAAAAAAATTTTTTTCCGCACATATAAGCCTCCTCAGCCACGCTCAGAAAACCTAGGGGGTCAAGATAAGTCTACCATGACCCCTTCTACCCATTCTAAACATTATTTGCCCTCCATCTTGTATCTTAATGCGAACGAAACACAAAATGGTGGACTCCCGTGACGCTTAAGGTTCGCTAACCGGGCAGCTTCCCGGAAAGCGGTCCTAAAAAAAGGCGGGAAAGTAATTTACAGAATAACGACTAGAAACACTCTCACCAAATATAGATTAGCTCATACTACATAACAATCCCTTCCATTCTCACAAATTTCATTGAAATTCCATTTAGCCATTTAGCCTGTAGACCTCTCCAAGTACCGTGAGGTAAATTACTTCACAAAACACATCTGAATTGTTGGAATTGACAACCAATGAAAATGTTACTTTCATTTTCTACTTTTATTACCTGACATTTGATTGGTTATATACCTGTATATATATAAAGGGAGAGAAGGAAACACAGCCATTTTGACTACTACTTCTTGTTGTACCTCCTATTTCAAAAGCTTCAAAAAACTTCAACTTCTTTGTGAAGGTAAGTTATAATTTAATATATTGTGCACTATGACTTAATATAGTAGACTTTTTCTGCTACATATACACTATCCCTCTGTAGTAGTAGTGTCTTGGTTAAATCACATACACTTTTTTTTAGTCCTATTTCCACTCTCATACTATACACTGCCAAAAGATAAATTCACTGATAAAAACTGCCTATCTAAAATTAATCCCAACAGTGCCCTATCTCTACTAATATATATTTTTTTAATCCAAATTTCAGGCAAAATGGAAGGCGAGCAGCAAGTTTCATTTTCGATTGAACTGAAGGAGAGCAGCCAAGACAAACTTGATGACTTTATGGATGACAGTAGAGACCACGAACTTCTACAATGTGTTGAAGCAGTAGACAACTTGCTTCAAAATGAAAAACAATTACACCCTATAATAAATTATGACATTTCTGACAATGAAATGTTAGAAAATTTAATAAAGTATGAAACACAATCATAATAAAAAAAATAAATAAATAAAGAAAACAAAAAAAAACAAGAAAAACAACAAACAATTAACATACAGTATTAGAAAAGTCTTTCATTCTTTTATCCATAAAGTTCGCTGCCCAGAAAGCTATCCGGTTCGCGAACTTGGCGCTTACCACGCAAAAAAAAATTTTTTTTTTTGGACCCTCCTAGGCCCTTTTAAAACCTCCACATAAAACCTAGGGGGTCAACGAGGATCTACTATGCCCCCTTATGGTAATTTCCCCCTTTGTTTTGGCCTCCTCTTGTCTCTCGATCCTACCGAGAGACAAGATGGCGGCCGCTCCGGACTGTTTAGAATGTTGACAGACACCGGAGGGCCAATCAGCTTCTCATCGCAAAGTTCCGTTACGCGAAAGGTTCGCTAACCGGATAGCTGCCCGGAGCGCTGTTACAGATATATATCTTGATTTAAACGTTAATTTCTCAAAATCCACTGAAGCACATATATTGAGACCTAGCAAAGGCACATCGGGCTAACAGTCCCTACAATTTTGCCAAGTTTCGTGAAAATCCATTCAGCCGTTCGGGCTAAAAGTGAGTCCAACCGCCCTATGGAAATTAACATGGGAAAAAGGCGTTTTGGGACCCCCCTTTTTTCTCGGCCCCCCCTCCACAAAACCCCCCCAAATTTTCAAGGTCTGCTCAGAAACAAAATGTGCCATTTTCCTGAAAATTTCAGCCAATTCCGTCCACGAACGCAAAAGTTATTAGGCATAGAATTTTCAGAAATCCCATAGGGAAAAAATCCTAACTATATATACCTACTGGCGACCGCCAGTAGGTAATATATATATATATATATATATATATAAAATCAATGTGTGGTTAAGGCATATAATGTAAAAGCATATGTTTTCTAAAAATATGTGGGGTAAAAAATGAATGGTAAAGGCATGCAGAGTATTTCCCTGCATCGTTCCATCATACAACAAAGTTAGATACTATTGATATAAGGATGACTGCTTTCCAGGCCGTTCCGGCACATATGCATCATCTATCTATATTTCTGTTGTCTTTCTAAACAACCCCTCTCTTCTCTAGTCCCAAAATACTTTAATGTAGAGGTCCTTTTGATGTATGAATGAGTGAATGAATGAAGGAATGCATTTATAAAGTGCACAGCTACTTCGAGGAGTGTCCTGTACTACAGTCTCAACATAAGGATAGATTCAAGGAATGCTAATGGGCTTAAAAAAGTGAGTTTTTAGTTTTACGAAAAGGCAGTTCATGCGAAATAGACTAGAGAGAAAGTGTTAAGTGTGCAACACACAAAAGACGGATTGAAAATCCTCAGTACTCACAGTAAAAATTTTATGGGACCTGTAGAGGTATTGAAAAAATTCAGCTAATGTAACCTGTGAGTGCTGTATCTCTCATCCATTTTTCTGCCATCACACCGTTAAGCTCAGCATCCTAGGATATTATATGAGCACCATGGTCACTCACACATAACACAAAAATGATTTTACATAGGGTCACTGCAATTATAACAATCTTCCTACCAAGCACTCCCACATGGTGTAGAGTGTTACCTCTCCAATAATGTACAAAAACAGAAGAGGGACCCTGAACCAGAACCTAAAAGAAGGATACGGAAGGGGAACAACCCACCAGGGAAGTAAATATAAGCAACAACATGAAGGGGAGGTTCCCATAAATCAAACGGACCAATAGTTTCCGAGATTAACAATTGCCCACAGAAAGCGCTTTTTTCTGTCTGACTGATGAGAGTGTGGGTGTTTTTTGTTTTGTTTTTTGCTTAGTTGTTGAGATTTACCTGAATGTTTTATGAGTATGACTGCTATGTTTTTGCGTGGATGAATGAGTCTGTAGAAATGTTTTTAATGTTCCTCTGAGTTCTGGGCTAACGCTATATTTATTATATATGTTGTGTGATTTACTGAAACTATGAACTTTTTACAAGTAAAAATGAAAAGAAAATAATTTTAAAAAAAATAAAAATTCAGCTTTTCTGTGGGCAATTGTTAATCTCGGAACCTATTGGTCCGTTTGATTTTTGGGAACCTCCCCTTCATGTTGTTGCTTATACCTTTCCAATAATGCACTTCAGTGACACAAATTGTGGAATGAACCACTATATGAATGCAATTATAATACAATATAATTGCATTTTGCTACTGATGAGTCAACAAAAAATGAGGCAGAAGTTGTCATGTGCATTTTGGTTCCTCTATTGTCAAAATGTTGACCTAAGTATTAATTTCACTAAATACCATTAAAAGTAGCTTTTATATATGTCTTTCACTATAGGTTACAATAACCCGCTTTCAGTTCTCTTTTTAGGTATTAGGGATTGCATGCCAAGCAGTGCAAGTTGTCTGTTGGTGAAAGACCTTTTGTCAGTTTACAGTGGGATTACAGCCTGTCCTTTGGTTATCATTGGATGGCTTAATTGTCATCAGTGGCAGCTGCTGGGACCAGAGTGGTGGGGAGGCACAGGAGAATTAATAATTTATTATAAAAAAACCCTTACCTGCTGCTCCCAGTCTCACTGTCGGCCGTCTCTTTGCTCCTCTGCTCCCAGCGGCCACACAGCACAGGCTCTCAGACTCCCCACTCAATCCAGATGCTGGTTTCATGCTATTTCCCAGCATGAGAGTAGGGCCGGAATTGGCCTGAGTGGGCAGGTCTAACACTTGCTCATGCACAGGGAGTCTGTGCCTTTTCCCCACCCGGCTGTACAGCACAGCTGGGTTGGGGAAATCTAAGTGCGCATGTGGGTTTGACTGTCCTAAGACAGCCGGCCAACCCGGCATGCACACTTAGAGTGCCCACCACTCCTAGTCCCTGCTGTCCATGGACGATGGCTCCGCACGCTCTACACTTGCAAGCTCAATTCACTCAGTCGGAGAACGAAAAGTAAAAGGATAATAAAATTATTTTATTATAATTTTATTTTTTATTTGCTGGCGCTGAGCAGTGGGCGACTCTCCTCCGCCATTACATAGGGGCCGGACATTGATTGTCATTGTCATTTGCTTGCTTATAACTTGTCAGCTTCTGTGGGCTTTACTGCCTCTTCTTGGGTTTGTTCCTCCCCGGGATCATAAATGCATGACTTGTGTAGTTCCACTGCGCACATTTAAAGCACTGCATTTTACTTTCTGTTTGAGTACTAGACAAGAGTGCATGTGTTTTACACCTGTCTCCCGTGTGTACTCCTCAGGTCTGATTCACAGAACTAACTTAAGACAAAATCCTAGACTTACTACTTTTGGTATTCACAGAAGTTAGGATTTAGTCTTAAGTTTGTCTTAAGACAGACTTAAGACAAAATCCTAACTTAAGTCTGTCTTAAGTCTGTCTTAAGACAAACTTAAGACAAAATCCTAACTTCTGTGAATACCAAAAGTAGCAAGTTTAGGATTTTGTCTTAAATTAGTTCTGTGAATCGGGCCCCTCGTCTCCCCTCAACTGTACCATGTGTTGCTCTCTCTTGCCCATGTGCTTCTCAACCACCAACCTCCCTTCTCCTCCCGCGTTGATTTCTCACCTGTGTTTTGCCCCTTCGAATTGCTTCTCGCACTCTGACACTCCTTACTGTTTCCAGCTTCTGTCCTTTGTGTTGCTTCGACCCCAGGAGTTTCTTCATCTCTCCCGTATTGTTACTTTCCCACCTATTCCATCTGTGTTGCTTCCCACTATCTGTGCTCTTGGTGTTCCATACCCCAACCTGTATCTCCAAGAAAGAAAAAATGTTTTTGTGGTACTCTAAAAAAAAAAATCCAACTCAGATCAGTAAAATTAAATAAAAAAAAGTTGACTGTGCCATTTTGTAGGAGCGCACATATTTGTTGGCCATGTCAACAAGCCATACCTCCTTTTTTTTTGTTTACTCCTTAGCCATGCAGCACAGCAGCGACAATGCTGTGCATCATCACTAAAACCATTAGCAAAGCTAAAAGGGCCCAAATTCGAGACCTTTTGGGTTTGCCAGTGCTTGTTTTATCTATCATGGAGGTGATGATAATTTCAGACAACTCCCCGTTACTCCTATTAACACTTCGTGTGATGGTTCAAGGGATTGTGATTACTTCCTGAAACGAACGTGACAGAGCTATTTCTGGCGCAAATGCTAATTTGCACGTGTCCTGCCAATCTTATCGATTTCTTGGGGCAGATTTACAATAACTGGCGCATCCCCAGGGATGCGCCAGTTATTGTGCGCCGCAGCTCCGCCAGCCATGGTGTGCCGCATTTACAATGCGGCGCACCATGGGGCAAAAACGGCACAGATGCGTGACGCATCTGTGCCGTAAAGGCGGCGCATTGCTGGAGTTGCGTCGCAAGCGCGAAGCAGCTCCAGTAATGCTCTGGGGGGCCCTATCTATCCAATGTTGCGTCAAGCCTTAAGCCTGCTTCAAGCAGGCGCAGGGTTTTGACGCAGCAATGGCCTAAAAGTGACTGAGTGAAATCTTGTAGATTTCACTCAGCCACTTTTAGGTGGCGTTCCTGCGCAGGAACGCCCCCCCTGCGCCCGAACGCCTCCTTATGGCGCAGGGCTTTACAATGTGACGCATATGTGTCACGTTGTAACTACCCCACACCATGTCGCATCTTTTGCGCTGCCGCTGCTTCACAAAAGTGTCGCAACGGCGGAGTAAAAGAGGCGCAAGGGGCTTGTCAATCTGCCCCATTGTGTTTTAATATGCTAACGACTCGATGATGTGTTTTTCGCTTTATTCTTTCCGCACACGATTGATCAAAAAAATATTCTCCAATATTCTCATGTGATCTGAATTGATTGAAACCGTTTTAATAAAACGCATTCTGTTGTCTCCACAATTATGAAACATTGCAACCCTGGTCCACCAGATGGCAGCTAAATCATGCTGCTCTTTTAATTAGATTTTTTTTCAGAGAGCATTTTCAGAACTCGATTTCTTTTGTGCTTCTACCAAGAACAAAAGCACATCTGTGCCCTTGTGTTGAGACACCTGTAAGCATTTATTACAGGTCAGGTTATATCATGCCAGGAGCATAAACACAAGAAGTGGAAATTAACTGAATCTCGATAAAATGCACAAGGGGAGAACTTGAGTGGACGGCGAACAAAGCAGCACTGTATTTGCAACCTGTGCCTTTCCGCGGGCTTCCCAGCACCAGTGAACCGAGAGCGTGCCAGAAAATGCTTGTTTGCACAAAGCAGCCGACTGTACAAGTATATAATTCAATACGGAGACGAAAAAAATAAAAACTACAGATTTTTATTCACTTACCTCATCCTTCATAAACTTGAACCTGGCCGCTGCTCAAAATATGTGTAGATATTTGACTTATTCCAAATCAAATGTGTACCATACCTTCCTAGAGTTTGCAAGTTACAACATTACTACTTTAGGTATTCACAAATATTGAGCCAATAGGTTACCTGCACGATTCTTAACCCTGCATGTATTTTTTTCAACTTTTTTGTGCATTTCTTAAATGAATTAATTCACACGCGTCAGCATCAATCACCAGCGCTGGTCTTTTTGGGGCAAAAGAGAACATTCAAGGACCCTCTAATTTGCTATCAACTTGACATCCCAGGAAGTGACATCCCATGGGAAATTACATCATAGGAAGTGATATCACTTGAATGTTGACCTAATTTGGCATCACTGAAGCAACTTCCAAGAAGCAACTACATTGGCACAGACAAAAGTAAAATGGATAAAACCAGAAATAATCCTTATGAAGTGTAATTACATTCTAAGCCTGTATTAAGTAGATGCACATTACTTTAGTTATGCTGGATTAAAAAGCTAAAACCAGGTCTCTATAAAACTCAAATACTCACTGATTGTTTGTAGATTAGTGCATGATTTTATTTTCATTGCAATATAGAATTGATAAATTATTTTTTGTATGTGTGCTATGCTTTTATGGTTCATTATCGCTGAATAAAGCTTATTTTGATTGATTGAGAGTGAATGATTCTAAGACACAATATTGGAATAACATGTGCCAGGATATCCAGTGCAAGATAAGACATGCAACACAGACGGGTTGGGAACGCTCCCCTGGGCCTCGCAGCAATGATCCTCAGAGACACTGCAGCGTCACAGAGAGACCCTTTGTCATCCTAAGAGTATGGAGATCCCATTGCAGGTGCACACCAGGACAGCATTTCCACCTAGGGTTGGCACCTTGCCAGTATTTTTTGACAGAGAGTTAAACAACCTGCAAACAATATCAAACTCTGATATGTTCCCTTTTGAAACAAAAACCTAACACAGCAAATGCAACCAGAAAAGGCTTCAGAAGTAAATTAGGACAATCTTAACAGTTCCTTAATGATTATTAGAAAAAGCTGGGGTAGAATTGTAGAATTGGAGTGTTAGAAAAGTGCAAAGATGATTTTACATAAACCTCCTGAAAGTGGCAGTTCCTGGCCTTTCCAGAATCACAAAGCATTACTGTATTTTTCTCTGAGAAAGGCACCAACTCTACGTTTACCTCTTGGGTGAATGCCATCACCTAGGGAATGGATAGAGGGGGTAAACTTCAGAGCCAGAGTTAATCTGGGCTAGAAGGATCTGAAAGCCTCTCTGCAATAGTCAATTGCAGCAATGGCCAGGGCAGGGGGGCCCCTTCCCTTGGCGCAATGCTGCTAAATTTTCAGTTCACTTATGTGAAACATTTTCGTATTTTGAGTGTGCTTATGTTTGACATTTATATGCTTTATTTGTGACACTTTGAGTGGCACTATGTAATATGATAAATGTCAGAAATGATGCCGTTTAAAAAAGGTAATAGCCTAATAACTAAATGAAACAAACTGTGACGCTCCTGAAATGCTTGTGCTATTTCACTAACCAAGCCCTTTGCTAACATGACCGGGCTACCTAACAGCTTCTGTGCCTAAATGTTCCTCTGGCTCTGTATATTTGGGATTGGTGCGGGAGAAAGATTTCAAACCAGGCAGTGCTTAATTTGAGCCAGTTGGTTGCCGGTGGGGGCAGTCAGAACTCATTTTTGGGGACCAACACTTTTTGTCTCTATCGGACATTTACAGGGAGAAAAAGAGGTAAAATACACAAAGGGGCCAGAACCCCCCCACCCCCCCAAAAAAGCCTTCTTAAAGGAGAAAGTGAGAACATGCACCAGTGTGCAAAAGGGGCAGTGATTGTGTGAAAGTGGATTAGAGCGGCATGAGGAGAATTGAAGACTACGCAGCCTTGGTCATGGGCGCACTCACAATTAATTGCTCTGGCCACGCATAGATGTCAGTTCACCAAAATGCCAGGGGTAGCAGAAGTGACATCACACATGGTTTGACACGATGACATTAAAAGAAGTGATGTCACGTGACCTTTGACCCTGACGACATCACAGAAAGAGACAACACTAATGTTTTTTTTTAAATAAAGAAGACAATAAGTTGAAGATTGATGAACTAGCAAGAAACTTACTAAAAAAACAAAAATCTAGTTTATTAAATTTAGTTACCACTCATATATTACGTAGGGAGCTGCAATAATATCGTTTGGAGTAGCCATTGCCTGGGGCAGCTGAATCAGCAATAATAGATTGCCAAAGCATCTAAATAATAGTTTCAAAAATTAAAATGCCTCTTACTTTACTAGCTAAGTAAATGGTACTCCTTTTATTGACATGAATAAGTCTGACTCACATGTGCAAATAGCTTTATTAATGTAGTCCAAAATCTTTCCTACATAAAATAACATTGTGCATAGCTCTTCATGCTATTTAGACCCCTAGCTCATTGCTTCCTAAGCTTTATTAAATTGTTTGGGTTTGTATTCCCACACCAGAAGTTAACAGGTCCATATTTATTTTTGCTTTTCTTCAAGTTATTGTAAAATGACCTCTGCTATGTAGCCCTGACTGGAAAAAACCATTTTGGCCATATTTCTTTGTGTTTTACTGAATACGATTTCAAAACTCATCTTCTCCTAGGAGGGTTGACACCTGGTTGTTTGTTTACCGTTATGAACAGTATTATCATGCCCCAGCAGGTCCAAAATTAGGAGACCCATGCAGGGTCTTGCAGCACTAGCGGGTGTCTGGTACAGTCCTGCCATGGTTCGAACTTTGGAGATTCCTCCAAAGAATGGAGTCTGGTCTGGTTCAAGAGCAGTATCATCACATATTGTATTTGTAGTTCTTCTAATATTGATTTCAGTGGGTGTGTTTTATTTGTTGATAGCTACTTGGGTTAGAGCTTTAGACAGCCGTGGCCAGGATTCCTGCAAAAATCGAATTTCAAGTTGGATCCTTTTCATATTTAGAAATATAAAAATCAGTTGAATCCATTACAAAATTTCAGGTGTTGATTGCAGGCAGGCTTGGAGTGTTTGTGACTTTCAAATGAAAAATGTTATACAATGTAAAAAAGGGTCTAAAAGTCATCCCTTCAGAACCTGGAAAACTCGTTTTCTTCAGTTCAAGTGAAAAGTAGAACAAGGTCATGGTTGGGGCCAACGCTGTTCAACTTTCTGTGTTTTTAATGATCCACAGCTTCCTCCTAGCCCTACATGTTCTCTCTATTCCTAGTGCGGCTTCGGCAGTCACTGAGGCTATGGGTTGCAAGGAAAGTGCCAGAGGTAGCAAGGGGCAATCCAGGGGTCGCAGCTGCGACCCCTGTCGATCCCTAATGACATCCAGGCATCCATGGCTTCTAAACAGAGCTTTAGGCACTGGCATTCATTCTTTTACAAATTAAGCACTGAAACTAGAACAAATGGTGAGTGGCAGTCATGATCTATCCAGTAGTAGGAGGAGTCTTTTTCTACATCCGGCAGAGGACCCCAACATTTGCAAATGTGGACAAATCCCCATGGGCTTTTAATGGCTTGCATTGTTTTGTTGAGAGTGCTTTGACCTCCACACACTTCCAAAGGTGAGCCAGAGCAGTAGAGGGGCCTTGTTTGATTCTAGGTGTTGGCGAGTCTAGGCCTGCTTTAGATTTGGATGGCAATGAGAAGTAGGAAGAGGGGGATCTACCTTTGGTATTTCTTTCACTATATCATCTCCATGTTGAAAGATATCCCATATGTGGATTCTCTTCCAGGTTTAAACCTTCTTGCAGACATTGTCAGTCTCTACATTGCCAAATACCTTTACATCAGACCCCTAGACGTCATGACCACAGTGGAACCAAGATAGTGTGTGTGAGGCACTGCCCTTTTTTCCTTTTTTCTTACATGTCAGGAAACTCTCCCCACGCTGTCTGTATCCTTTTCTTTGCCATTATCTGCCCCCCCTTTCATTCTGTTTTCTCTCTCCTTGCCAATTTTGTTTGTCTTCATCCGCCCTTTACTCTCTCTCTGGCTTGTTCTCTGATTTGTGTTCACCCCTTCCTTTCCGTCCATTTTCATCTTGTATTTTCTTTTTACCTCCTTCTCTCGTTTCTTTTTTCTCCCTCTTTAACACTCCTTGAAACTCTCTGCTTTGTTTCTGTACCCTTTGCACTATTGCCTACTTGCCACATCCCTTCATTTTGTTTTTCCCCTTCTCCCTGTCTTCATTTGTTCTCTTTAGTCCTATTGTACACGTCCCTCTACTCCTTTTGTCTCCCTCTTTTGCTCTTACTTGTCTCACTACTCTCCCATCTCCAATTGCCTTTCCTCCCCTCTCCACTGCTCCTTTTGTATCTTGCTCTTACTTCTCTAAAATCACATTTCGCCCTTCTTCTTTTGCCTCTCTCCTCTCACCTTATACATTCCCTTTATATCCCTGGTTCTTCCCCCCTCACTGTTCTGTATTCTCTATTACAAACATAAACATGAACTAAAATTAGCAATTTGAGATAGAGCCACTCATTTAACTTGATATGAAAACTGGTTTTGACCTAGAATATCATTCATTTCAAACCATGCAATATTACAATTTGTTTTATTTAAGTCCTTCAGCAGGTCCATTGACAAGAATACCTATCATTCACTCTAACATATCCACTATGATGATCTGAAATGTTGCTTATAGGCTCCATTGCCCCTCCCATATGTCTAAAGCACTATGGGCCTAATTACGAGTTTGGCGGACCGCCAAACCCAATGTGGCGGTACACCACAGCTGCACTGGTGGATGGTCCAACTGCTGTATTTCAAGTTTGGTGGTCGGACCATCACAGGTCCGCCGCCAACACCAGGGATCATGGATCCCGCGCTGGTGGCGCAGCGGTCTGAGGCTGTAATATGCTGGTGGTGCCGATGCTGCACAGCCAAGCATATTACGGGTTGCCTCACTGCACCCTATTCACAGAGGTAAGCCCGCCATGGAAAAGGTAGAGGTGCAACTCAGGGGGCCCTTACTGGGCCTCCTGTCGCATCTGTGCAGGGGGTGCATGCCGGGGGGCACATGGTGTGCCTCTCTCTATGTTAGCACCCCAGTTCCTGCACGGGAAGAAATGCAAAACATTTAGGAACCTGCTTCGGTGCTCTCACAGTGCTGCTTTATCAAGGCTCTTTTTTGAGCCTTAGAAAGGCACAGCCATGGGACCGCCACCACAAGACTGCCTACCGGGATCAAACACATAATCGGGTCTGGCTACGGGGTTGGTGGTCTCACAGCGGCCCACAGCAAAACCACCAAACTTGTAGTCATGCCCAAATTCTTTGTGACTTCTGAAGTTTACTATACCTACCATGTCATGGGTAGTCGTCATAGGTGCTTCTGGATGAAGGGAGTAAAGCTTCTCAGAGTCAAAGCTCTCATTTGGTAATTCCTTGCTACAGACAGGTTGTTGTCTGTGTGTGAAACAGCCTAATTTCTGGCATATTAAGGCAGCAGGAGATTGTGAATGCACTGGATTAAGGGAAGGGGGCTAACAGCTCCCGATGCCACGTGGACCTTGGATTGGACTCAGTAAACTCTGAAGTCAGGCAAGGAATGGAGATCTGTGTACAGTCTAAGCACCTGTATTGTAATGCCACTATTAAATGTTTTTTCATAATAAATCCTGAAGGAACAGTTGCCTATACCATAAAGAGTTGGGCCTCTCAACTATGACCCAGAGATATGGCTTTTAGGGATGGGGGCCCGCTCCTCTGGGCCTCACAGCTATAGTCTAGCGCTGAGACGTTAGGGGGACCAGACAGGGCACACCTTGCCCTACAGTAGGATCAGATGTACGCATCTCAAAAAGCAAATGATGGACAAACGGGAGAGAAATAGATGGAAAGAGAGAAAGACAAGGAGACAGGTGGGAAAAGCTGTGGTGCGCTGGTGCGGCACTCCATGGCGATCAGATGAGCACTGTGTCCAGGGCAGTTGCCACACTGCTCATGGCTAACACCAGTCAGTCCTAGGCTGTTTAATAGCTTAGAACTGAATTTGCTGAATTTGTGTAACAACTGTTACTTCTAATCTTTGTCTAGCTATCAGCAATATTACCAAATAGATAACTTCCTGCTTTGTAGAACCTTATTTGTATGCAGGCCAAACTCCTATGGTTTATATTAGGGGTGCGCGAAGAATCCTGCACCACCAGCAGAGTTTGCAGAGTTTTGCCCACTCTTAGGGGCCGATTCCGATTCGGGAAAAACCGCTCCGAATAGCCGTTCGGAGCGTTTTTCCCGTACGAATCGTACCCTGCAACGTCCCCCGTACGTACGACGAAGTACGATTCGTACCAGGAGCCGTACTCCGTACGAGTCGTACAAGACACCGTACGACTCTAATCTCCGTACGATTCTCCCTCGGAACCCACTGTACACGTCATCTGTACGGTTCGCGGCTGGTTTTTACAACCCAGCAAGTACGATTCGTGTCGGGTACGCACCGTACGACCCTTTTTCTACGGGCGCTGAAAACAGCCGTAAAAGCAGAGTTCGCGCCGAAACAGGTACGGAACGGCCCCCCCGGGTACGGTGCGTACCCCCCATGATCGCAGGGGTACGCACCGTACCCCTGCGATCATGGGGTGTACGAGCCGTACCCCCATTGTACGATTGGTGTACGAGCCGTACCCCCATTGTACGATCGGTGTACGAGCCGTACCCCATGTACGATGGGGGTACGGCTCGTACACCGATCGTACAAGGGGTACGGCTCGTACATCAATCGTACATGGGGTATGGCTTGTACACCGATCGTACATGGAGTACGGCTCGTACACCCCATGATCGCAGGGGGACGGTGCGTACCCCTGCGATCATGGGGTGTATGGACCGTATGGTGTGTATGTGTTTGTGTGCTTTTCAGTACGACTCGCCCTTACCTGACGTGGACCGTACGAATCGCGTCCTCATACCCTGGTCCGGATCGTACTCGTCGGGTCGTACGGCATGTGTACGAGTCGTACGGCATGTGTACGAGTCGTACGGTTCACGGTTTCAACCTTGCAATACGTACGGATCGCGACGATTCGGACGGATTCACGGAATACGGATCGTACTACGCGACTCGGACGGACGGGTACGATTCGTACGGAGAGGGCTCCGGATACAAATCGTACGGACGTTTTTTTCCCGAATCGGAATCGCCCCCTTGAGTGTGGAGTTCTGATATACTCAGAAAAGTGATGCAAAGTTTTTTCTCTCGAGCGGCTTGCAATCAGTAAATTGGCAAGCCCTTGGGTGGAAAAATCAAGCGCTAGACCCACTCCCCGGCGAGATTTCTCATCACGGGAGGTCATGACAGCTTGCGCTGAGAAATCTGCCGTTCGCGTTGAAGAAGCTGCCGCTTGAGTAGAATGTCTGCTCGAGCGGCAGAAAGCAGCAGCGCTCTCTGGTGTAACGCATATGGGTTTCGAGCTGATTTTAAAGTGTGGGACAAACTTCTGGTGTTAAAAATCAGTGCAAGCAACGCAACTTAACAGACTCTGCCTCCCGCTGAACTCCACGGATCACAGAGTAGTTGTTCTGGCACTTTATGGCAATCCCAGAGTAAAACCCTGTGATCTCCACTCAGGCCTAATTAGAATGCAGGCCACTTAACCTCTTTCTTTTACACTTGTGAAAGCCTAGGGTCAAATATTTGGGAAAACGTTAAGTAAATCTGATGGCTGCAAATAGTGACTGCACAATGACATTTTTGAGATCATAGTCTATAACCTTAAGTTAGACAAAAAGTTATTTCAAGACTCACTTGTAGAGGAGCTGCATAGCACAGGGCCAGAAAATAGTGCATCCTCTCTATTGTTATTTTGTTCTTTGGCAGATTTGCTGTATATCACACTAAACACACTTTACTGAATAATCCCCAAAACAAATCAAGTCTGAAGAGCAGTAAATAGTATAGTTGAATGTGGTACAGCTCATGGGTAGAACAAATAATGTTCCTTCCATGATTCTAGTGTACATTGTAAGAGTTATGTTCACAATCAAATCAACTCATTTGTGTGGCAAAGTGCTTCAAATGTAGTCGTATACTGGTGTAGAATGAGCTATTGATGTACCATTTCTTTGTATCAGCTGATGAGTGGTCTGGATGTTTGGGGCAATCTAAATGACTAAAATGTTTCAATTTCCTCAATTTAATTTCTGCTATGTCCACCACATCCTTCTCCACTACCTCCACCACATCTATCATGTCCATTTTCACAATATCCGCAGCACCTATTACTGTAGAGGCTGAAGATTCTCCACACGTCATCAGATCACAAGAGATTGTGCTGTAGCCCTAGCCAGGGCCAGCAGTGCTCCCCTCTCTTACAATTTTTCTCTCACTCAGCCCCTCTCCTTCTTATCGACATATTTCTGCCTCTCCATTTCACTCTATGTATATCACTTGAGGCTTTGTCAACTCTTAAGGGCAGCACCACCAACAATTTGCCATCTTTTTTATGTTCGTATATATCCTTTCGAAAAAGGAGAGATTCATTATAGAAACTACTATCCCTCTAATGGTTCTAAAAGTCAGCTCTCCCTCCATTTACGTTCCATTGACCATCAAATACTGGGACATAAAAGTGGAGCAGGGGAGCTGTTAGGGCTCCTACACAGAAAAGAGAGAGAGACAAGAGGGTACACACCAGAGGAGGTGGCCCCTCTCTGTCTATATACCTCCACCACTGTCTCTCCTCTCTCTTTCTTCTATCTCTTTTTCTCGGTGCCTTGATATCTTCCTCCTCTGTCACTGCACTTCTATTGAATTCAATAATGTTGCATTGACACAATGTAGTTTACAGCTGTCTGCAAATGTTTATGGATTTCGCAGGTCTTGCAAATCTTGCATTTGGATCTTTCTTCGAGTCTCTGGTCCCATGTCTATAGTTACATTATTGCCTTTTCTCTCAACACTTCCAGAGGAGTTCAGATGTTTGGTTCACCTTCAAGGCTTGGGGAGTCCGTTATCCAGGAATCAAAGACCCCATAAGAAACCTCCTACTTTCCTCAAATTGAATTGGGGCCTGTGTATGAGAAAGTATTTCTGTTACCAATAATCTCTGGCTATGCTTCCGCGGTTTGACTGCGTCTCACTTTTTCATTGTTTAGTTTTTGATTTCTTTATTAGTGGCTTGAGTTTTGTGCTCTTTACTCTCTCTCACATCCCTCTCAACTTCTCCACTCTTTTTTGTAAATCAGCTCTCTAATAATAACCACGTTACAGTAACACATCCAAGTATTCAGGCTTATTTATGAGCCCTTGCGTCATTTTTGCGCTACCAATGCGTCACGTTTTGTGACGCACCAGCGGCGTAAAAAATGTGCAGTGTTGCGTCATATTTACAAAGTGACATATCTAGGTAGATGCGTCACTTTGTAAACCCCTGCGTCACGTTATACCTGCGCCAGGTATAATGTATGCAGGGTGGGTGTTCCGACGCAAGTAAGCCTCATAGAAGTGACGCAGTGAAATGTATGAGATTTCACTGCGCCACTTCTAGGACGCAAATGCACCAGTATCTTATGCCTGCCTCACAGGAGGCGTAAGACTGATGCAGGCACATTTGAAATGGAACTTGCCCATCTGAAATGACCCATTGCTGGAGTTGCGTCACTTTTGTGACACACTCCAGCAGTGCGCCATTTTTGCACCTACAGATACTTCAGAAATACTGACGTGTCTGTAACTCCTTGTGACATGATGTGTCATACTGTAAATATGATGCATCCAGCATGTCGCAAGGAGGGTGCAATGAAAAGTGACACATCGCTGTTTTCACGCAGCGATGCCTCACTTTTCGTAAATGAGGCCCTCGGTTTTTAAAAGAGAAGGGAAAAACTGGTGCAATTATGAAACTCTCAGAAAATACCAGATTTTTCTTGATAAAAAACTCTTTTTTAGGAAAGGTGTTGCGGTATAGTTTCATATCTGAGTCTATGGATTTTGATGACGTCATAAACTAACACTCTGCAACATGCTTGCAATCTCTTCTTCGAGGAATAGGTGGATCTTCCGTTTATCCTTGCAGTGTGTCAAGTTAGAAACCATGCAGGAGAACAAACCACAGCTGCAGTTCCTTGTTTATCTGCAGTTCTTCCCTTTGAGGCATCGCTTTGGTAAAATCGAGTTCATATGGCTGAATTTCCCATAGTAACAATTCCTTTCTTATTTTGGGGACAAGGATGGTGACTTTGGGGTGTAAATGATTCTTCTTCACCCTGCAAACAGAGGAGCAAGGCTCTGACCCCCTGGCTGCAGGAAACTGAAGGGAGGCCTGCTACAGCTGCACAAGAGGGGAAAAGATGACTATCAAGTTACAATGCCCTAGCAGGGTAGGACTGACCGTAGCAGGCCCCAGGAGTTTTCCCATCGGGCCTGACCGGTGGGGGAAAGTTTTTGGAGTGTTGGGGGACGTTTTTGTTACTGGGGCCGGTTTTGCAGCAGTGCTGCAATATCGGTCTCCTCTCACAAAAGCAGCAGCGGTGCTTCTCATTTAGCACCCCCCTGGAGGCCCCCCTCGGGCCGCTCCAACTGAATTGCCAGGGCTGGTTTATGTTCTCAGTCATGCCCTGTGCCTTTGACTGTCTTGACGGAGCACCCCTCTAGTCTCATCCCAATGGACAGTGTCTGTGGTATTGACACAGGGCTTACTGTGGGAGCCGGTGCTTTGGAGGAGGTTCCACTTGCCTTATGGAGAGCAGAGTGGGAATGGCTGTGATGGGGACTGACTGAGGGTAGGTGAAGGGAGTACAAGGGGCTCAACTGCTTCTTTTGCTCCCTTTCTGAACTGGTCCTTGAGCTATTGCCCCTTTGCAGAGGAAATTCATACTCACATGTTAATGTATCCCTTTCGCTGCCATTAAAATGGATACAACTTTAGAAAAAAAATTGAAAGTCAAATTTTCTTCATATTTTTCTCCTCATCTGAGCTTATGAGACATACTATTATACTGGATACTAAAAAACTTGGTCCTGACAAGCATTAGGAGGGTGGGAAGTGCATAAGAAAGCCAATTTTCCTTTATCGCTTCTCAGAGTCTTGTGCGCACAGAAACACAATGACGTTTATTAAAAATGGGTAAAATGCAAGCAAAGGAGCAAATTTATGAGGTTTAATGCCATAACATCCTCTTCAAACTCAGCCCTTAGTTTGATTAAATGATGTAGACCTCACCTGACGTATCTCGTCAATCCGTCCGAATCGACGCAAACCATACGAATTGCAAGGGTGAAACCGTACGACACAAACCCTCACAGTGAACCGTACGATTTGTAAACATGCTGTACGACCTGATGAGTATGATCCGGACCGGGGAATGAGGACGCGATTCGTACGGTCCACGTCAGGTAAGGGCGATTCGTACGGACAACCACACAATCACATACACACCGTACGGTGCGTACACCCCATGATCGCAGGGGTACGGTGCGTACTCCTGCGGTCATGGGGTATACGCAGCGTACCCCTGTGATCTTGGGGTGTACACACGGTACCCCATGATCGCAGGGTGTATGCACCATACACCCTGCGATCATGGGGTACGGTGCATACACCCTGCGATCATGGGGTATGGTGCGTACACTCCATGATCGCAGGGGTACGTACCGTACCCCTGCAAACATGGGGTGTACACACCGTGCCTGGGGGGGCCGTTCCGTACCTGTTTCGAGGCGAACTCTGCTCCTCCGGATGTTTTGGGCTCCCGTAAAAAAAGCATTGTACGGTGCGTACCCGACATGAATCGTACTTGCTGGGTCGGGAAAACTTGCTTTGAACCGTACGGATGTCGCGTACAGCAGGTTCCGAGGGAGAATCGTACGGAGATTAGAGCCGTACAGTCTTTGTATGATTCGTACGGAGTCATGCTCCTGGTACGAATCATACTTCATCGCACGGACGGGGACGTTGCAGGGTACGATTCGTACGGGGAAAACGCTCCGTACGGCTATTCGGAGTGGTTTTTCCCGAATCGGAATCAGCCCCCTAATGTTCTAGCAGTGCATAGCTACATTTACATGGTGTTACATAGGGGGAAAATGGTGAGCGTATATGGGGTCAAATAAGAGAACTGGATTGCTGCCTGAGGTCGAGTGGAGGGGTGAGGTAGCTCAGGGGAAGCAAGGAGAGAGCTTTATTGGAGGCATGGGGGAATGGGTCGACGAAGATTTCCACTGGATCATAATGCTGGCCTAGATCTTGGCTTAGTGGATGGCAGAGTTAGCCAGTTTTAGGGGTGAGGGTTTAGATATTTGTTGAGGAGATGGAGTTTCAATTTAAAATTAAAGTTGGGGAGGGATTGATTGCTGCGTAAGTCTTGAGGCAGAGTATTCTAGATTCTGGGGGCATTACCTGAGAAGGAGCAGGATTTTTCTTTCTTGAACTTTGGTGGGATCGGGAATAGGCCGTTTTAACTTCGGAGCGGTCTTTTTTGACCACCTTTGGATTGTTTATTTGAGAGGTAGAGTGGTTTATTCATGTTTAGATCTTTGTGAGTTATGCAAGCAGTTTTGAATATAGCTTTTGCCTCTATTGGAAGCTAGCTGAGTTGTTTGAGAGTGGGAGTGATGTGGTCCTGGTGTCCCTCTCCTGATGGCAGCCTGGCTGCCATGTGGAGTGTGGCTTTCAGAGGGGCTAGGTATGTTTTTGGGGAGCCTATGAATGTAGTGTTGCCATAGTCCAACTTGGGGCGGACGAGGGCTTGCACCACAGTCCTTTGGTGGGTATGAAAGGTTTGACTTTTTTTAGGGGCCTCAGTGGTTAGCGGGCGCTCCTTGCAGAGGTTTTGATGTGTTCCTTCATGCTTATGTGTCTGTTGAGTTTGATTCCCAGGGATTTAATGGAGTCAGAGATGGAAAGTTTGCAGTTTAGTTTGGTGAGGTTGTTGAGCCATTGTGCTGTGGGAAGGGTTTTTTCTTTGGGTTGGATGATTGGGAGCTATATTGTGTTGGGGTTGATTTCGAGATGGTTTCTGGCTAGCCAGGATTGAACTATGTGTAGAGTGTTGTTTAGGTGTTGGATGTCACTGACTGATGATATTTTCAAATAGAGTTGGTATCATCTGCATAGAGGTGGTAGGCAATTCTAAATTGCTTCAAGATGATTGCAGGGGGGTCCATGTAGGGGTTGAATAGTGCCGGAGATAGGGTTGGCCCTTGTGGGACACCCAGTGAGACTGGAGATGCCTCAGAGATGTCATTGTTGAATTTGATTAACTGCGTGCGCCTGCTTAGGAAAGAGGTGAACCATCTGAGGACAGTTCCTTTGATGCCTACTCTCTCGAGAGGGGTTTTAGGAGGATGTAGTGGTTGACAGTATTGAAAGCAGATGATAGGTCCAGGAGGACTAGGAGGCATGCCTATCCATAGCTGAGTGCTCTGTGAAGATCATCTATGATGTTAAGAATGGCCGTTCTATACTGCAGCCTTTTCTAAAGCCTGACTGGAAGGTATCGTATAAGTTGTGTATGGGTGTTGAGCGAGAACACATTTTTCAATGGTTTTGGCGAGGAGAGGGATGTTAGTTGTAGGTCCGAAGTTCTTCAAGTCAGCGTACGTTTTTATGTTGAGCGGAGTTACTTGGCCTAGTTTGAGGGGGGCTGGCATTGAACCACTCGATAGGAAGCAATTGATGATTTTGGTCCATACAGGGGAGATGATGTGGCTGAATTCTTTAGAAGAGTCACCGGAAGAGGGTTTGGCATGTGAGATGTAGGCTTAATTTACTTGATAACTTTGCAGACGACTTCTTCATGGACAGGGTAAAATCCAGACTAGGTTGCATTGTTTTTCAGTTGCAGCAAGTTGGGGTTGGAGGGCTTTATTCAGGGGAGGGTTGGCTGTGTTGACTGGGTGAGCGGACAGGTTGTGTTGGGCAGAGAGTCTATATCACGGGGGGCATCTATGATGCAAGGTAGGGAGGTTAGAGGTTCAAGAGGGAGATTGATACTTGAGACTTTTTTTCGGAGAAGAATGATGCAAATTCTTCACATTTCTTCGTTGAATTGTTGGTAGCGTGTTGAGGTAAAGATGATGTTTGCTGCTTGATGATGTTGAATAATTCTTTGGGCCTGTTCTTTGACCAGCCCAGTTGTTGTCAGAAAAAGGAGGATTTCACTATGAAGATGTATTTTTTATATTTGAGGTGTTTGGCCCGGAGGATCGAGAGAATACATTCGGATGGTTGCTGTCTCTAGGATCTTTCCGCTGAACGTAGTTGACGCCTTTCATTGTTGAGGTCACTGTTAAACCAAGATCTGGGGGTGATACTTCTTGACTTCTTAAGTTTCAGTAGTGTGACTGCTTCCATGAGTTCTGTCATGTTTGTATTGCAGTGATTGGTGAGGTCATTGGTGGAGGAGAGGTCAGGTGGGAACAGGATTTGGGAGTAGACAAGTATTTCTAACTCTTTATGGGGGATTCTGACGATGTTCCTTACCCAGCGCCTAGGACATCCCGGTGTGAGGCAGGCCTCTGGGGGAAGGTATAGAGTTGAAAGAGTATTAGATGATGGTCGGTCCAGTCAGAAAGAAAGAAGGCATGTAGGGATAGTGCGACGTGATTAGTGAAGATTGTGTCGAGGGTGGAGCCCTTGTTATGGGTTTGATCATTGCATTTCTGGGTGAGCTCGCTTGCTTCCAAGAGGGAGGTAATGGTTTATACTGGAGGATCTTTTGTTTTGTTCAGGTGGAGATTAAGGTCACCTAATAAAATGCCAGTATTGTCCTTTAGGGAGGATAGCAATATTAGGTCAGCTAGGTCTTTAAGGAATCAGGGGTTATCGCCCGAGGGTGATAAATGAGATGTCATTTAATGGGAATGGGGCCTTTTGTGGAAAGAGGAACTCTTAAGTATTCAAAGGAGAGGTAGTTGGTAATTTGGAAGAGTGCTAGACAAGGATCATTTTTGTGTATAATGGCAATTCCTCCCCCTGTGTCCCTGGCGCTTGCTGTGGATCATTGGTACTGTTGGATTGATGACAACCTTGGATCTTGTGGTGGACTCGCTGGTTAGGGGCACAGTAAGATGTGTTACTCAGTAGATTCGCAGCTTGGTGTGGCAATCCTGCAGTGTTGTTTTTGGTGTTAGGGTACTGGTGGGTATGGAAGGTAGATTTGTTGGTGGTGTGGTCTATGGGGTCAGAATGGGTATGACATGCAGGGCTGGAGTCTGATGTGGATGCAAGGTATGGGGGATGGAGTTCTTAGCCCTCGCCTCCATGTGAAGGTGTGAGATTTCTTCTAGGATAGTGTTGACTGTTAGTTCTAAGCTGGCCATTGTAAGTAGCAGCTGAAAGGTGGCTAAACTTTCCAGGTGGGGGTGTGTGTAGGAGCCGAGGTTGGCTCTGAAAGATGGTGGGTTGTGAGGGGGAGAGTGTGGGAGAAAGTTCTGGATGGCCAAAGATGAGAGACAGGCACAAGAGGAGGTAATTATGTTAGTGTAGGTATACAGACATAATATTGAATCAAAAATATAGAATAGCACTAATATGGAAGTCAAAATATAGAATGGACAAAATATCGAATGGACAGAATATAGTGGCGAAAAATATCAAATTGAAGGTAAGTAATGTAATATCGATTTTTAAAATATAGAAAGTTAAAATATCGGAGTATATAATATAGGTATTAAAATGTATGAATTTTTAATAATATCAAATTTTTTTAAGTGTTTTTTTATGTTATTTAATTTTTGCGTAATTTAATTCTGTAGCAGGTTGTGGGTTTACAGGGGTATAGGGTGGGAAGTAATGTAATTATAATTAAAATAAATATGTCAATTTATTTATTGATATTCATTTTGATTTAATTATTAATTAATTTGTAATTGGTAAATAATTAATTTTTAATTGGTAATACATTTTAATTGGTAATTAATTTTTATTAATTGATTAATTGATAATTATGGTAATATTATTAATTTATTTTCCATAGCGGGTTGTGGGTTTATAGTGGAATAGGGTGGGAAGAAATTTCATTGTAATTAATTAAATATGTGCATTTATTTATTGATATTCATTTTGAATTAATTGTTAATTAATTTTTAATTGGTAATTAATTAATTTTTAATTGGTAAATAATTTGTATTAATTGATTAATTGATAATTATGTTAATTTAATTTATTTATTTTCCGTAGCGGGTTGTGGGTTTATAGGGGACTAGGGTGGGAAGTAATTTAATCGTAATTAAATATGTTAATTTATTTATTGGTATTCATTTTGAATTAATTGTTAATTAATTAATAATTGGTAATTAATTAATTTTTAATTGGTAATTAATTTGTGTTATTGGATTAATTGATAATTATGTTAATTGTATTAATTTATTTACCGTAGCGGGTTGTGGGTTTATAGGGGAATAGGGTGGGAAGTAATTTATTTACCGTAGCAGGTTGTTGGTTTATAGGGGAATAGGGTGGGAAGTAATTTATTTGTAATTAAGTCAATTATTTGTATTTATTTATTGGTATTGATTTTTAGTTTATTGTTAATTAATTGTAAATTGGTAATTAATTTGTATTAATAGGAAATTAATTTTAAAAACTAATATTTATTTGTATTTTTAATTGTTTAATTATTACATAATATTAAATTGGTATTTATTTTAATTATTTTTTTATTGGTATTGATATTTGATTAATTTTTATTAATATATTAAATCTTTACTTTCCCTACAGTTAAACTCACTAGAGTGGGAATCGTAACTTTTATCCCTACGCTATCCAATGCTTTCCCCACTGTTGCACTCTCTGGAGTGGAAATAGTTATTTTTACCCCTACGGTATCCAACGCTTTCCCTAATGTTGCACTCTCTGGAGTGGGAATAGTAATTTATACCCCTACGCTATCCAACAATTTCCCTACTCTTGCACTCTCTGGAGTGGGAATAGTAATTTTTACCCCTACGGTATCCAACACTTTCTCTAATGTTGCACTCTCTGGAATTGGAATAGTAATTTTTACACCTACGCTATCCAACGCTTTCCCTACTGTTGCACTCTCTGGAGTGGGAATAGTAATTATTACGCCTACGCTATTCAACGCATTCTCTACTGTTGCACTCTCTGTAGTGGGGATAGTAACTTTTACCCTCCCGCTATCCAACGCTTTCCCTACTGTTGCACTCTCTGGAGTGGGAATAGTAATTTTTACCCCAACGCTAACCAATGCTTTCTCTACTGTTGCACTCACTGGAGGGGAATAGTAATTTTTACTCTCTCGCTATCCAACGCTTTCTCTACTGTTACACTCACTGGAGTGGGAATAGTAATTTTTACCCCTACGTTATCCAACGCTTTTCCTACTGTTGCACTCACTGGAGTGGGAATAGTAACTTTACCCTCCCGCTATCCAACGCTTTCTCTACTGTTGCACTCACTGGAGTGGGAATAGTAATTTTTACCCTTACGCTATCCAACGCTTTCCCTACTGTTGAACTCATTGGAGTGGGAATAGCAATTTTTACCCCTACACTATCCAACGTTTACCCTACTGTTGCACTCACTGGAGTGATAATACTAAATTTTACCCTCCCGCAATCCTACGGTAAAAATGTTGTATATTTTTTATTAATATTATGTAAATATATATATATATGTTAAGACATAAAATTGTATGTTTCTTTTTTATTACTTAAATTAATTATTTAATAATTTTAATGTTATTTAAGTATTTTTAAGTATCTTTTAGTTAATTATATTTATTATTTCATTAATTCTAAATTACTTTTAAAACATTTTTAAAAAATCGATATTTTGACTAACTATATATTTTTTTAACAATATTTTTGATTCAATATTTTTGTACTTACCTGTTTAAAGATAGGACTTCGATATTTTTGCATTCTATATTTTGTAATCGATATTTTAGGTTTTCTATATTTTTGTATTCAATATTTTGTCAGTGTAATCATAGCGTCCTGTAGGTTGACGTTATAGGGTGTTGTACAGGTCAAATTCAGGGGCCCAGAGTGATGTGTATAAGAGGTAGAGGGCTGCTCAGGGGATGGCGCTGGTGCGTTGTTCCGTCCTATGGCTGAGGGAGGGGGAGGTTGTTCTCTAGAAGATGGATAGGGGGTAAGAACTGGCAAGGGTATTAACATGGCAGTTGGTTCATTAGTGATGGGGATCGGGTGGTAAATGGGATGGAAGGTGGTGGTGAGGTTAGACCTCTGTGGGATGGGGGGGCAGATCTAGGGACTGATGTTCATGGAGGGGTCGGTTCTCCAGGAGTGGGGAGGGTGTTGCAGAAAGTGGGGAAGTGACAGTCAAAGATGGCTAGATTTTGTTCAGAGGCATGAATTAGTATGTTCCCAGATTTATAAATGGTTATGGACACTTCCCTTCTGAAAGATTGCGAAAGGGATATGTCAAGCTTTACTCCATGGGCGACATTGGTAGTGTTGGTTATGTGGAGGTGTTGACAGAGGTTCATTCTACATTTGGCGGGTTTCTTTGTGTAGAGAATGAAGTCCATTTTTCGATCCCCATGGGACAGACAGTAGTAGATGTTGGTTATTAGTGTTTCAGGGTAATCTTTTAGAAAGTTATGCTTGGATTTCTTTAGAGCAGGTTTTGACAGGTTTCCTGGGAATCTGCTGCAGAACGAGTTGGGGCTGTGTCTTTTCATGAGGGAGTTGCTGTGTGCCCTTGTTGAGATGATCTATTGTAAGGAGTGGTCTGACATTCAGGGTGAATTGGTTTCTGTCTGCTATCAGGAAGGAAGGCTATTGTTTTTGCTGTGGAGTCACATACGCGCTAGTGACTGAGGGGGCAGGCAGTGCCAATGTCCACCTACAGACACTGTGTTGGTTAGTGGACAATGACAGTTAACAGTAAACTTAAGCACATATTGTATATTATGTAATTATGTTTAAAATGATCAGGTAGTCCCAATGTCCACAAACAGACATTAGTGTTGGTAAGTAGACAACGATAATTAACAGCATAAATATAGACAAAGATTGTATATTATTTCAAAATGCTTAAGATTATCAGGGTTTTCCCAGGAACGTGTTAGATAATATATAATTATGGTTACAATATATACCATACAAGATAGTAACAGGTAACACTGTGTTTGAATAGCTATAAGCATGCAGGGTAAAGGTGGACAATATATACATAAGGTTGAAATATATGCTACACAAGATATGCGCAAGTGCCTCTATATGCAAAATGCACTAAGCATACACGGTTAGGGAGAAACAGTACAAAGGTCTGATGTCATTGTTCTTGATGATAGCCCAAATAGACAGTTTTCTAATGAGTAGTAGTCTAAAAATATGGTACATTAAGAGGGGTAGCACAACTTCCCTACTAAGAGGTAGCCCGAGCTCAGAGGGTGAAATCTAATCAATAAGGCTTTGCTCAGGGCAACAGATTAGGGTACCAGAGACCAACTAAACACCTCCGGTCCCTCTGTTTATTGATCCAGCCTCCCATGGGGAAAAAATACAATGTTCAGACAGGCCAGACTTCAGGCTGTGAGGTGCACAGGACGAACCAAGATGTCTGACTTCTCTTTCTCCTTTCACCATAGGCCCTTTCCTCTTTCCTTTTCCCTCCTTGCCTCTACCATTCCCCTTCTTGGTTTTATTTTCTACTTCGATTTGGCAAGCTCACTCTTCCTAAGCCAGGAGCCAGTCGACTCACAATCAGGGTGGTGGTGGCGACCTTCCCCCTTCAGCATGCTGACGGAGTGGAGGGCGTTGGTTTCTCTCGAGTGCAGCCTCTCGGACAAAACCCTGTGAACTGGAGCATCAAGAAGGCCAGTCAAGGGGCGATTTGGGTCAGGGACTACTAGGGTCCCCAGTATCTTTCTTGTGTTCAGATGAAGTTTCTTGCAGGAGGGGGGATGTCCCCAGGTACAGCACAACCTACCTTTTCTATTTCCATGAGTTGGGGCCAGCAAAGGGATTGCAGCCCATGTGTTTTAAATGATGTTCAAAATTGCTCGGTGGTCAGGGCTCCTCGGCCTGGAGTCCGTGAGTGGGGGGTTTCACACTGGACCCCGCTGCAATCACCGGAGGGTCTGCTGGGATCGTCTTCTCTCGGCTCCGGCATTCTCTGCTGATCCAAGAGACCTCCACTGCAGCCACAGGGGTGAACCTTCGACGAGTCCACATAGTCTGCAGGAGCTTGGCAACTAAGGGATGGACAAAGGGTTCGGCCTAACTGGGGATTTACGCTTCAAGAGATTCCTCGCCCCGGGGGCCTGCAGAGGCAGCTCCCTTTAGTTGGCCATCTTTGTGCACCAATTCTGCTACTTTGCCCCAGGACCATCCAGACCATGTAGGTTTTTCAAAATTTGGCCTGTTGAGGAACATTTGTCTGTCAGGTTTCCAGAGTTTTATACTCCTGGAAAGAATAAAGATTGGTAAGTCCATGATCCTGTACAAACGGAGGCTGTTGTTCAGGTGAACAAAAGAGCTTGTTATGGCATAAAGTTGTACATGCCATGTGAGAGCTCTACTGGCTATGTGTACAGCCTGAGAGTGTATTCAGGGAAAGACTCCACTCTAAACCCTGTAGCTTGTCCTCCCATTCTAGGAGTCACTGGATAGAGTGCTTATAAGCAAATCCATGATTTCCACAAGTATATAACATTTATGTGGACAACTTCTATGCTAGAGTAGAGCTGTACAAAGCTGGCATTGTGGCATGTGGTACAGTTCATTGTCACCACAAAGGATTCCTCCAGGAGCTAGTTTGTAAGAAGCTCCAGAAATCCCAGAGCACTATGGCGTGTTCAAACAAAATACTCACAGTCAAGTTCTCTGATAGGCGTGATGTGTATGTGCTCACTACAATTCATGGTTAGAGCACTTTCCTTGTCACTGTTTGGGGTCAGATGGCCGAAGTTCATAAGCCCATCTGTATGCTTGAGTGCAACAACTACATGGGCAAAGTGGATGAGAATGACCAGGTTCTTCAGCCATACAATGCGAGTCGTAAAACTTGCACTTGGTGCTAGACGCTGTTTATCCAGCTGATCCAGCATGTTGTTTATCCTTTTCAACATTTCTTTATTTCAACAGTTTCTTTTGGAAAAACTTGAGGGATCTAAACATATTACCCCTTCCTGAATTTGGCATTTTTTCAAATTTTCATAAATCTACAGGTTTCCTGGATCATCCATGAATTTCACACTCGTTTCCACCACAAACTGGAAGTAGATTGAGAACCAACAAAATAGGTATAGAGGGCTACCTCTCTGAAAAATGCAAAACTGTGATTTTCTTTTTTTATTCATCACTGCCTGTTCCTGAAAGCTGTGAATATGGTGATATTGCACAGCAAACTGTTTGTTGATCCCAGTTCTGGACAACATTTTAAAGAAAAAAATCAGACAGAGATGTGTTGAATTTACAATAATATGGCTCACCCCTGCTTTTCTCCCTGTGCTGCCACTAAAATCATCTGCCTAGCGCCAATTCAGGTACCCTTGCACCATAGTGCAAGGGTGCCTGCATCGAGGGAATGATTGTTTATGTGCAGGAAGGTGTCCCTTCCTGCACATAAATAATCCAAAATGGTGATTTGTAACTCCTATTTGTGCAGCACACAAAGAAGTTGCAAATTGTAATTTTTAAAATAATCATTTATGTGCAGGAAGGGACATCTTCTTGCACATAAACAATCATTCATGGTGTTTAGCTGTTTCTTTGTTTGCTGCACAATGCAGAAACAGAAAAAACGGGGAGGAATAAAGCATTTCTCCTCATTTTGCCATGTTAAGACCAGGTTTTCCCTGGTCTTAATTTTGGCTCTGCCTCCTATTTATGCCACCCTGGTAAATAGGGGGCAACGTCAAAATCAATGGGTGTTTTAGCAGAAAGCACACGCAACACCTATTGACCACCCCTTTCACGCTACTTGTAGCGTGAATGGGGGCCTTATTTACAAGGTCAGTAATAACGATACAGGATCGTGACTCCTAACCAGCAAGGCTGAGTCCAAACTATTAACCAACAAAACAACTGCCAGTACTGGGTATTGTTCAAATACTTTTTGCCTGACCTATATGAAACAAATATAGGGGTCCGTTTTTTTTGTTTACATCACTAGTTTATTTATTACTTTAACCGCATCGCTGCTGCTGTGATTTTTGCGCTGTGCTGCAAATTACCATTTTGCTGTTGTCATGACGAGCTCAGCTCGTCATCAGCACACGACACCCGTGGGTGATGACGAGCTGAGCTCGTCATCAGCATCGAAAGGGTTAAGCACTAGTGGAACATTTTTTCTTTTTATTATATTTTCATTCGAAACCAAGAGTTGGTGTATATCCACAAAATTAATACAATGACATATTTACAAGTAATACAAAGCACAATTTGTCAATAATTAGACCACACATCCAAACTTACACACTGGCCAAAGTACATTCATTCATCTACATTCATCCAACAAAAAACAGTACAAATCCTAAAGGTCAAATGTCAAAAACCAGGCATAAATCTTATATCAATTTCTGAAAATGTACATATATACAATATTCACAATTTTAAAATTTTTTGAAATATTTACACCTTCTTTTGATGAATCTATTTAAACAAAATTATTTTGATTTTTTGACAAAATGACCACACAACTGGTCGACGCGTTTCGAACTCCCCAATTTGGAGTTCTCCTCAGGACCAACAATCTAAAATGACAAACGGACAAAATTTTAGAACTCACAGTCTAAGATAACCATTCTCGTGATACCAGTGACACCTCACAAGACTGCCTCTGCACATACCTTGAATTGGTTGAACCAAAAAACACTTGGCGTGGGAGACGTGTGGAAAACGATATACAACTGTAAGTGGGGAGACATAACAAACATAAACCTGTTTTATCTATGGCGACTGAGTTAAACCTCTAATGGAAGCTGAGGTGAAGACAAGGGGGCTTACCTTAAGCCAATGCGAATAGTGTTATTTTCTGTAAAAAGAATAAAAATGGGTGGCATTGAAAAGACTTGAACCTGGGCTCAATATTAACTCAAACGAGTGTTTCGAACGAGTGTTTAGAAAACGAGCTTACCGATACTTGTGGTATTTTGCTCCCAACCTGGTTAATCGGCAGCTCAACAATCAGTCTCCCGAGTCCTGCAAAAAGCAAGTCAGGACCGGGTGTTACTACCACGCAATCGATTATGTACTGTCCCAGCAATCTGCCTTTACGGCCCCCGGTTTGGGTGCTCACCTAAATTTTCTGGACGCCAGCACTACGGAACCGACCATTTCCTGGTGTGCAAATGCATTGACGGCCAACACGCAGTGTTATTGGCCGATGCTGCTGAATAGCCTCAATGTAGGAAAGATGAAAATAACTTTATTGTTCATCTCTGTGTACACATTCAAAAGGAGCCAAACAAGGCTCTGAACGCTCCAAAGTTACACCGGTTTCAAGAGCCTAGTAATTTCAATTTTTTCCTTAGCTCTGGTTTGCACTCGTGTTGATTAAAAAAAATTCTATGCCCAGACTGGGCATGCTAGCTGGAAGGCACAGACTCGAGCGTTGTTATATTAATGAGAGCCGGTCCACTGGCTAACGAAGTAACCACCTTCAAGCGCCAAACTAAATGCATTCTTTCAACTTGTGTGACTCGTAGACCGGGTAATCCTATGTTTGTATCGGTACAAGGTGAGGGCTAGTGGTGCCTATAGGTACTGCAGCTCTTTCCGACAGCCCATGACCAATTGAGGAGGCTATACTGTTGCGTGTTTATCTAGGTTCCTGATCGATACTATGACCTTATGCCCCTATTCGGCTATAAATCCATTTATTCCCTATATTGGCATAACCGTTCAAGTGCGATTTTCTGAAAAGTCATCTCTGGCCTCACACGAACAGAGCCACATTCCAGCATAGTTCTCTCTGCCACTTCCTTTGCGACCAATTAGTGCAATGACAGAGCAGTAGTCACTATCTGATATTCCTAGATAACACTCCGAGTTCTTCAGCAAGATAAAAACTCAGCAAACCTGGAAATCCCGCTTGCTATGTTTTGATTAGTAATGGAACTCTAATGAGCAACTGATAACTATCACTTCCTAGTGACATCTTTAATTGACGTCTTATGTCCAGCAAACTTGCGTCAAACCCGGCACCTGTCAGGTATAAATATTACCAACGTTGCCTTAAGCAAAGCGAGCTACTGTTGCTGATGCCAGCTGCCTACAAGACCCCGTGTTGGTAAATCTAGCACTCTGTCGCTGCAGCCTGCTGTCCCTGTGGTGGTGAAGCTACTGATACCATTATCGCTGCTAAAGCGCGAACTATGGTGCAGTACGCTTAAGGAGCTGAACAGCCGTCCTCTGCGAAGACATCCAGCAGATTCCAGCTGCCCGCGGACGCTGTCCCCCCTCCTTCCTCGACGCGCTGAAGAGACCCGCTGCCTTTCTCCTGCAGAGAAATCCAGCTCCGGCGTTTCCGGTCTACCCTCGCGGGTGACTGGGATATCGAGAGAGACCCCTGAAGGAGATACCAATCCTCCATCATTCTATTCAGAGGTATGGTGTTGACTAAACCCTTAGACGAGAATTCTTGAAACAAACCTTGGCAAAACCAACTTAACTTAAAGCTACTTACTTACTCCCCTTCCACGTGTTAGGCTTAGGTCAGGCACACTGGGGTAGGCTTAGTTAGAAGCACCAGTTGAGTATGTTAGCCTAATGTATATATGACTGTATATATGTTTTATTACTTTTAAACCATTGTATGGCTAAGAAACCATATCAATGCTTTTACAGTTCTATTTCGCAATCCTTATCTTACTGTACGTACTTTTTATAATAACAATTATTGCAATTGTGGCAATACATTTCTCTTGTACGAGAAGAAAGACTGTTCAATAAATGTTAACCCTTTATTGACAAACGCCCGTCTCTCTATTCTCTACATCTCGTGAAAGTAAACTGCACTAGACTGACTGAGTGAAATACATGTCTATTGTTTCACACGACCCTAGAGATTGACTCTTGATCTGAGGAGCAAAGTTGTCATGTTGCACGGTTGTTGGAAAGCTGAATCCCTTCTTGTCTGTGCCAAGGAAGCTGATCACTTCCTATGCAGAGAAGAAAGTTTCCAGTGACCTCTGAGCTAGTTGGTAACACAACCCAATTAAGTTTAGCATAGTCAGAGGAGGCCTGGAATATCCGCAGTTCCACGTCGATACTACTGTTTATGTTATTCCAATGCGCAGGGCCTAGTGGGAAACTAGGAACTACACTACATGGCGCCCTAACGTTTGGTAAGGCGATAAACTAACGCAAGACTTTTAGAGTAACTCAGTCGTGCATATTTCACACCCCTTTCTCCCGTAAATACTCCAATAGACGTCTGGAGTGGGTGAAAGGTTAAAATCCGCCCGAACTCAGTAGGAAGAGATTCCTATGTAAAGCTCTGGTTTATTCAACGTTGAAGGATACAGTGTTCCAAAATATTGTGCACCTAATCTTTGTCTCCTTGGAGACCTACTCTGCAAACCTCGCATTTTTACAATGCCAGAAAACGGAACCTCTGGGGCCGCAGCAGATGCGACTCAGCAAGGTCCCGAATACACAGACCCAGACGCTATCGACATCCCGGTCCACTTAAGAAGATCTATAACTTTAAAACTTATAGAAAACGGACTGACACCTCAAGGTGGTACAGTAATTTTCGTGATAGAGGCTCACGAGTATCGGCAGACAGAGGTATTCTATTCATGGATAAACTTTCCAGCGGTAAACGCTAGAACAAAAGAGTTTCACTATTACAAAATAGAGAAACCTCCGGAAGAGTACGCTCCTTTCGAGGAGATTGAAATTCCACTTAAATTTCAAGAGCACCTGCTCTGGTTTAATGGCGCCCTAAAACATACTGATCACATAACTAGGCTCGGTCCACTAGGTAGACCAGGAGCCACGTGGCCGGTTCTAGCCAGCTACACACCACATCCTGACATTGTAAAAATGTCTAGAGAAGAGCTGTTAGTACAGCTAAACACATTAATAAAAATACATAGGCAATTAGTCCAATATGTAATGCGGACTGCAACAGTCCAACCAGCTGTTAATACACCACAGCTGACCCCTCATCAGGGGAACACAAATAAAATTACACCACAGAACATACAGTCATGTCTTGGTAAAACACCCGTAAAAAGGGAACAAATTCCTTTCTGGTTAGCACAGAAAATCACTCAAATAGAGGCAGTATTTCCTGATACTACTCCTATAGAGCAACACAGAATCTTGACCATCTGCCTTCCTATGGGAATCGCACCACACGTGGAGGACTGTGACACTTGGGGTACAGTCTTTGCTTCCATTTACACAAAAACACACGGTGTTCCGTCTATGGCGGTAATACCAGAAGTGCTAAAACAGATTCAAAATGAATTCGGTCCAGAACCCGCTTTAAATCTAGGTATGAAATTACTGAAAGACTTCAAGCAGGTCACGGCTATATTATTAGCCAACATAAAGGGAGAAGCAGCATCTGTGGCGATCCGGCAGAAGTTGAAGGAAACAGATATAAAAGATCCTGTTGAGCTTGCAAAAATCATAGAAAAATGCTATGAAGAATTAGGTAGAGACAGCTTGGGTGGGAAACCGGTAAAGCCCCAACTGCTCGAAAATCCTGAAAAATTATTTATTAAAAATAATTTAAATACTCCTAAAAAGAGCTGGGATGGAAATAAACAATCCACTCCCAAGGAAAAAGTTTTCCAGTCCAGAGGAAGGTCTCCTCGACGGAGGGAAAGAACTCCGACTCGAGAACGCCAGTCTCCCCAGAGGGAGCCCTCTGAGAAAAGATATAACCTTAGAAATAGGGATAATCTGAAAAAACCTGATAGATATCAAAGTATTGATACACGTCCCTCTCGATCTCTTCCACAGAATTCGGAAAGAAGAGGACGGTCAGACCCAGGAGAGCACACCAAGTCCAAAGACAAGGAACCTGCTCAAAATAAGAAATCTCAATTTCAGAAAAAGAAGGTAGCCAGTATTAGAGTAATCAACCATGCCGAGAATACTGAGGACACAGTTGAAAAACGGGGAGTGGGCATTGACAATGTTGGACAGTGCAGCAGAAATCAGTATAGCGCGCAAGATCTTGATGAGTCATCTGGAGACAGTGGACACGAATGAATTCATTCAGGTTGAAACTGCCGACGCCAGACTTAGCGAGCCCCATAAAATATACGAAATAACATTGCGTATAGAGGGTGATAAGACTAGGAAAATTAAGGGTCTATTTTGGGATAAGCTCTCAAAAGGCTATGATATTCTGTTAGCTGAAAAAGATTGGCCCCCGGAGTTTGTCAGGGAGTGCCCTCGTGGCGAAGAAGTGATTATGCCTGCCTTCTCGAATCACATTCCGATTCACAAAAAATATACATATGCAAGGAAATGGGCAGTGGCCCAGGCACCTGCATTATATAAAAATCATGTAGGATGGGATGAGGATTCACCTCCTCACAAAATCCAATTGAAAAGTGAACCAACTGCCCAACGGCAGTATCCCATAAAGCAAGAAGCTAAAAAACAAGTCAGGGAGATCTTAGATCAACTTGAGTACCAGGGGGTGATTGAAACATGCACCTCTCAAATGAACAATCCTTTGTTTCCTGTCTCCAAGCCAGACAATTCATATCGTCTAGTTTTGGACTACAGACACCTTAATACATGTTGCAAAACCTTTGCAGTACAAAACTCGCATAGTGCAGCCCTAATGAATAACATAGTTAGGAAAAAATATAAAACGACATTAGACATTTCTAATGGTTTCTTTTGTCAAAACATTGCTCCAGAAAGCAGATATTTGACCGCTTTCTCCGCATTTGGGTCGCAGGAAAAATTCTGTCGACTCCCACAGGGGTTCAAGAACAGCCCAGGACTATTCTCAGCTAGGGTAACAGAGTTACTACAAATCTATGATGATGAAGCATTATCTTACGTAGATGATATTTATCTCACAGACGACGACTTGGATACTCACTTGAAAAGAGTGAACACCATCATACTTGGGTTCGCAGCAGAGGGTTACAAATTCAACTTTAAAAAGTCCCGAATTGCCCATCTGACAGTACTATTTTTAGGGTACGAATTATCAAGTGAAGGGAAAAGCCTAGCGGACAACTTCTTAGAGAAGTGCGCTGTACTCCAAGCTCCAAAAACGCTGAAGAATTTACAATCCATTCTAGGTTTTCTGAATTTCGGAAGAACTTACATTCTAAATTACGCAGAGAGGGTTAAACCTCTCTACGAACTAATTAAACCTGATTTTAAACAAATCAATTGGACTCAAAAACACACAGAAATTTTGAGATCACTGCAAACAGACATGTTAGCAAAAACTAAATTAGATACACGTGACAACACACGTGATCTTGTAATCCGAGTCATCCCAGGAAGAAGCGGATTCACGTACCTGACCTCTAATGAGGGAGAAAAGGTACCTATTTCAATTAAATCTCACTTGTACACACAAGCAGAAAAAGCATTCAGTCACACAGAAAGAACTGTGAAAGCAGTGCAAATCGCATTAGCAAATGAACGAGAACTAGCACACGGCAAAAGGATTAATATCCTCACAGCGGAATCCGCCTTCGAGGCGCTATTCAGCCCAGTAAACTTGCCTACAGTGTCACTGGATCCGAAATGGATACAGTGTTTAGATTCTCTAGGAGCGGAAGATGTGAAATACTATTTCGCCCCGCAATTCGAAGAACTGAATGATTTAGTATATGAAGAAGAATATCCTCTGCCAATCGAAATTCTGCCTCTCCCACAATACGCCTGTATAATCTATACAGATAGCTTTGTACAGCATTTCAACGTAGAGAGAAAATCCTACGATGCAGCATGTGCGATCATTAAAGGTCGTTGGCTGTGCGGTAAATTCAGACCGAAAGTAACAAAAACTGAATCTGTAAGAAACTGTTCGGTTCAAAGAACTGAAATCAGATCTTTAAAGATGGCGCTAGAAAATGCAGAACGTGAATTCCCGACACTTATAGTGTGCGATTCTCATTTTTGCGTCAACTCTTACAACAATAAACTGCAGAGTTGGATCGAAAACGACTACAAAGATGACACAGGTGCCACAATAAAGCATAAATTGCTCTGGAACGAGGTAGCTCTTTTACACAAAGAACTACAAAAGACTCACGTGATTCACGCACAGAGTCTTCGACGTGATGGCGTTCACGTTGCAGGGAATTCATTGGCTAATACAGCCACAGCGGAAGCAACTAACCCGGCTTCCGTAGCCACAAAAAAGCGTACAGATAAATACATAGACGGGGAAACCATGCTGGCAGTAAAAACGACCGTAAAAGGCGACTGTGCAGCACTACCCGTAAACTATCCACTCAATTATGCATACATAATCGATGCAAACTCCGTTCCTTTTGCTCGAATCCCTGGAGTGGGGGACAGAGTAATTCCAAACAGGAGCAGGAGGGGCTTCCTCTTACTGGAAGCACACATGGGGTTGGGTCTGAGACACCAAACAATCAAAGCCTCTCTGAAAGAATTACAATCAGAGTACTGGTGGCCAGGAATGAGTATAGATATTCAATGTTTTGCTCAAAATTGTGAAAACTGCAACCGAGATCGCAGAAATGAACAGGCCAGTGTAGTTTCAGGATCCCTTCTAGACAGCATAAGGCGGTCTATCTGCGCAATCAAAGAAGAGAAGCGCGTCCCAGTGTACACCATTAAGACGAAAAGCACTTAAAAAAATGAGTCCTCCAGCGCTCGGCTGACGCTAGAACGGTTATAAAAGATTTGCGAGTCTTTATCGGCACATGCGCAATTACCACGTTCCATTCTGACCAGGGTCCTGCTTTCAGCTCTCGAGCCTATAAGGAGGCCATGGCCAGCATGGGAATTGGGTTGCGGTATTCTTGTCCGTCATACCCCGGAAGGGAACAGTGTGGTAGAAAGAAAAAAACGTGACATAAAGCAATCTATAACAGCGAAGGTATTAGGTTCAGGCGCTGGGTGGGTCAAACATTTAATAAGTGTCCAGACTAGTCTTAACAACATGCCAAGAAATTCTCTAAAAGGTTTCAGCCCATACAAACTATTGTTCGGAATTAGAATGCGAGTTCAGGACCTCGATAGTCAGATGTCAGTGGTACAAGAAGAAACAACGCACTTTGATGTAAAAGATCGTTTGGCTGTTTTACAGGAACTGAATGAAACAAGAAAATCATTAAGCAACATAAAGTTAAAGCAACAGCCAAGTACCACTGACGAGGCACCACCCGCAACAGCCCCAGCAAGGCCTGTCTGGATTCCAAAGATTGGGGATCTAGTCAGAGAAAAGATTGCGGTTAAGAAGGAATTTGGGCCTTCTTACAGAAAAGCAGTACCTGTCTTAGCAGTCACCGGAACAAGATCAGTTGTGCTACCGCCCCTTGCTGGTAAAAAGGAGAACAGAGTCGTGTCTATCGATCTGGTAAAACCACAAGCATGTGGCCTATAATCAACAGTAGGCCCAGTGGACTCCCAAGGAACAACAGAATACCCAAACTTGCAACAATCCAAGAGGTTCAAACTGAAAGACTAATCACATTCGATCAGCCTGCAGTGCACAATGAAGGACTATGCAATAATGCCATGGAACTCGTGCCTCTTGAAACACAGATTGAAACAGTTCGTCAAGAAACAACACCAGTCTACAATGATGTGGCATCAGAAAGTGCTACCGAGAGACAGATTGAAAGAACAATCCCATCAATTGACAGAACTGCCTCTGGTTATTTCATCAACTTCGACAACTTCTCTGAAGATTTAAACGACCCCGAAGTGATGCCAGAAACAAAAAAGTATTCTAAAGAAAATACTACAGGACTCCTTCAACAAATCAAAGAATTATATCTGGATTCACCGTTGATTGAGCATTGGATTATTTCAGGGGTATTCATACTCCTACTATGCCTAATTTTAGTTTTAATTTTAGGAAAGTTTATTACAATTGAATGGACACAGCAAGTCAGAACATCAACCTAGTCCTGAAACCACACAGATCATCCCACGTGAAGAAAAGAGAACTGTCAACAGTAAATGTCACAGCAATTCCAATACCTGGTGGGGTAGTATGGGAGAAAACAGACTATGAGATCTATGGTCCGGTCGAAATCCTGAAGTATCCTCATCAACTAAAGGTTTCCTTAAGTGACTTTGTGACACCTAGTACATTCTCTGATGATTGGGACTTTAACAGTATTAATGACATGATGTCTGATTTAGTAATGTCAGCTAGATTCACAGATCATGATTATTTACAAGGTTCATCTAGTTATGAGCAGTTATTCTGTTACACCCACTATGGGGATCATTACTTGCATAAATCTGCACAGCCTAGAAATGTTTTTATGTATAATCAATGGGAACATTGTTCTACACCACCTAAAAGCAGTTCTAAAGCATTTTTTGAGAAATTCAAATACTTTACAGGGTTTAACACCAGTGATGCAGAAACGTTTTATTACAAACTGTTAGATAAAACAGGAATGAAAACAATGCTGACAAATTCTAAATTGATATATTCAGAAGCATTTTATGACAAAATGATGACATTTGGTTTTGATTATTGGAAAAATAATATTGAAACGAAAACAATTTGGGGTACAAAAGATTGGCAGGTGCAAGGCATTGAAGCACTATTTAGAACCTGCATGATACCAGAACAAATGTTGTTTTTAAATGACACAATACACCAAACATCTTGTCTTGGCCTAGCTAAGATCAAAGACCTTAAAACACCGTCTATACCGAAGCCAATACCAGAAAATGCAACCGCTGATATTGAGTTAGACGTGTCACACATTTTACATTTCAACAGAACACATCCTGATTGGAAAAAGTGGTTAATCTGGCCTACAGACACAAATAGCTGTCAAGATAGATTCCTGAATAAAACACAGGGGTTAAAAATGACCAGATTAGACTCGAGATATTCCCAGAGACAACATCCAGGGATTATAACAACATACAGTGTAGGGAAACTCTGCCTTGAATGGCTAAAAACATCCACACTGGCTGAAATTAAGCAACACTTGTCTTTACTAAAAGATGGTGCTGATTTGCGCGATTTCATTCTTGGACCACGCAAACAGCGTCAAAAGCGTTTCATAGCGACCAGTATCTATGCTGCTTACAACGAGGCTTGGAAAGTAAAGCAAATTGAAACTGCTGAAAAAATACGAGAAATTGATCGTATTAACTTGGAGAAATCACTTTCTGTGGTAGACAATGGGTTAATGACTCTGTCTTCCAGAATATATTCGTTGGACAATATTGTATCCTCTGCCTTTGATGTGATAGACAGAGATTTGCTAATGTTACAACATGGCCAGTCTCAATTACGCTCTACTATAGAATTAGGCTGGACGCTGCAAAATCTTCATTCAGGCTATGTGCCTTGGCGTTTAATCAACACAACGTCATTATTTTCCAGTTTTAACCTTACTGATAAACAGATCAGTTTGGCACAGAAAGGAGCAGACTATACAATCCTGAGCATCGAAAAACTCGAGAGATTACCATTGACAATGTCAGAGAGTCCTGTCATTGAATGGATAATACACGGAATTATCACAATTCCGATAACAACTTTCCGATTTAAAAAGTGCCTTGAGTACATACCTGCTGGCCAGTATGAACAATTGGGTAAAGGATATGTAAAATCCGAATGGAAATTACCATACACTCATTCTTGCTATAGTGACAGTGACAAAAATGTATTTCTTAGTGGTGAAAATTGTAAACATTCACTAAGCGGTATACTTTTGTGTCAGGGTATTAATTTACACGGAGCATGTGATGGAAATTCAAACAACCTTTCATGCCACCAGCTAGTCACACCTGCAACTCAGATAGAGCCCTTCTTTATGCAACTTTCGAACGGGAGTTACATTCTTAGAACGGATCACAGATGTTGTGGCCTCGTGCCAGGGAAAAGTTATCTAGTAGAAGTAACATCCATGGTCAAATGCTGTATGCAAGCATTGTTTCCGAGTGGGCCTGCAGACATAGTGACTCCCATCTGGCCTCGTCTGAATCTCTATTCTATACGAATTGATACATTAAGCAAAATGAAATCTGTACTTTTACAGACAACAGTGCCTATAACGTCATCTAAAGAGACGTATGATCTTCTAGTTGCAAGGACAGCTACTGAAGTTCATGACCTTTTATCAACAAATTGCCCCGTGCATTTCGTAGAAATGTTCAGCCAACTCCTTAACATGTCTAGTGCAACAAGCATCCCAGGCATATTTAAGACAGTCTTTACGGGACTACTAACACCCTTCCAGGCAATTTTGGGAATCTTTCCTAATTTTGTGCACTCCATTTTTGGCGGCATACCATTATTTTTGGGACTCGTCGCAGGGATTCTATTTTTGACCCTCCTGCTTCGTTATGGCAAACCTCGGCTCAGACATAGCTCCCATGGGAATGGAAGAGACAATCCTAGCAATGCGCTACCGGGACAGGATAACTAACGTCCTTGGATTGGCCAGGCTGAGAGATCTAAACATGACCTGGTTCCTTTCATTCAGACCGATATGGCAAAATTGCATTTTACCTGTGCTACGGTGTATGCTTTGCGGCGATGAATGCATGTTGGACATCTGTCTTTCACTTCCATCAGCAGTACCAATGGACGTCGATACTTTGCTCAGTCCAATAACGGCTCACGCATTGTGTTGTCCCCAGCGGCTACCAATCCTGATGACGGCATTCGTGGAGACTCCTGTACTACAGCCAAGTGGTAACAGTGGAGCGAGTGACAAAAGCAACATCATCCAGGTACAACGTTCTGTGAGCATTGCTGGTCCTGCCTTCGATGACAGCAATCATTCTCACACCTGCCAAGTTACAGCGCTATCTAATTTGGTTGAACTATCACCTGAATTTGTAGACCAATTCTTTGAGAGCCTGTCTGATACGATGTTCTCACCCGTACAGAAACAATAACTTTTAGAAGCTTTCCGACACACAGCGTTCCCATGAACTCTGAATTCGGCCTTCAGTTTTGATCAACAAAAACTGCCAAGAGCTTTGGAAATCTATTTTCTTTGAATTGGACAATTTTTTTTTAATATTGACCCCTTTTTTGGCACGAACAATTCTTTGCTTAACGTAAAAACTATTCTTAGAGAACAGAAGCTTCACACTTCTATTTCTAAACACATCTAGAGACATAACAATATTACACCAGCCTCTAGCACACATGTTATTACAATGCATTTTTATGTGATGATTTATCTCGCCTTTCTTCTGTCAGAGATACTTCATGTGTAATTCCTTTTGCATAATCGTTCATTGATTTCATATGCAATAATTTTTTGAATGATTACTATGCTTTAAAAAACGTACAGTACCTAAATTCATGTATTACCAGTACGCCTATTTCGAATGCATTTATGTATTTTGGGGTGGGCAATGTTACACATGCATCTAATTGCTTTAGTTTTAGTAATTTTGATGGACATTAACCCGTGGAGTGGGTGTTGCGTGTTTATCTAGGTTCCTGATCGATACTATGACCTTATGCCCCTATTCGGCTATAAATCCATTTATTCCCTATATTGGCATAACCGTTCAAGTGCGATTTTCTGAAAAGTCATCTCTGGCCTCACACGAACAGAGCCACATTCCAGCATAGTTCTCTCTGCCACTTCCTTTGCGACCAATTACTGCAATGACAGAGCAGTAGTCACTATCTGATATTCCTAGATAACACTCCGAGTTCTTCAACAAGATAAAAACTCAGCAAACCTGGAAATCCCCGCTTGCTATGTTTTGATTAGTAATGGAACTCTAATGAGCAACTGATAACTATCACTTCCTAGTGACATCTTTAATTGACGTCTTATGTCCAGCAAACTTGCGTCAAACCCGGCACCTGTCAGGTATAAATATTACCAACGTTGCCTTAAGCAAAGTGAGCTACTGTTGCTGATGCCAGCTGCCTACAAGACCCCGTGTTGGTAAATCTAGCACTCTGTCGCTGCAGCCTGCTGTCCCTGTGGTGGTGAAGCTACTGATACCATTATCGCTGCTAAAGCACGAACTATGGTGCAGTACGCTTAAGGAGCTGAACAGCCGTCCTCTGCGAAGACATCCAGCAGATTCCAGCTGCCCGCGGACGCTGTCCCCCCTCCTTCCTCGACGCGCTGAAGAGACCCGCTGCCTTTCTCCTGCAGAGAAATCCAGCTCCGGCGTTTCCGGTCTACCCTCGCGGGTGACTGGGATATCGAGAGAGACCCCTGAAGGAGATACCAATCCTCCATCATTCTATTCAGAGGTATGGTGTTGACTAAACCCTTAGACGAGAATTCTTGAAACAAACCTTGGCAAAACCAACTTAACTTAAAGCTACTTACTTACTCCCCTTCCACGTGTTAGGCTTAGGTCAGGCACACTGGGGTAGGCTTAGTTAGAAGCACCAGTTGAGTATGTTAGCCTAATGTATATATGACTGTATATATGTTTTATTACTTTTAAACCATTGTATGGCTAAGAAACCATATCAATGCTTTTACAGTTCTATTTCACAATCCTTATCTTACTGTACGTACTTTTTATAATAACAATTATTGCAATTGTGGCAATACATTTCTCTTGTACGAGAAGAAAGACTGTTCAATAAATGTTAACCCTTTATTGACAAACGCCCGTCTCTCTATTCTCTACATCTCGTGAAAGTAAACTGCACTAGACTGACTGAGTGAAATACATGTCTATTGTTTCACACGACCCTAGAGATTGACTCTTGATCTGAGGAGCAAAGTTGTCATGTTGCACGGTTGTTGGAAAGCTGAATCCCTTCTTGTCTGTGCCAAGGAAGCTGATCACTTCCTATGCAGAGAAGAAAGTTTCCAGTGACCTCTGAGCTAGTTGGTAACACAACCCAATTAAGTTTAGCATAGTCAGTGGAGGCCTGGAATATCCGCAGTTCCACGTCGATACTACTGTTTATGTTATTCCAATGCGCAGGGCCTAGTGGGAAACTAGGAACTACACTACAATACATGAGAAATAAAAATCACTCTATCAAATGACACGAGTGCTGAGTCCAATGTCCTGCGAGTTTGTACATAGCTATGTGGCTCAAACGTGCCTGATTGATTATATCCAAACAGAAAATCAAGTTCCAAGAGCATGGGTCAGACTTTCAATATCTGAAATCAGATGTATATAGCATTTATAATGTATTGGTTCAGTCACATGTCGTTTACCCATCACTCCTCATGATTTCAGAGATTTCATTAAGGCCAGTAATGGCGGTGTTATACTTCATAATAAGCATTGCTTCTCGCTGATTTAGTCTTTCTTCCAAGTTCCCTCCTCGGATGTCACTCTCAATTTTGGAAATTACAGTCCATTGCAGATCTTCATCTTTATGTTGGTAAGTCTTCCAATGATGTACTAGTGGTGCATTGGGTGTCTCCTTTCTTAGTCTAGACTTATGCTGTGTTATCCGATGACGGATTTCCTGCGTTGTCTTCCCTATGTACAACTTGGGACAAGGACATGTGACCCCATAGACCACATTTTTCGTAAGGCAGTTGGTAAATGTGTTGTGCTTCCCATGTATCCCATTGAAAGAAAACACTGACCCTTCATTTGTTTGTGAGCAACATGAACAGTTGCCACATTTATGGTGTCCTTGAACAGGGGGGAGCCCCAGCATTCCTCTGATGGATGTTTTTTCTCAATGCATTTGCACACCAGGAAATGGTCGGTTCCGTAGTGCTGGCGTCCAGAAAATTGAGGTGAGCACCCAAACCGGGGGCCGTAAAGGCAGATTGCTGGGACAGTACATAATCGATTGCGTGGTAGTAACACCCGGTCCTGACTTGCTTTTTGCAGGACTCGGGAGACTGATTGTTGAGCTGCCGATTATCCAAGTTGGGAGATAAAATACCACAAGTATCGGTAAGCTCGTTTTCTAAACACTCGTTCGAAACACTCGTTTGAGTTAATATTGAGCCCAGGTTCAAGTCTTTTCAATGCCACCCATTTTTATTCTTTTTACAGAAAATAACACTATTCGCATTGGCTTAAGGTAAGCCCCTTTGTCTTCACCTCAGCTTCCATTAGAGGTTTAACTCAGTCGCCATAGATAAAACAGGTTTATGTTAGTTATGTCTCCCCACTTACAGTTGTATATCGTTTTCCACACGTCTACCACGCCAAGTGTTTTTTTTAGTTCAACCAATTCAAGGTATGTGCAGAGGCAGTCTTGTGAGGTGTCACTGGTATCACAAGAATGGTTATCTTAGACTGTGAGTTCTAAAATTTTGTCCGTTTGTCATTTTAGATTGTTGGTCCTGAGGAGAACTCCAAATTGGGGAGTTCGAAACGCGTCGACCAGTTGTGTGGTCATTTTGTCAAAAAATCTAAATAATTTTGTTTAAATAGATTCATCAAAAGAAGGTGTAAATATTTTAAAAAATTGTAAAATTGTGAATATTGTATATATGTACATTTTCAGAAAATGATATAAGATTTATGCCTGGTTTTTGACATTTGACCTTTAGGATTTGTACTGTTTTTTTGTTGGATGAATGTAGATGAATGAATGTACTTTGGCCAGTGTGTAAGTTTGGATGTGTGGTCTAATTATTGACAAATTGTGCTTTGTATTACTTATTTACAAGGTAGCATAACTTAGCGCCACCTTATAAATAAGGCGAAGCCCCTATTGCCACAAGGACATCGTTAGAAGTCACATTCCTGTGGCAAAAAGAGCTTGTAAATATGCCACTTTGTTCCTATTTTTTCCCCAAAACTCAAACGTTTGCTATTTTTTGCCTAATTTCTCAGTTCCCTCCAGGAGGATCTACAAATCCTGGGTATCTTTAGAATCCACAGAAATCTATACAAAAGGAATGCAAATTTGGCCAGGATATCTTATGTAGAAAAAACTTATGGAGTCATAATCACAAACTACTCCACATTGACAAGAGAGGGCTTAGCCCTGCGGTGAGGAAAAGGCCCAGCAGTTAAGGGGTTAAGTATGATTATTTTTTTTGCTCATGTTGCGTCTCTAAAGGTTAGGTGTTCCCTGTGTTTTACACATGACACATGATTTAATTTCTCAATATAAATAACTATATTTAGTTCCTATTGTAGCTTTTAAACACCCGTTTTCCATCTATCTGGCGTCTTTCTCAGTGCCATGTATTACATTAACTCAGTCAAGCTATACTACCGGCGGTAATCCTTCACATCAGATTTAGTGAAGGCCTTACCCCCTGGATTTCACTGTTACACACTTGATAGGTCGCAAAAAAAGGGAGGAAATCTTGCGGTAATTTATCACGCCTCTTTAAAACTTTATTTCCTTCCGATTTCCAACTCTACATGTGAAGCCTTAGCATTTCACTTTCATTTTATGAGTCACAGGATTTTTAAATGTCTACTCCTCTATCGTCCTCCTTGACCCAAAAAAGGGTTCCTGGAGTCAGTGGGCACCCTAATCGAAGAAGGGTTCTGTCAAGATTCATACACAGTAATGGGGGATTTTAAATTCCATCTAGAAAATCACACAGATCCTGATACACACACAGTTCGATCAAATCATGGAGGAGGGCCACTTATATCAGCTGGTGACCACTCCCACACACGAAAAGGGACACACTTTAGATGGGATATACTCAAACAACCATGATTTGTGTAATATCTCAGTGTTCCCTTTATCATGGTCAGATCACTGTGCTATTCAGTTTGAGCTCAAATATGGCAGGAACCAGCCAGCCACAAGTAAATTAGACCAGGGGATAACGATAGAGCTTGGAGAAAATTGGACATCAATAAACTCGAGAGCTCCCTTAGTAGCTCGCTGCGTCCCCTTCCACCTGAAGTGGAAACTGCGGCCGCTGACTACAATCAATGGCTTGCCGCTTCCTGCATCCTATTAGCCCCTAGTAGAAAGTGGCTTCCTAAACGAGCTACGCCATCAGCCCCTTGGTATTCAGAAGAACTTAGAGCTAGGAAACTGGAATGTAAATTGTTAGAAAGGGCTTGGCATAAAATGTATACTGATACAGATAAGGATAAATATAAACAATCCATAGCAAGTTATAAACAAAGTCTATCTGAAGCTAAGAGACAGTTTTTCTCCAAGCAGATAGCACTAGCCAAGTCCAATTCCAAGGAACTTTTTAATACTATCAAAAAATTGACCGTACCCTCCACTCCCAAGAGTCACAGTAACCATTCATTTTGCAATGAAATCGCCACTTTTTTCAAACAGAAAGTTGAAATGATATTTTCCTCATTTTCTGAGGTCAATGAAAAAACACAGACAAGTAATAATAGTAATGAACTGGAGAGCAGAGATCCATTAAGAACTCTGGATCAATTTACACCATTGGAGATCCCAGAAGTAATTAGGGTTTTAACCCAAATTCGTTCAGGAGCCCCTAGTGATCCCTGTCCTGCTTGCGTCATCAAACAAATACCAGAGGTTATAGGAATGGCCCTGAATCCCGTGTTTAATAACGTTTTTGCTTCTGGGATTTTTCCGAAAATTTGGAAAGTAGCCCCCGGCTCCCTCTCCCTGCTAAAATCCTGGAAAAGGTGATGAACACCCAACTCAGTGATTTTCTTCACTGCAACAACTCTCTGGACCTCTCGCAATATGGGTTCAGGGCTAATCATAGCACTGAGCTGGCCCTGTTGAAATCTACGGAGGAGATCAGAGAAGCCGTAGATGGAGGAGAAAGTGCCGTTTTGATCCTATTAGACCTGTCGGTGGCCTTTTGTGGGAATTAGCAAAATTAATGTACCTAAGCGGCGTTCATTTGCCCTCTCCCGTCCCCCTCCCTGTAGACACCACGTATACCCTGAAATATTGACCGTATCACTCCGCCAGTAAAAGCCCGTGCCCATATGTACATGACAGCCATTTTAGGCACCTTGGCCTCTTGCCCACTCATTAGAATCACTGGCTTCCCTCCTGCGCGCATTTGAGCACCCCCCTCCCACTCTCACATGCATAGACCATGAAACCCAGCACTCTGCGCGACCCTGCTATGAAAGGCAACCCTCCTGCTTGGCCCAGGCACCCCCCCCCCATTTCCCTCTTGAAGAAGCATCCTTCGCCTCAGCTGACCTAGCCCCCCAGCTGTATCTGACTGCCCCTGTTCTCTCATGTACGGGTCATAAGATCTCTCTCTCTCTCTGTGCGACTCTGACCCTGCGCGCACCCTGACCCCCTCCTACTCCCTCACATGGACAAGTCATAAACCTTCCTCCTCTGCAAGACCCTGTCCTTGGGAGTCACGGCCGCGCCTGACCAACACCTCCTTTCCTTCCATGAATGCCCCTCTGTTGACGAGCCTTCCCTCCGCGCTCGATTGTCCACGTGGCATGAATACCACTCCTTTGATGACCCCTTCCCCCGAGTCCGGCTGACCACACATGTCCGAGGCCATCGCCTGAGTCAGGAGATACCATTTACTGCCCTTATTGTATGCCACTATTGGTCCTAGCCACCCCACCCCCTGGGCTATGATCAGGCGTACACATCCTAAACAGTTGACGGAACACTCAGCTGCGTGATTGCCCTCCCCTCTTATCAGCAGGTCAAGGGTCCCCATTGTGAACACATGTGGGGTAGGATCACCACGAGGATCATAGGGATGTTCTTCTCTTGCGTCATACAGCCCTGATTGTGTTATCGAGTGTTCTGTAAGGTATAAAACCAAGAGTCTCAGCTCACTTGTTAGAGCACCTCCCGATGACATCTTGTTTCGTGTCTGAAATGACAGGCTCTCCTCATGAGAAATAAACTCTGTTCTTGTGATTCCTGCTCCCAGCGCCCGTCTCTTTATTGGGTAACTATTCAGAATGGGAACTAAGAGGCGACTTGCGCCAGCAGCCTGGGCATCGGTACTAATATGGGCTCCTGTTCCACAATTGGCGTCCCAACGCGGGGTCCATCAGTGACATAAGGTCCAGTAAGAGAGATCCAGACGATGAGGTGAACATCTAAATGATCGGAGTATACCTGCCTTGAGAGGGCCCTCGTCCGGCTGCCGATTGAATGAACTTCACCGATTCTGAACGGACCTCTCTCGAGTGACCTACTGTCCTGACTGGAATCCCACAGGACTGCTGCGGTAAAATCATGGAGTAAGAGAACGATCGGGCGCTGGAAGGAGGAAGGCGAAGAACTGCCCACACGGTCCGGTCCGGGTAAGGTCGCGTAAATGCGACAAATTGTGAAATGATTGTTTTGGATAATACTAGTATTACGCTTTGTTGAAACCTCTGGAGATTCACCGTCTGCAAACGGGGAAAACAACAGGCTCTCTCTTTGCAAGCAGTGAAGGATAGGTAACGCAGACTTTTGTCCCCATTGTAATCCGTCGTGCCTATCTTCCTCCCCCACTGTTTCCCGAACTGTCGTTCGTGGATTATTGTCTGGAGATTCTTTGTCTGCAAACAGGGAAGAACAAGGTCTCTCTTTGCAGGTAGAGAAAGAGTGGGTAACGCAAACCTTTTCGCACCCACTTATTCTCCCCACTGATTGTTTGATTGACCGTACATTAAGTGTTCGGTATTGGTTCTTTTGAGGTATTCACCGCCGCCAAACAACGGAGAATAGAAATATTCTGCCTAGTCTTTGCCCGCTGTGATAAGATAGGTAATGCAGACCTTTGTCCCCGTTGTAATCCGTCATGCCTATCTTCTCCCCACTGGTTGGTAGCCTGTTTAGCCCGGACCGCTTATTAGAGATGAACCATCCAGCTCCACTGGAGGGTACACCTAATAAGGACATGTTCATTAAGTGTGGACTAGTCGCTATAGCTTATAGTAGGTTATGGCATAAAAATACAAGAAAAAGAGTTGAGCGAAATCAGTAGGCCACTGATGAGTTATCAACTTCGCTAAAAATAAAATAATAAATGTTAGAAATGACTCGCAAATAAGAAACATAAAAATGGCGAGGGAAGACAAGCTTGACACCAAGGCAGCCACGAGGTAGCTAGGTTACGCTGCCTACTCCTGCTCCAAACATGTCTGCCTCATTGCCCACCACGCCCAAATAACGGTCACATGAAATAGAAACAATTCAATAGGTACCTACCCCCATTCCAGAAGCTCCCGAAGTGCAACAGGTCCGCGGTTACGCCCATCCGGAAGGCGAGGCCTCAAGGCATGCGAGGCTCGCCTGGCCGCGGTCAGAAGGAGAGGCTGTTGGGCAGGCGGCCCAAAGAATAATAAGGACCTCTCCATTTCTCCTCTCTTCTGCTGCCCTGCAGGCCACGGGGGGGGGCTGTCTTGCCTCAGCCACCGACCACCCCCTCCCTCTCACTCTCGCCTGATCCGGCCCGCAAAGAAGGCCGAAGCTGAAGCAAGGACGGCGGCGCTTACAGGAAGTCCCGCCACATGCCGACGCCTGGACAATTGTAGGTAGTCCCGCCACATGTCAGCGCCTGGGCAATTACAGGTAGTCCCGCCACATGTCAAAAAGGGGGGGGGGGATGTCTTGCCTCAGCCACCGACCCCCCCCCCCCATCTTCATCGCCTGGCACGGCCCATACCGAAGCGCTGGAGCCGAAGAACGGTGCGGGGTCGCTGGAAGGGGGAGGCGGCGCGAACGAGCTTCCCCCACCTCCCTCCAGGTGGAGGCTTCCAGCGACACCCCAATGCTCTTACTTAAAGAGGGTCAACATCGAAAAGCGGTCTTTTGCCCAGGACGGGCACACGCCCCATGCCTTCTCTCCTCAACTTTGAAGATTCTATGAGAGCCGGGGGGTACCCCGATCCCTCCGCATGGGCGCCCCCGTCCCCCTCACTGGGAACCGCGACATCGGCGCACTCCTGCCGGCGCCAGCCTCAGTTTGGAAATGGCTAAAATACAGCCAAGGTACAGACTTGTTCAGTTCCGGTGGAACACCAGAATGACCCGGTAGGAAAGATTGTTGCCGCCCTCCCCACTCTTTGACTGATGGTCCATATTGTTAGACTGTTACCACATTGCGCAAAACTTTTTGAACTACCAACGGAAGGTTCTGGTCCAACCACGAGTCATTGGAGACATTCTGACTATGCTGGAACCTGCCTGACCTCGCCCAAAATGGCGCCGATACACGAAACAAAACTTTCAAACTCCCTGTTCACCCGGATTGCTCGAATCTTGATGCTCTGAGATACGTGTGCATTTTTTGGACAATGAAAGTCGATAAGATGGATAGTGATTATATGCTTAGAGAAGAAAGCAATACAGATATTGATCATATGTTTGGACAATGAACTGACTTAGGGTGGGTACTAATTATGATTTGGAAAATGAATTGGTGTAATTTAGACAGTGAATGAGCATTTGGATAATGAATTAATGAATTAATTGAAAAACTGAATTCTTGACATGCATCATGCTTGCCCTGTAGGAAAGTTCGATACGATTTTATTGCACTGCTGCACTTTATGCAATGAACGGCCACCAACTTCGTTCCTCTTATGTACAGTTCCAATCTGCTCCGTGGCCGGTCCACTGGGTTGTAGGCCTGTATTTATACATCAACACTTTTTATTAAAAGTATTTTGAAAAAGAAAGCATAGTTGTAGTGGTTGCATTAATGAGTTTTGGATGTTTTGCTACTGTGAGCGAAGAATAAGTATGATGAAAGCTGAAGGTTAAAAGAGGACCAGATATTTAGCAGCTACATTAAGTGTCACAGGCAGCCGGAAAAGTGTTTTAGACGCCCTTAAAATCGACACCACAGAAATGCCACCTGACCGCTACCCTTGCACCCAACAAAAGGGGTTGCGACCAAGTAACTCCTGTAGATACGCAGATCATTAATGGTTATATATATATCTGACATTATTGGTCCCTCTGGGCTTAAAACGCCGAGATGGTAAAGAAATGCACTACGTGGAGATAGGTCGAGTATGTGGTAGGTAAAAACATTTTCGGATTACTGCATGCTGATGTGTTTTGAAGGCTGCACCCCCCCCTTCTTTCTCCTCCCTTCTGCAGGTCACGTCAGAACGTCGGCTGAAGTGTGGGAGAGCGATGATCGAACCACCGACGAAAAGGGAAGGAGGGAATATGTGCATAGTCCTTATGACGATAAAATTTTTAAAAGACGTAGACTTAAACATGACTGTTCCTCCTTGGAACGTAACGACTGGGAGGATGGACTGACATAGAAACTTGACGGGTACTGTATGACGGAAATTAACTCGACATTAGCACGCTAGATAACGCGATTATGACGTTTAATTAGATAGGGAAGGGATTAGGAAAGGTCCTGAGGTAAGGGTACCCAGGCACCCCCTGTCAGGGAAGCTAGGAATATTGTTGATGTTCGAAATGTACCACCTCCTTCTCACCCTCTTATAGATATAGCCAAACTGTCCGACTGTTCTCTCGATCAATACTTGCCGTCGCCTCAGCCTGGAGAACTTCCCACCAAAGGACGAAACTGAAAAATGGTTTAAGATCCAACCATGGGTAAATAGCGCGACCAGGTTAATTTCTGATCGACTAACCGAGGTGTAAGTATTGGCAATTGAGAACGCTCGCAGAGATAACAAGCGAGAGGGAAAAGGAGGGAAGGGTAAAAAGAGCTAAGCACGTAGATAAATAGGATAGTAAAGATACGTAGGATATAAAAATCAATCTTGTTGGCCAACTGTTGTTTTCTGTTTTGTCGTGAATGTCTTATATATATGTAATACATGTGCTGTCTCCCTTGTCTGAGTTTGTGTGTATGTAATGTACGGATTTATGTCTTCCCTCTGTCTGTATTTGCGTGTTACCTGACCTCTGCTGTTCTGTGTTGTGAGCGCACTAAATGACCTATTTTCGTACACGTCTCTCTCTCTCTCTCTCTCTCTCTCCACCCCCTTATCTCTCTCTCTCTCTCTCTCTCTATCTCTCTCTCTCTCTCTCTCTACATGTCATACGTGTACCAAATGGCTCGTTTAGATTGCGGACGACTCTCACTCTCTGAGAGTCTCCCTATTTCCTCTTCCTTTTTATGGTAAAACCGTGCCTCGCTGGCACCAGTCTGATTGGATACTTATTGAACGCGAAGGTGTTCAGCGAAATTGACCGAAACTAAAATGATTGTATCTCGCCATATTACTACCTCTCCTTTCTGCAAAATGAATGAACTCGAATTGGCTGAGAAGGAAAGGACAGGTAAGACGACTAAGGTCCCCCAATCTGGCCATTTATAGGGGAACTGTATGTCAATGGCACTTTATTTTTTTTAGTTCATCAGAGACGAACGCCAACGTCTAGATTGACCCCCAATGCCCAGATTGTCCCATCCCCTTTGCACCCAAGCGCGAATAACCGAAGCATCCCCGCCTCACTTGATTGACCCCAGCTGCTATCCCGGATATAAATATGATGACCAATGAGTAACTGTCGTCCCTCGAGAGAAACCTGTTTTACCCTGACTCTCGATGATAGCGCCCCCGCCCTGTTTGAAAAGGTTAGCCAGCCTTGAAGGGAAATGTTCCGAAATGTTGAATATGATGAAATGCACAGTTGATGGGAATCTTATTTTCACTTGAGTTATAAATGGGACGATGAATAAACTTGGCATGAACTCAGTAGGAATGCCGACATATGCACTGCTTGGTAATAGACCTCTGACTGTGACCGATGAGCGTATCTCCCAAGTGCGTTGGATTGAGGGAGGAATTCACATGCATAAATGTCTTCTCCTGACCAGTTCTCTAAAGCTTGTTTTGTACCTATTCAAAGATTCACGACCACCGAAGGAGAAGGGTCGGATGTGACGTACAGCCTGGCTGCAGATCTTGAGACACGTGTGACCCCGACCAAAGGTGGAGCTGCAGAGCAACAAGATGCGGGACGAGACAGCAATTTCAAACGTGGAAAATGAAACTTGACGGGCTGCCCTGAAGCCCTCCGTCTGCTAACCCACGTGTGCCTGGAGTCTCCGTCCCCCTTCTTTGGGCCCGATTGATGGGCCTGCCTGCTTGTTATCCTTTGCTCCCTTGGTCTCTTTTGTGTGTCCCAGGAACTCTGACCCAACTCCTTCTCTCTCCTATCGACTGTTTGAACAACACACACCCTCTTTTCCATGTGACCTCACGCCAAAAGGAAGAAAGGCATTCAGGTGGGAATAGGGTGTTGCCACGGAAATATAGGTGCCGAGCATAAGGCGCCGCTAAACGGATTGTTTAGGGAACAGGACTGTGGTCTAACAGCAGAGGACTGACCGCACCCTGCAACGCGTAAGGATAGAACCGAGCTGGACCTATAGCTCCACCGCCGGTGCTCAACAGCGCCAACGAAAGGACACGGACTAGAGCCTACCAGTGATGGCTCACTGATAAAAGACACTGTGACGAAAAAACTTTGTATATTGAACTGATTCCGCCCTCAACTGCTTGGTCAAAATGTTCATTGGTCACATTTTTAAGTCAGAAACATTTATGCTATGTAGTGCTTTTGAAATGATAGGAACTCGACAAATGCAATTTCCTATGTGCTGCATTCTGCCCATCACATCAACTGTTCATGATTTTTATGCAATATGTTAGTATTGACAAATGCTATTTCATCAACCACATGTTTATATGTACGCCCCTTAACTAGGAAGGATAGGAAAATGAACTCGCTTATGTTAAAAGCGGCGACTGTGGGAATTAGCAAAATTAATGTACCTAAGCGGCGTTCATTTGCCCTCTCCCGTCCCCCTCCCTGTAGACACCACGTATACCCTGAAATATTGACCGTATCACTCCGCCAGTAAAAGCCCGTGCCCATATGTACATGACAGCCATTTTAGGCACCTTGGCCTCTTGCCCACTCATTAGAATCACTGGCTTCCCTCCTGCGCGCATTTGAGCACCCCCCTCCCACTCTCACATGCATAGACCATGAAATCCAGCACTCTGCGCGACCCTGCTATGAAAGGCAACCCTCCTGCTTGGCCCAGGCACCCCCCCCCATTTCCCTCTTGAAGAAGCATCCTTCGCCTCAGCTGACCTAGACCCCCAGCTGTATCTGACTGCCCCTGTTCTCTCATGTACGGGTCATAAGATCTCTCTCTCTCTCTGTGCGACTCTGACCCTGCGCGCACCTGACCCCCTCCTACTCCCTCACATGGACAAGTCATAAACCTTCCTCCTCTGCAAGACCCTGTCCTTGGGAGTCACGGCCGCGCCTGACCAACACCTCCTTTCCTTCCATGAATGCCCCTCTGTTGACGAGCCTTCCCTCCGCGCTCGATTGTCCACGTGGCATGAATACCACTCCTTTGATGACCCCTTCCCCCGAGTCCGGCTGACCACACATGTCCGAGGCCATCGCCTGAGTCAGGAGATACCATTTACTGCCCTTATTGTATGCCACTATTGGTCCTAGCCACCCCACCCCCTGGGCTATGATCAGGCGTACACATCCTAAACAGTTGACGGAACACTCAGCTGCGTGATTGCCCTCCCCTCTTATCAGCAGGTCAAGGGTCCCCATTGTGAACACATGTGGGGTAGGATCACCACGAGGATCATAGGGATGTTCTTCTCTTGCGTCATACAGCCCTGATTGTGTTATCGAGTGTTCTGTAAGGTATAAAACCAAGAGTCTCAGCTCACTTGTTAGAGCACCTCCCGATGACATCTTGTTTCGTGTCTGAAATGACAGGCTCTCCTCATGAGAAATAAACTCTGTTCTTGTGATTCCTGCTCCCAGCGCCCGTCTCTTTATTGGGTAACTATTCAGAATGGGAACTAAGAGGCGACTTGCGCCAGCAGCCTGGGCATCGATACTAATATGGGCTCCTGTTCCACACTTTGACACGGTCCATCATAAAATTTTGATGGACCGGTTGTCTGGGATCGGTGTGGCAGGACTTGCGTGGAAACTCATACAGTCCTTTTTGGCCGACAGGTCCCAAACAGTGGACCAGGAGGGCAATTCATCTAAGCCATTTACACTCCCGTGCGGGGTGCCACAGGGCTCTTCTTTGAGCCCCATGCTTTTTAATGTTTATGTGGCACCTCTATCGGGAGTTATTAGATACTTTGGCTTCCAGCTCACCTCCTATGCTGATGACACACAAATTGTGTTGTCTATAAGCAAGGGAGGTGAGAAAGAGACCGGGGAGCACTTTCATGAGTATATGAGCGCCATATCCTGTTGGATGTCCTCCAATTGTTTGAAACTCAACTCTAACAAGACTGAGGTGTTGAAGTTTGGGGATAACCCCTTGGTGTGGACACCAGAATGGTGGCCAGAAGAATTGGGTTCCTGTCCCACACCAACTAATAAGGCTAAAAACCTGGGGGTAGTTGTGGATGACAAACTTATCATGGGGGACCAGATTAGCCTGGTGACCTCAGCCTGTTTTATGATTCTTAGAATCATAAGGAAAATAAAGTTCTTCCTGACAGAGTGTCAGGGACTAGCAAGGCGCCTACCTAAACTGTTAAACTACATCTCCCAGAAGTCCGGGTAGTGGGAGTGGCGCTATAAAGGAGGGGTGGGACCACCTGACATTGTTCGTGATTTTGTGTCTAGCTGTGCTTGATTTCCACCGGAGTTTTGATTCCTGGAGTATGCCTTATTGTTCTTACGAGGGAAACCCATCGAGGAGAGGAGGATTGTCTCTTGCGAGTGTGGGAAATGCTCACATTTTGTTTCCTGCTGACTCGGGTGTTTACCGAGTAGCGGGAAAGCTATTAGGCGTTTGGAACTATTGCTCTCGGTTACACACCTGAGACTGAGAACTGCGTGCAGAGAGAGCGAGGGAGAGCGGACTTCTGTTCAACGTGCCGCGTCCTGTGAGTAAACAACAGCGCGAAGTATTTATGCGCTACCATCACTGGGGTATCGCATTTCTGTAACTTGAAAGGAAATAGTATGCTGAACGTGAACTGACACGGCGGTTCAGTACTAAGAGTCATTTGCATACTAGGAGAGCGGAGTGTTGTGGAGAGGCTTCTCTAGACACCACCGCTACGAAGAAAAACACTAGTGTTTGTTAATTCAAGTGCCAAAGCGGAAGGTTGTGGGGCTCTACACCTTGCCGTGTTTGGAGCAAGAGCTATTGAGGATTTATTGGTTAACTGTTGTAAAACGGAGGGCAGTAGTGTATGCTATGTCTTGCCGTGCCTCGTAACAAGACAATCTCCGGTACATTTTATGGATTGGTCTTCGTTTTTTCACTTTACTTATTGTTTGGACTGGATTCATTTGGAATTGTGTGAAGGAAACACATTTATAAGTTGGAGAGACCTAAAACAAGGAAGGGGAACAAAGAATCTGACGTGCAAATACCTAACTCATCAGGGAAGAGGTGGAGTGCACTAATTTCATTGAGGTGATTCTTGTGTTCTGTTTAACAAGACTGAAATGAGTGTAGGGGTTAGCTGTGTTCATTTATAACCTTGTATTCCATTTTCTTGTCTTTCAGCTATCCCTTCCCTGCTGTCCCCTTCCGTCCCCTCCTTGTTCTATTTTTTCCCTCGCCCTATCCCTCGAACTCACTGTGCTTTTACGTCAGTGTGTTGGTGTGGTCGGGAGGTGGAGCCCTATGTGCTACAATCGGATCCTGCAGCGTGGTGTCTGACAGAATCACGAACCCACGAATTGCATTCTGCCTGGTCCGGTTGTCGTACATATGGCCACCTTGGAGGACGTGATGCGGGCTTTGGTCCTGGTCCAACAGGAGTTGGCAACATCCAAGACAGAGGCTGCTGTACTTAAAGATAGGGTAGAGCAGTTATCCAAGAATCCTTTTTCCGCTAGTCCCTCTCAAATACAAGTTACAGTTCCTCCCCCTATTCCGTTGGCTACCCCAGAAAGGTATGCAGGTGATCCGCGTAAAACACAGGTGTTTTTGACTCAGGTGATGCTCCATTTCTCTTGTAAACCGGCTTCCTTCCCCACTAATCACTCAAGGGTTGCCTTTGCTATTTCGTATTTGGTGGGGGATGCCGCTAACTGGGCAGTACCTCTGATAAAGAGAGACGATGCTATCTTGTCTAATTGGACAGCATTCAAAAACGAGTTTGAGAAGGTTTTTGATAGGAGGGCCACAAACTTCAGTGCCGATAAAGAGTTGTTGACCTTGCGTCAGGGCAGAAGTGATTTAATAACGTACCTAACAACTTTTAATCGATTAGTGGCTGAAACTGAATGGCCAGAAGGAAAAAGGATGTCTTTGTTTTATCAGGGATTAAGGGAGGAATTAAAAGATATGGTGGCACAGATAGACCCCCAACCCACTACGTGTGTAGACATGGTGAATCTGGTTTTAAGGCTGGATGGTAGACTGACTGAGCGGAGTGGAGATAGAAGAAAATGGGACAGGGGTTACAATAGTATAGCGGGTTCCCCTCCTAGAGCTATAGAGGCAGCGGAAGACGGGTCAGAACCTATGGAATTAGGAGCTATTAGACCCCCTCTGTCTAATGATGAGAAAGAAAGCAGAAGAGTACACGGCCTTTGTATGTACTGTGGCAAAAAGGGGCATTACGTACGTGAATGCCCTTCTAAGCCCAAGAGTCCCTCTAGTTGGAACACGAATAAAAAAGTAGCTGTTTCCACTATAGGAAGGGAGACAGACAACTTGTTAGTGCCTTCATCCCGAAAGAAAGAAATATCTGAGTGGAGACTCACTTCCCTATCTTCACCTGGGATAGGAGTGAATGAGTCACACCTGGTTCTTACCATGTCCTTAGAGTGTGAGCAAAAAATCCATCAAGTCAGGGTTATGTTGGACACAGGAGCTACAGGTAATTTTATTGATGACGGGTTAGTGTCTCGTTTGGCCATACCCAGGGTACCTAGAGATAAACCAGAGGAGGTTTTGGCAGTAGATGGACAGCCCATAACATCAGGTCTAATAGTTGAGAAAACAGCTGAGGTGGTGTTATCAATAGAAGTGTCAGAAGGGAGACATGTGGAAAAGATAGCGTTGAACATTATAGAAGCTCCCCAATATGAGATCATATTGGGGATGCCGTAGTTTACGTACCACAACCCTGTTATAGACTGGAAAACCCGAACAGTGCAATTTTTGTCTGGGTATTGTCAGGAACATCTGGTGTCTTATGCATCCTCACCTTTAGCGGTGGTCGCATGTCAGTTCATGGGGGGCACATTGTCAGAGAAAGAGGTGGTCACCGTCCGCCCTGGGTGGGGAAACCGGAAGACAGACACAGTAACTCGACAGACACTGCCGATTAAGGAGGGAGTGGAAGATAAACAGTCTATTATTCCTACAGGGAAGGTTATTTGCGTGGTGAGGGAGGAGAGGTCCAGCAAGAATGCGTGGCATAGTTCCACGGGAATGCTCCCCTTACTAGCTAATTCCGGAATTGACGCAATCACATTGCCGGTTGATATACCTGTCGATCTCCACTATCAACCCTCTGTTGAGGAAAAGGTATTAATATTGAAGAGGGTTCACAAGGGGGTGCAGGTGTGTTTGAACAAGGTCAAGGAGGTGTACAATAAAGGGGTGGTTTGTTCCGATGTGCATGCTCCTGGGGCGGTGCGGACTTTTCATCGAAGGTTTCCAGCTAAGCCTGGTCCTAGGAGGCGCTAGGGACGGGGACATACTGTCAGGGACTAGCAAGGCGCCTACCTAAACTGTTAAACTACATCTCCCAGAAGTCCGGGTAGTGGGAGTGGCGCTATAAAGGAGGGGTGGGACCACCTGACATTGTTCGTGATTTTGTGTCTAGCTGTGCTTGATTTCCACCGGAGTTTTGATTCCTGGAGTATGCCTTATTGTTCTTACGAGGGAAACCCATCGAGGAGAGGAGGATTGTCTCTTGCGAGTGTGGGAAACGCTCACATTTTGTTTCCTGCTGACTCGGGTGTTTACCGAGTAGCGGGAAAGCTATTAGGCGTTTGGAACTATTGCTCTCGGTTACACGCCTGAGACTGAGAACTGCGTGCAGAGAGAGCGAGGGAGAGCGGACTTCTGTTCAACGTGCCGCGTCCTGTGAGTAAACAACAGCGCGAAGTATTTATGCGCTACCATCACTGGGGAATCGCATTTCTGTAACTTGAAAGGAAATAGTATGCTGACCGTGAACTGACACGGCGGTTCAGTACTAAGAGTCATTTGCATACTAGGAGAGCGGAGTGTTGTGGAGAGGCTTCTCTAGACACCACCGCTACGAAGAAAAACACTAGTGTTTGTTAATTCAAGTGCCAAAGCGGAAGGTTGTGGGGCTCTACACCTTGCCGTGTTTGGAGCAAGAGCTATTGAGGATTTATTGGTTAACTGTTGTAAAACGGAGGGCAGTAGTGTATGCTATGTCTTGCCGTGCCTCGTAACAAGACAATCTCCGGTACATTTTATGGATTGGTCTTCGTTTTTTCACTTTACTTATTGTTTGGACTGGATTCATTTGGAATTGTGTGAAGGAAACACATTTATAAGTTGGAGAGACCTAAAACAAGGAAGGGGAACAAAGAATCTGACGTGCAAATACCTAACTCATCAGGGAAGAGGTGGAGTGCACTAATTTCATTGAGGTGATTCTTGTGTTCTGTTTAACAAGACTGAAATGAGTGTAGGGGTTAGCTGTGTTCATTTATAACCTTGTATTCCATTTTCTTGTCTTTCAGCTATCCCTTCCCTGCTGTCCCCTTCCTTCCCCTCCTTGTTCTATTTTTTCCCTCGCCCTATCCCTCGAACTCACTGTGCTTTTACGTCAGTGTGTTGGTGTGGTCGGGAGGTGGAGCCCTATGTGCTACAATCGGATCCTGCAGCGTGGTGTCTGACACAGAGAGCAATATGAAGACAGTGGTCATGGCTCTGATAACATAGTGGCTGGACTACTGTAATAGCCTTTACCTGAATCTGCAAAAATGTCAGATGTATATACTTCAGTTAGTCCAGAACGCAGCAGTAAGGCTGCTGTCTGGTACCCCTAAATTTTCTTCTGTCAAAGGCGAGCTCAGAAAGCTACATTGGCTTCCCATAAAACAAAGATCTCGCTTTAAAACTCTTTGTATAGTCTTTAAGGCTATCAAAGGTATTGGGCTAGAATTCCTCAGGCATAAGTTCCAATGGTATGTGCCAGGGAGGGCACTGAGATCTGCCAGTGCCAAATTAATATAAACTCTCAGGATAAAAAAACTTAACTGGGGAGGCAGAAGCTTTATCAACTGCGCCTCAAAAGCCTGGAACGAGCTTCCATTGGTCCTTAAAAATGCTCCAAATTTCCTCATGTTTTGGAAGAGCTTGAAGACGTGGCTTTTTTTCACAGTAATATCGTAGCTACCTTAGGAGGCCAACGCTTAGCGCCAGGACACGCAAGGGTAATCACGCGCTCTACAAGTATTAATAACATAACATAACATAACATAACATAACATAACATAACATAACATAACATAACATAACATAACATAAAATGTTATGTTATGTTATGTTATAAAAGCTCTTTTATAGCGCTTGGCTACTCCAAGGAGTGTCCCGGCGCTTTGGCAAAGAGAAACATAGAAGGAAAATACATAACACAGTGCCCTCCACATGGCAGCGGAGAAATTATTGGGCAAAAAGCCTCGTCTTCAGGTCCTTTTGGAAAGCAAGCAGGTTGGAAGTAGTTCTCAAAGCAAAAGGAAGCTTGTTCCAACAGCACGGGGCCAGATACCGGAAAGAACGACCTCCAGTGCGAGCACGTTTTATACTGGGAACAACAGTTTTGGCCTGCATTGCGGACCTCAAGAACCTCCTGGGAGCGTAGAAAGCCATCCGCTTCCGGAGATATTTAGGGCCGGTCGCGTGCAGAGCTTTAAAAGCCAGAGTCAAGATCTTAAAAGTGACTCTTTTGGCAATCGGAAGCCAATGAAGTCTCTCAAGCAACTCCGATGCGCGAGCCCTACGCGGCAGTCCAAAGATGGCTCTAGCGGCCGAATTTTGCACAACCTGTAAACGAGCCAGGAGATATTTTGGGAGGCCAAGATAGAGGGCGTTCGCGTAATCAAGACGCAAACCTATCAAGGCCTGAACTATGATTTTTTTATGTTGGAGGGATATTAGAGGAAGGAACTTCCGCAGCATTTTTTAAATGCCGAAGCATTTTCCAGTCAGCCCTACAACCTGGGGTCTAAAAGAGAGATCCACATCACATAAGACACCCAGATTTTTAGCTTTTTGCGAGGTGTCCTCAGGCGGTGACATGTCACGCGGCCACCAGGACTTCCACTCGGAGTCCGGAGGGCTTCCGAAGAAGAGCAACTCCGACTTATCCGAGTTACATTTCAAACTATGCCTCTGAAACCATTCAAACACGGCTTCCAGACATTCCCTGATCTGACCACTGTCGAAATCTTCCCCCTTGTTGCACGTAAAAAGTAGCTGGGTGTCATCAGCGTAAGATATGATCTGGGCACCAAAAGACTCCGCTACCTCCGCTAGAGGGGCCATATAGATATTAAAAAGGGTGGGGCTCAAGATGGACCCTTGAGGAACCCCCACCTCCAGCGGAGGCATTTCAGCGGAAAACGGGGGTGCCCAGACCACTTGTCGGCGGTTGGAGAGAAATGACTTAAACCATTTCCACACCGTCCCCCGAAAACCGGTCTCCCAGAGTCTTGAAAGGAGGCCGACGTGGGGGACTGTGTCGAACGCCACCGACAAGTCCAACATGACCAAGATGGCTTTCCCTAACATAACATCACTGCACTTCACCCAACCATTCAGTGGCTTGCATAGGGTGACAAAAGGTAGGGCAGGCCTGGTGTCAGGTTATTTTGGGTGTGCAGGAGGCAAGGCCCTTTGTAGTGAAAGTGGGGCAGGGGGCAGACCCTCCCATCACCCTGTGCATACCTAAGCCCCCTTTGTGCTACTGTCTGGAAGCAATACACAAATCCCAACAGCAGAGGCATTCACAGTCAAGTGGCATTTTTTGAATTGTGACCTAAAGTTTAACTTTACTATTTAAAGAAGATTTTAAATTACAATTCATTTGAGTGTAAAAACATGTCTCTAGTAGCTCCTAATCCAAAATTAGCCCTTATTAAATGTAGCAAGGTAATCCACTGTTAGTCAATAGAAGAAATAGGCCTTACATCACTGAAAAACTACTTCAGGGGTGTTTCACTGCCAGGGATTGTGAAACTTAAGAATACATGTTCTACTTTTCAAATAATATGCATTCTGCCTTAAGAACCTTTAACGCCTGTCTTATAGCAATAGGTATATTTTAGCAAGGTCAAAATTACCGCAGTGGCAGGCAAGAGACCTGTTTTACTGTGCTATTTTAGTGGGTGGCACAATGAGTGATGCTGCCCACTCGCAGCATTTAATTTACAGGCTCTGGGTGCTGGTAGTACCATATACTACTGACTTACAAGTACATTAAATGTACCAGATGGTGTGCTCTAGGTCATTGTCAAGTAGACAATCCACAGGCATTGATGGACTTACAGCTACCCTTAAGGAACCTGAGACCCCCTCCACGGAAACGGAACCAGAGCCACTGGGTAGTGACTCTCATGGGCATCAGCTACAAAAGCCTGGGGAAATGCATTAGGAACTACCTGCTCTTGTGTCACCGGATGACATCTGACAGTTATCATGCTGGATCCAGTGTTTCTCAGAGCCTCCTCCCTCTGCCCATTGATGGTGGCTCACTGCCTATACTTCTTAGTATTCCTAAGAATGGGAACTCTTGGCACCATCTCTCCGTTACCCAGGTACACTAGGAAAACCTCTGCACTAGCCCAACAATATCTGGGGGAATATCTTCCCCAAGTGTTACACTCAGAAGCCCCAGTCTCCCCACAAGTGGGGGGCTGTGCCCACTTAACACACTTGGCATTCTCCTTGTAGTGCCAAACCTGTTGCCACCATAGCACTTTGGGGTGTCGTCCCTGAGTACTTCTGGCCAGGGAACCATTTCTTCTTTCGCTGAGGTGGGCTTGGGAGTCCTGACCTCAGGACCTTCAGAGAACTCCTTGTTTTCATGCTTGTCTCCCCCTTCCTCTTTCTTGTGTGGAGTGGGACCATGGTGCTAAGCCAATGATCCACCTCCTTAACAAGCTCCCTGGGGTCAATGAGTTTACTATCAATAAGGTTTTGGTGCAGACCTGCAAAAACAGCCTGAACATATGCTCTCTTGCAGTCAAGTTATACTACCTGTGGTAATCCTTCACTTCACCTCACTGCACTTCACCCAACCATCCAGTGGCTTGCAAAAGGAATTTACATAATTCACACAGGACTAATTAGCCAGCTTCTGACTGTCCCTGACAAGGGTTTTATTTATGAGGGCTACCTAATCCTGTCCCCTTTCTCTAGGGGCAGCAGGGCATCCTTCCCCTCACTGGGGATATGTTTCCAGAGGATAGCCCCCAATCCTCCTCAAGGATCCAATGCATCGGCAAAGCTACCTCATAAGCTTCATACCACTTGTCTATGCCATCCTCCACAACAAAATCAGGCACCAGACCTTCAAGAATGTGGACCCATGTGTCTCCAGAGGGCAACGTTGGTACGCTGCCGCTATCACTGCTCAGCCCTGCCTGTATAGCCTTGATGTCCTGCTCCGGATGACTCATTTCATGAGCCGGCAAAATTTTCCTCTCCTCCGAGACTCTATCTGTCTTTCTTTCCTCATGGCCTGTTTTTTTCCTCCACTTTTAACAGGGCAATCTGCAGCCTAAACTCCCTTTCGGCCTTCCTGTCCATCAGCCACTCTGGGGACAGGCCTTGTAATACACACAGCTCTCAGCTCTGGCAGGAAATTCCAACTCAGATCAAGTCATCCCCATCCTCAGCTGACTCCTGTATCTCATGACCCTCACCCGGGCCCTGCTCTGGCGCCTCCACGTCCTCCTCTCCATTCTGGTAATTTGTTGTGACTGGCAACTGGTAGGCCTTTGCCATGCCCTCAGAACCTTTTGAAACTCTGCCTTTCTTATACTCCTTTTGGTAGGCAGTACCTTTCCTTCCAAATTCTTAGAGCTCAGCCACAGAATAGCTCTCCAGATTTCGAACATAAAATGTAATGTTTGCAGGTGAAGATACAGACACAAACAGCAGGGAAGACTAAGGATGAGTTTGCAAAAAAGTAAAAAGGCCAGTCAAGTAGAATGTTAAGTTTGAATTGGTTTTAGATTATTTACCTGGCATTTTTAGTGTAACACAAAATACCTGTGCGGAACTGTATCAAGCGGTATTTGTAAGGTGCGGCATATCATCCTAGAGGTATCCAGGCACTGTGCTGAGGGTCTTAGTCGATGAGCCAGGTTTTGAGTCCGTTCCTGAAGTTGGCCAGTGAGGAGGGGGAGGGCGTTCCAGGATTGGCATCGACATGGAAGAAAGTAAATCCCCCGGAGCGGCAGCGGCTGATGCATGGTATCTGTGCGAGGGTGAGGTGAGCGGAGGTTCCTGGGAGGTCGGTGGAAACAGTGGTTCAGGTAAGTGGAGAGCTTTGTAGGCGTGGGTTAGATCCTGAATTGACATATCTTCTGGCTAGGAAGTCAGTGAAGGCCCTTCAGGTGCTGGGTGATGTGGGTTCTCTTGGGTAAGTAAAGGATCAGTCTGGCTACTGTGTCCTGGATAGTCTGGAGTCTTTTCATAAGTTTGGTGGTGGTGCCTGCTTTGAGTGCATTTTCGTAGTCCAGCTGGCAGATGATTAGAACATGCGTTACCGTTTTCCTGGTGCTGAAGGGGAGCCACTTGAAGACTTTGCGAATTATGTGAATAGTGAGGAAACAGGCTGAGGAGATGGTATTGACTTGATGTTTCATGGAGAGTTTGCTAGTGAGGATGATGCGGTTGCGGACGTGGTCTTTTAGTGATGGGGTGGATTTGAGTTCCAATGGCCTCCAGGAGTCGTTCCAGTGTGTGGTCTGTCTGTTGAAGATCAGGACTTCGGTTTTGTCTGTATTGAGCTTCTGGTAGTTGGTTTTCATCCAGGCTGTGATGTTCTTCATACAGTTGTGAAAGTTGGTCATCGTGATGCGAGAGGCAGTGGCATCGCGGTAATTTATAAAAAGCAATTTACTTGCTCATTTACTAAAGAAGTTCTTCCTGGCCGTGAATGTGCCCGCTTTAAAATCACAACTAGCCCACACTTTACAATGTCTGGCCTTTACATCTATCGCCCACCTGGTCCTGCTTCCAGGTTTATCGAAGCCCTTCTTGAGATGGCAACTGTTCTTTTGACCAAATCTGCTAATTTTACCATCTTAGGCGACCTCAACCTTCATTTTGATCTCTCTAACGACTCCACTTTTAAAAATCTCCTTGCCGATCTTTCTGCCCTACAACTTAATTCCCTTATTCAGGCTCCAACTCAATTAGCCGGGCATACTCTAGACCCGGTCGTTACCAACATTCAAGTGGTCACTACAGAGATGCCCATACCAATGGGATGGACGGACCACTACCTCATTAAACTGACTATCTTAGTCTATGGACGTGCGCATAAAACTGAACCAACCCGCCGCCTTAAAAGACCATGGCACAAACTATCCACCGCTGACTTCCACAACACCCTTGGTGAATTCCATCAGGGAGCCAACCAAGACATCAACACGACCTATAGCGCCTTTAATGACTGGATTACGGGAGGACTTGACACTCTCATTCCAGCTAAATGGACCAAAGGGCGTACCACACCCTCCAACCCTTGGTACAATGACACCCTTAAATCCATGCGCAAGGAATGTAAAAAAGCAGAGCGTCTCTGGAGAAAAGAATTTGACTGTGAGGACAAAACCAATTATATATCGAAACTAAAATCGTATCACAAAGCTATCCGCACGGCTCGCGCAGCTTTCTATGCTGACAAAATCAATTTGAGTCCCAACCCTGCAAAAATAATCTTCAAACTAGTCCAAGAAATTCAGAGTACCAGGTCACCCTCCCCCAATATTGCATCCGCTGAACAATGTGAGGAACTCGCTACATACTTCATAGAGAAAGTTCAAAATATTTACAAAACTTTCTCTCAGCACCCCCTCAACCCTATAAAACCCACCAATTCCACCTGACTACACCCCTCTAACTCAAATCCCTGACATTTCTCCTAACAATCTTATCAAACTGTGCAGAAAGGTGAAATCAGGCTTCCCTGCGGATCCTATGAGCCCTACCCATTTCATGGACTCGCTCGATTTCTTCCTGCCTCCCATGACTGCCTTACTCAACCTCTCTTTCTCCTCCGCTAATGTTCCGACAGCCTGGAAACAAGCATGGGTGTCACCCATTATCAAAAAAGCCACCCTAGACCCATCTAAGCAGGAAAACTTCCGACCCATATCTCTGCTCCCTTGGCTGTCTAAAATTGCAGAGGCCCACGTAAACGGCGTCCTGTCCAAACATCTGGACCTGAATAACATCCTGGACCCATCCCAAAATGGGTTCAGACCAGGCCACAGTACGGAGTCTGCCCTACTGGCCACCTCCGAATATCTCCGGACGATCTTAGATTCCGGTCAAAGTGCTGCACTGATCCTTCTCGACCTCAGCGCAGCCTTTGACACGGTATCCCACGACATCGTTCTTAAGCGTCTGGAGATGACCGGAGTTTCTGGCCTCGCTCTGACCTGGTTCCGCTCCTTCCTTGAGGACAGATCCTTCCGGGTGTCAGCTCCCCCATTTCTATCCAAACCCCGCCCCATTGCACAGGGAGTCCCTCAGGGCTCAGGGTTGAGCCCGTCCCTCTTCAAACTTTACGTGCAGCCTCTTGCTGCAGTGGCCAAAGAGTGGGGGCTGGCGCTGGTGTCGTATGCCGACGACACCCAGTTGGTCATCACCCTCACGGAAAGCCCCTCCATCGCGTCCTCCAGTTTCAGGAATGGCCTTGCAGCGGTGGCCCAATGGATGACGGATAACTATTTACAACTCAACGCGGGAATAACGGAAGTGCTACTCCTTGGCAAAAACACCAGCCTCTGGAATGAGCACTGGTGGCCGTCATCCCTAGGCCCCATTCCCCCCCCCCCCCTAAGTCTCTAGTAAAAAATCTAGGAGTCTGGATGGACGCCTCACTCAGCTATCAGACTCACACCAAGAAGGTGGCCACCACTTGTATAGGTCTATTGAGAAGTCTCAGCTCTATACTTGGCTTTTTCGACTCGAAGGTCCGCCAGCTGATCGTCCAAGCGACTATCCTTTCTCGCTTGGACTACGCTAATGTCCTCCTCCTAGGCGCGAACAAAGGAGAAATTGCAAGACTCCAACGCGTGCAAAATGCGGCGGCAAGAGCTTTGGTCGGCCTTCCCCGCAGATGTTCAGCCAGAGCTACCATCCGCAAACTTCACTGGCTACCCGTTGACTCCAGAATTCAATTCAAAGCCCTCATCATGATCTTCAAAATTTTTAAACTGGGAAGTCCTACTCTCCTACAAAATCTCCTCATTCCCTACGTTCCTGGACGTGATCTGCGCTCCTCCAACCAGTACCTCTTGAGCGTTCCCCGCACAAAGCTTTGCCGCATCGGAGGCCGCTCCTTTAGGGTCTTAGGACCTAAGCTTTGGAATGCTCTGCCTCCTAAACATCCGTTCCCTAGAAAGCCTTTCAACTTTCCGAAAAGCCATTAAGACCCTCCTGTTCCCCTCTGGTTAGTTCTTCGCTCTCCCCTTCCCCCTGCTTGGTAGGTTTCTGTGACTCTTCTTAGCGCCGGGACGCCTCTTCACTGGGGCAGCTGTTGCGCTTTACCAAACCTTAGAATAGATAGAATAGAATAGTCAAGGTGCAGTCCGCTGAGAGCAAGACGATGAGGTCTGTATCATTGGCGCAGGACAGGATGTTGATGATGGGGGCTCTGACGATGTCTGCAAGTGGTGTCATTGTGTTTTCGGTGGCTGACAGGCAGGTAAACTCTGATGATGTTGAAGAGCTCCTTGGTTTGGTTGGCACTGGTCTCTATCTGGTGAGTCAGAACCTCTTTATTTCCGTCTTCAAGCCGGTAGTTGTTGAGGGTGTACTTGAAGAATTACCTTTGGTAGGTGTTGATATTATAATTATATTCACAGAAACTCATATGGATTATACGTTGAGATGGGTAGGAGACCTAAATTACCTACTGAATATTAAGGATAAGAGCATTGATAGGATTAGCAGCTTACACTCATTATATATGTGCAATCGGAACTCGAAAATCCCACCTACATAGAACAACTGAAGAACGGTTGTTTTTAACCATAGCTCGTAAACCTTGTACTAAACTAAAAATGAATTCAGTTCTCTTTCCACTCTACCTCTATCTTATGTACTTTATCTGTTTCACACTTATAAGAACTTGTCTATAAATGACTCGGTTTTTATTGTTTATCTAAATTTGTAACAATCTCTGTGGTTTGTTTTATGGCCAGGAGAAAAAGGTAGAGAAAATAAGATATAAAAGAAAATGTTTATACCCCACTATAAAATGTATAGAGGAGTGTCCATATATAAAAATTACAGGGGTAAATTGTAATAGTATATGTTTATGGATTGTGTTATGTGTCCTTATCTTGCGGTATATTATGTCTCTTTTCTAAGAAATGTGTGGCTCTTTTGTTCTTTGTTTTTATATTAAAATTGAATTTAAAATGTATCCATTTGAACACAGGAAATAGATTTCTAAACAATTTAACCTTTTAATTATAGATAAACGCTGTTGCCCTGATGAAGACGCTTTGTCTGCGTCGAAACGCGTTGGCAGAAAAACATCTTTTGTAAATCAACTATGGGAATTATCACAAGTTCTTAACTTTTCCTTTTAATGTTAGAGACTACCAAAATTGAATATTGTACTCTCTTTTTATATTTCATTATAATTCTGTATCTGATTGAACGTATTTATTAATTTTTACTAATGTGATTACATTTTATGTATGACTACATTTTTTGCTTTAGAAGATTTTTCTTTTTCCTGTGTTTATATCTATACCTGTTTAATCATTTGAATGCCAGCCACTTACACTGTTATTGCCTGGATAATTTCTTTACCACTTGAAGGTGGCTCAGTCAGTGTGGTTCCTGCTTGTGTGCCATTTTTTCTCCCGTTGCTTGCATCAGGGGTGTACCAATTGGCATGTTTTGTGGATCTGCTAGTTTTGGCTGTTTTAATGGTAGCAACTCGGTTGGTAATGCTGGTGATCAAGGCACTACTGCTTGGTTCATGTTGTTGGTGGTGTTGGGCTCTGTGATGCTGAGGGTGTCGATCCACTGGTCCTGAGTGACCTTTCTCCAGCTACAGAGTGGGGTGGTGTGGTGGTTGGGGTTGGTATGGGAGTCCAGCGAGGGGTAAGGGTACAATGGATTGAGGTCCATGGTATGGCTGTATCTGAATCTGTGCTGAATGTGAAGATGGGGTTGTGTGTCTTGCTTTGTGCATGGGGTCTGTGACCAGTCACTTGAGGGCGATGTTGTCCAATATTTCCGGTAGGTTGGTGGTGTTGGTGTCAGTTGGGTCATCCAGGTGGAATTTGAGGTCTCCCAGAAAGACATAGTGTTTAGATTCAATGGCGAGCGGGGTGATGAATTCGGCAATGGCATCGCTGAGGCTGGTTCGTGATCCTGGAGTTCTGTAAGCGAGGGTGCCTTTGATGGTGAATTTTTTAGCGCTGCTGAAGTTCATGTGTTCTACGGTTGGCATGGTTTCGTCGTAGGTGATGGTGCAGGTGATTGATTCATTGTGTACAATGGTGATGCCACACCTCCATGTATGTTGGTGCGATCACAGTGTTTCACCTTGTAGTCAATGAGTGTTTCAATGGAGATGTCTGATGTCGATGCAGGAGTGATTCAGGTCTCTATAATGAAGGTCATGCCAGGGGCCAGGGAGGAGATGGTTTCCCAGACTTCGGTGGCATGTTTGAATAGCAATCTAGCATTGATCATGAGTAGGGTTCCTGGTTTTATGGTATTTATTTTTTTGCCATTTCTGTCTGTATGTATCCATGTTTATTTTTGGGGCACTTTATCTGTATTTATCCACTTTTATTTTTGCCACAAGCAAAAGATAATGCTGCAGCTAGTATTTTTTCAATTTTTTTTCAATTGGCAATGCACACACGCACTCAGTTGTTATTGGTCAACACAATACATTCATCTGAAAACTTTGCCATTCACACACAGTCCCAAATACGCTTGAAAGTGCTATCACAAGCAATTTGTCTCAGAGCCTTGCAGTTTCTGTAATCGTGCCAGAGTGCCACATCTTCTCTCATACTGAACACCATACTGCCCCACTGAGAAAAACTCACACTGCCTTCAGATACAACCCAATTGAGCCCTACTATAAACACCTGGAAGCTACTCAATTCAAATTATGCCCCAGATAAGAGTAATATGCTGCCTGAAAAAAAAGTAACAACATTCTGGAAAAAGCCAACACTAATAGGGAATACAACTTAAAGCTTTTACACTCATTATTCAGAAATCAATGTGTTTTTTTGCTTGAAAAGCTAAGGGCATGATAATAAAAGTAGTGCTTTACTGGCAAACTCTGTAAGGTGGTGCTAATGTGTTTGGGTGTGAATAAAGCCAATCTGGCCACTTTGCGACTACTCTGTCTTGTTTTATTTAGTTATGAATTTATTGTTCGTATTTCAAACATTTTTTCTCTCCACCTGAGGCTGCATTTTGGATAGAAAAATGTCAGAAAAAGAAATTGCAGCAAAAGTGTTTCCTCTTTTTTAGATGCCATTTCACTGGGGAACAAATGACGGAAAGGGGAGAAAAGAACAGTCACGGTTTTCTGCAAGTCAGGAAGATGGTGCGGCGAGGCAACTGTCTGCTGGAGCACAGCAGGGCCGCAAAATGTGCTAGTATTTTACCATTTTAAAATATAAATACAGACAAAGGTGAACTTTTTTCTGTCTGTATTTATATGTAAAAATCTGTTTAAACGGGAAAACCGGGGGCCCTAATCATGAGGAAGTTGAGTTGTTCGAGGAGTGTCTCTGCTGATGGGTCTGGCCTGGCTATGGTGGTCAGTGCTGGGGAAGAGGTGAACCGGCAGCGGATGCAGATGAAATTCCCTCTGTGGAACGAGGTAATGCTAGGCAGCAGATGATGTTGCGTTTGGGGCCCAGGGTAAGGAGATCTGCAACAGAGTATCTGTTGGAATGTAGGGGCCAGGGTTCCTGTCTCTGGACGTGATCCCGGCATGTACGAGTCCAGATGGGCTTGCCTTTGGTGCACCTGCGTTCCGTTCCTGTAGCGGCCTCCATAAGTAGTCGTGGGAGGGGCTGGCAGGGAGGAAGAATGGCATTAAGAGGGAAACGGGGAGAAAAACGCAGTAGGAGCAGGCAATGAGTGCAACAGAGAGGCTGGGGAGAAAAACAAGCACTTAGGAGGAGAAGCAGCAATATCAATCAATCAATCAGGCGTTTGTTGAGCGTGACTACTCACCCGTGAGGGTCTCAAGGCGCTAGGGGTAGGGAAGGTACAGGTTCCAGTCCATCAACGAGGTGGTATGTTGAAGAGCCAGGTTTTGAGGTTTCTTGCGAAGGGGAACAAAATGAAAACAGTAACTACAAATAAGCAATTACACACTTACCAGTGAGCAAAAAACAAGCACCACGGAGGAGAAGCCGCAATTAGGGTAACAAAATCAAAACGGAGCAAATAAAAATAAACAATTACTAGTGAGCGAAAAACAAACAGAAAGGAGGAGAAACAGCAATGAACACAATGGAAGAAGGGAGCAAATAAAAATAAACAATTGCACAAGTACCAGTGAGCTTGGTAGACTGTGTGCTAGAACCAGCTAAGTGCAAGGCTGCAGTCATGAAGAGTTGGAGAGCAGGGGAGCGACATATGACTAGGAGCTCATATAAACACAAGTCCAAATTCCACTACTGCAAGAACTTGGGTTGCTGGTTGAGGGGGTGGAACCCTATTCAAGTAGCAACCCCAATCCCGGTCAGGGTGAAGTTACAGGCAAACACCAAATTAACATGTCTTCAACCCTCTGGTAGCTTGTCACCGGGCAGCTGGGTGTAACTCAGAGGCAATAAGTAGAGTATTTATCCCACACTTCAAACAGTAATTAAGTGAAAACTAAACACAAGGAACGTCCAACACTAATTCAGATAAATAGGGTATAATGTAATAAATAAATAAAGATCAAAATGATATAAATACAGTGAGTAGAATCAAAAGATACACAATTTTAATGATTTAGGTAAAAAATGAAATAGTGCCAGAGCTTTCGATCAGGTTTGCTGGGCATATCTTTGGAAAGTACTAAATTGTTTTGGTTTTCCGCAGAATACTGTGAAGACTATACAAAACCTCTACTATCTTCCCAGAGCTAAAGTGTTAGTAAATGGAGAGTTGTCAGACTGGTTTACTATCTCGAGGGGCACCAGGCAAGGTTGCCACTTGTCCCCTCTCCTTTTTCATTTGTATATAGAGCCCTTTGCCAGCTTGAGTCGGCATGATCATACCATTATACATTTTAAATCTGGTGAGTTTAAGGCTAAATTGGCCCTATATGCGGATGATTTGATTCTACACACTATTAATCCACATGAGGCTATCCCTAATCTGATGGATAAGGCAGAGAGTTTTGGTTTAATTTCTGGATATAAGATAAACGCTGAAAAAAACTGAAATAATCGAGTGGAATCAGAGCATGAGGAGCCTGGAGATTAGATCCCAAATACGGTATTTAGGTATGTTAGACTTATGTTCTGATTTGTTACCTTTGCCTCAAATTTAAAAAGCGCTCTGATATCCTTCGGGATCAAGTTCGCGCTATATAAAACTTTATAAATAAATAAATAAATACAGATTTTGCAGAAATTAGAGGAGGTCCAAAATCAAACTGGAAGAAAACCAGTCATGAGATTGGAAATTTGTTGATAAAGTGGGCTATCTATGGTAGGGTGAACCTTATAAAATGATTATCCTCCCCAAAGCCACTTTGGTTTTCAATTCAATTCCACTAACTTTTCAGAAAGAGGATATAGCGAAGCTACAGGGAAAAATAGGGGGCCTGATTCACAGAACTAACTTAAGACAAAATCCTAAACTTACTACTTTTGGTATTCACAAAAATTAGGATTTTGTCTTAAGTTTGTCTTAAGACAGACTTAAGACAGACTTAAGTTAGGATTTTGTCTTAAGTCTGTCTTAAGTCTGTCTTAAGACAAACTTAAGACAAAATCCTAACTTCTGTGAATACCAAAAGTAGTAAGTTTAGGATTTTGTCTTAAGTTAGTTCTGTGAATCGGGCCCAGGGAGTTTGAATTGGGCCTCATAGGGGCCAAGGATCGCGTGGAAAAAGTTAAGGAGGAGGTTAGAGGCAGGCAGGCCCGGACTGGCCGTTGCGGGCATCGGGCAATCCCCCGATGCACCGCAAGGGTGGGAGCCAGTTTTGGGCCCATGGGGGCCGTTTTTGTTACAGGGTCATTTTTGCAGCATAGCTGCAAAATCGGCCCTGTAACAAAATCGGCCAAAAACCGGCCCAGGCAAAGAGCGCGGTCGCCCCGCCCAATCCCACTCCCCACCTCCCCCCCAGGGGCTGGCCGAGCACTTTGCCAGGGCCAGTTTTAGTTCCCAGTCCGGCCCTGTAGGCAGGGGGGTTGAAGTTACCTGATTTATTGGTGTATTGCTATGTCTTCCATTATAAGAATTTGCTCATGTTGCCAAAAAAGCCAGATGGATCATCAATGGGTCTGTTTTTTGAAGCAATGTAGGCCGATGTCACTCAAGGTCAACATAATTTTCTCTTTAAGTGCGGTGACCCGAAATTCTTTTCAAAAAGTGTGGCTGAAGATTCTGAGGCCTGCCTTAAGAATGTGGATCTATCTGCGAAATAGACTGGGAGTGACTTACTATTCAACTTGGACACCAATTTGGTAGTCCCCGGGAACCCCAGAATGTCTGAAAGATCAACTGAGTCAGCCCTTAAAATCTGGGGAGCTACATTATTGGGCAGATCTTAAATCAGGATCAAGTCTAGTGAGTTGGGAAGTTCTAAGCAACCTTACAAGGGGATAGTTGACAAGATTTAAGTATTACCAAATACGTTCTTGGTGGGCAACTCAGGGCTGGGCAGATGAAGAGGACCACTTGAGATTTGACCAGGTTATGTGAACTGATCGATGGGCAAAGGAATTTTCATATTGGTATTGGGTTTCAGCATGGAAAACGAAATCCCAAATGTATGGGCAGATAAGTTTGAGTATAATGGCATGAAGCAACTTTGGCTTGATTCCTTTTCCATTTTACGATCAGTAGTAAAACCTGCCTTGCTTAAACATAACCATCTTTTCACTACTTAGAGGGTGTATTGGTCTCCAGCAAAGTTATAAAAAATAACAGGTAACATCTACTATTGTCTGAGATGTAGGCTTCCTTTAGCAGATGCTCTACATGTTTTCCTGAAGCGCCCTAAGATCACCCCTTATTGGACCTCGATATGTGACTTTCTTGGTGAGGTGATTGGTAAACAGATCAAGGTAAGCCTAAGCCTTGTATTTTTTGGAATATGTCAAGAGGTTGCTGTTCGGACAATCTCACTTATAGCCAAGTTTATTTTCTATGTGTCTCTACTGGTGAGGCGAGAGATTTGTAGGCTTTGGAAAGCCGAAAATCCTCCATCCTATGCAGAGGGCCTCAGAACCCTAGGAGTCAGGCTAAGATCTGGACAAAATTGATTAATTGGAGAGAGAAAGAGAGCAGGTCCAATGATTAAGCCAAATATGCTGTGGGTCCCGACCCCTCCTCGATTGATGGTATGCTATCGTTACAACAAAGGAACTGGAGTGGAAACAGCAGTTTCCTTGCGTGGAAGGGCTCCTATTTCTCCCTTGGTCTCTATGAGATAAGAGCAATCCTAACAAGAAAGTTGGCAGAATGAGGACACAAAAAAAAGAGGTACAAGGCTCCAAATGCGAATATTTGGTCGCGCAAGACCGAGACAAATTCACAAGTCACAAGTTCAGGCCAGCCACAATAGAGCACAGGCCATCTACAGAGACACAGTTAGGTCCGCTGAACAAGAGCACCTAAAATCCTGGTTGTGAAGAGTTGCGGAGGCCCAAATCCAGGATGTGTCCCGCAGCTGAGGCGATGCGAGGTGCTGGTCAGAGATGTGTTGCACAGTGTCAATTACAAGGAGCTGCAAAGTTTTCATTCAAGTGCCCATGTCGTCATCGAGGAGGCCGTCAATGAGTGGGGCTTGTGATGCAAAGTCTTGCTTAAAGGGTTTTGACAGCTGTGTTGACAGCTGCTTGACCTCTCCTGTGGGAGTTTCTTGCTAACAATTTGTGGTGCTGCATCACAGTAATTCCCCTTTTGTGACCCCTTGAGACAAAGTGAAGCAAAGCAGCACAAACGTGCTTTGTATAAGAAAGGGGCACCTGTGCAAAGCACCTTTTACACTGAATAGCAAATGCCCTTGTAAAACTTTTCATCGCTGTGCGTCACTTAAGCCATTGCAAAAGCCTTTTTAAATGTTGGCCTAAGGGCCAGATTAGAAGCTTGGCGGATGGGATACACCGCCTCAAACGTGACGGATATCCCTTCCGCCTTATGACAAGTTTCATAGGATATAAAATGGAATAGAATATGGTGGACTGGATATCCATCACATTTGTGAGGAGTAACCCTGTCCGCCAAACGCGTAATCAGGCCCAAAGTCTACCGCAAAAGCAAATATAACGAGCAACTGAGCCTCCGGCACAGTTCATTGCAAACCATGAACCAACTGAAACCCCCCTGGGAGAACAGAAAGAAACGCTCTAAAAGTTACACTGAACCATGGGAGCGATAAGTTGAATGTCGACAAGGCGGCCTGAGCATCCACGCCCACCAAAATGCTAGGGCTTACGGAAGTGACATCATAGACCATCTGACTTCCAGGACCAACCATTATCTTATCAACACCCTCCAATTTGCTACTGGGGAGCTAGAGAAAGGGCAGGGTGTGGACACCAGGGAAGGTAAAAGTCACTCTAGGAACCCATGTTTTTGAGCTCTGAGCCCAGGAATAGCTAGGAAAGTGACCCAGGTAGCAATGGGAAAGCCAGGGGTAGCGAGTGCTGTTTGTCAACCCATATTGACATCCATGGCTGACAACCCCTTCTTTCGCTATGTTTCTTGCTGGTTTGAAAAAAAGTGACATGCATAGATAGATGTGCATAGACTGTTGGAATCAGAAATGAAAAGGAGGCCACTTTTTCATTCGTTTTCTGAAGGCTGCCTCCAAAATGGCTCAAGTTGCCCCATTTGCTAGATCGGGATGACATGGCAGTAGGATTAGAGCTGATTTGCAGAAAATGGAAGATGATAAATGTGCATAAATAAAGGATGCACAAAGCAGCCCCTATTCTGCACAGCACAACCCAAAGCAATATGATAATATCGATTGCCGTTGGGGGTGTGGAAGTCGAGGAAATAAAGGGTTTTTGCTATAATTGGCCGTGGTACCCCTTATCTGCTGTCAATGAGTGTGTTTTGATAGCCTGTCCCTCTTGCCTGGCAGACTGTCATTCTGTGACCACTTACGATCTGTTTGGGCATACACTGACCAGACAAACCACCCAGGGGATGTTATAGTTTTATTGTACTAATTTTAGTAGATTTAAGATATGTATGAAATATACAGTAGTTGGAATATGGTTACATGCTTGTGGATGCATGTCTGGTGAGATATATTGATATCACTTTTAATCTGTACATTATAGTTATATGGGTAGTTCTCCTTTCTAACCTATATTTTAATCTATTACAATTATCTGTGTACTTTTTAAAAAACAAATTACTGTATATGTAGTGCACATTATTTATGATGTATTACATGCCTGTCAATATTGCACTAAGGTCTATTTAATGAAACTAATAAAATGTATGTAATCTATAAAAAAAAAAAAAGAAAAACCCAGGGGACCCTGAGTTTCCAAGCAGGCATTTTTGGCCTTCCGCTGTGACATGCCGAAGTCCTACCTTATTAGCAGTGGGCCTGTCTACACTCCCCATCCTTCAGGCTGTGGGGCTGCCGGCTGCAACGAACAAGAGTTTTAAAGCCATTCGCTCAGCATGATGATGTGCAGCTTGTATTGGTATTAAGTCAGCCAGTGATCACAGCATTCACCTTTAACGTGCCCCTGGTGTTCCATCTTTCTGCAGAGATGTATTACACATACTTGTCTCAGCGGCCTACGGTCATCTTCAATGATAAATGAATTAAAGTGCAGCTATTGTCTGGAGCCATGTTTAATTGAAGCGCCAGAGTGAAAACAAGGTTACCCATGAATGTTTTCACAAAACGCAGTCCTAAATTAGCACTTCATGCTTTATTACTATCGTTTTTCATCATAAACCGCTCGTAAAGTACAAAGAAGTCATTAAAAAAAAGCATGAGTATCTCCCTAATTGGTCTATACACTATCTCCTCTTATATATAATTTACAGATCCCATCAAATTCCAATTAAACTTTTAAAATATGATTGTTCTCTAACCAAAATGTTGTTCAAATATTTAATAATGTTGTCTTCCACTGAAAATCTTTCCTAAATAAATAGCTGTGCTTTAAAATTGAGGTCTAACACGGGCAACGAAGAACCTGGCGTGCTGGCGGATGGTGGTAAAACATCAGCTTTAAGAGGCAGAGAATTGGAAGCAGTTTTCAGCAGTTTTTCAATGATTAACAAACAATCAGCAAAAATGTAATGCAGAAAAGACTAAACTACTTTTCTTCGATGTTGCGGTCTTTGAGCCATGGCAATCCTTTTTGCCAGCTGATGCCCCTTCTCCAGTCCTCCAGGCTAGCTCAGTAAAGAATCTAGGCAGTACATTTGATGACCGTCTTTCCTATGTACCTCAGGTCAATGTCGTGGGGACTTGTTTTAGCTCGCTTTATAAAGAAAGTGCAAGAGGAAGAGAGAGGAAAAATGGGAACAGAGCAAGGAAGCACTTGCATTCCGATGAAGCACTGAATGTAAAATAGTAAATTTATGTATTTATTAATTTGATTTATAGCGCGTAATCACCCCGGGGTCTCTAAGCGCTTTTCCAGGTATATACCAACCAAGTTCTACAGCCGATCGTGTCACCTCAAGTAATCACATAAAAGATATAGATCATCAAATCAGAAAATTATGACACTGAAATGCTCCTTGGTGGAACAAACAAAAGAATACGGAGGAAAACAACTGCATCAGAAGTTAACAACTGAGATAGAAATAAATTCATCCAATCACGCGAAACAATATGCCTGCCTAAAAAAAGGTAAGCTGTCTTTAGCTAAGACATAAGGATTGGTTGGTGCATACAATGCATAGATGAGATAAATATCTAAGGGCATCATTTACAAATAATCAATTTACTTTTACCAAATTGTTTTCGATTTTGCAAATTGACCAAATTGCAGCCCACTATGTTTTGGGCACAATGTAAATGCCATTTGTAAAGCGCACAGCTACCTCCAACAGAGGTGTCCCAGCGCTGTCCGTATACCGCTTAGGAACCCTTCCTGGTTTTTCCCTGTGGAATGTCCACTCCTGGGCACCCCCAAGATAAAGCCAGGCATCCCAGCGCTATTTGTGGAGATTAGGCACGCTATTGCCCAGAGTGGGACCCATGATTAGAATAGGCACCGAGGTGAGAATTATCACGTCAGAGGAAATTGAGCACAAGACCTGCCGAGGCGGGTATTGAACCCTGGTCCCGGACCAGACCTCTGCATCAGGGTCTGCCGCTCTAACCATTTGAGCCACACTTCTCCACATAGGGATGGTGTCCCCCTGGGGTCAGCCAACCACCAGGTCAGTGATTTTTGTAAAAATAAAGCAATCTTTAAAAAGAAAATGCAAACTGTTTTCCTTAAGGGAAAAAGGGATGCATTAAAAAAAAAGTTATACAAACCTTTTTAGGAGTAGGATGTGGTTCCATGGTAAAAAGCTTGGTGCATCTGGCCCCATGCACCTTGTTTCTTACAGAGTGCCATTTTCAGATGTAAAATATTTAGGGTGAAGCATACAGCTAAAAAACAATAAAATGAAGATGAGACTGAAATGCTACTGTGTATTGATCCAAGAAGTGGCCGACACTGTCTCAAGGTCAAGCCTAAGGCTCTTGAGCCAAAAAAGCCAGCGGCAAATTGAGGTGAAACCAAAACTCATTGCGTCTGTCATACTCACGTGACATGACGTACTTCCTTGCTAGGAGGGAAACTTTTGCTTCTGCACACTAGAACTAAGATAACTGCTTTGTGTTACAGCATGCATGAAGCTTGCACCGCTGCTTTTGCTAAGCTGTTTGTTTTGCCTAAACACTAAACGCAATAGTTAAAATAAAATAATAGGAATAGAGTAGAGATAAGTGGTATACAGAACATTCATTTATTCTTTGTTCTAAAACTGTTTCTTTTCTACTTTGCTACTAGCTCGTGTTTGGGCCTGAGATGTATCTGTAACTCCATTTTGAAACCGACACCACACATGCGCACCAGAATCCAGAAACGCTCAAAGTCATGGCATTGAATGAATGCCAAGGACAGTCTTGACTGAGATGCGCCTGGGAAATTCACCTCCTGACCTTACAGAGAGGAAGCCAATATTGTTAACAATGTATCTGTTAATTAAACATTCATTGTTGGGTGGAATAAACGTGCATGGAAAATAAATTGATGGGCGGGAATGCTAATTTCAATATTCAAGAGAAAAGTTTAATTCTGGTATGGTGTGATGAAGTCTCCTCATCTTTTTGTCCAATCAAAATTGGGGATCCTTACATTTGCAACATTGGGGGTGGTACACTGCCCTGGAAAAATAGTACAACTAGATTAGGCTTAGCTAGTTAATTTGTCCGACTTGTCCGAATAACAGACCTGTCACTGACCCAATGCACTCAATAGGTGATCGGGAGCAGAGTTGCTGGCGGAGCACTTTGTCAGAAGATTCGATAACCCACTCAGGGTTCAGGAGTTTGGGGTGCTGGCGAAGCACTCTGTCAGAAGATTTGCTGACCCAATCGGGGTTGAACTATTAGCTGCAGAGAGGGTCCAGCGCAGGCGTTTACCCTTTAGCTGCGGGTGCCGGTTCTAGCCTGAGGTGGTCCTGTCCTGATCCAATTTGGTCCGTACCTGTTCTGATTCTGGTCTGCACCTGTTGTATCCTTGCTGGCACCTGCATTTCCGGGGTTTCTGTCCTTTATCCCAGCCCGTGGTCAGGGTTGGTATTCACTCCATTCTAGGTAAATATTAAATGTGGGTACGTTAACGTATGTTTTCCTTTTCTATCCCCTTCCTTTGTTTTAATGCCAAAATTGAGTTCTATATCTGCTTTGCACATTATTGTTCTCATTATCATTCTCATAATTGAAAGAATCTTTGTCAATAGTGTATGGACTGTATCATTTGAAAAACTTACATAGATAAAAGGTTCAACTTTTCCAGAGTCTGTGGTTATTTGAAATAAAGAATAAATGAAATGTTATAATACCTATTATTCTAGCACCCCTTGATCCCTTAGGTCCCTAGGTACTAGTGACAAGGATTGGTAAGTCTATGGTAGAGGACCTAATAAGTCAAATTTATAAAATTTGATAGAGCATAGAGGTAACTTGCTCAAGAGTAAATGATTAATGTGTTTATGGGCCCAGGTGAGTATTTGGTAAATGTAGTGGGTTCACCCCTCCGCTCTATCAGTTTCTTTTGGTAGCAGAGGTAAGGTTAGGGTTTAGTTAAGATAGGTAGTTAGTTATGTATTGATTATTGATTGTATTATTTTTTTTGTATTAACCAAAACTGTTTGTACCTGTTTTATGCTTTGTCTGGAATCCCCGGGGGCAGAATAACAGGTGGTAAATGGAAGCCACTCTGAAGTTGAGGTCATTTTTCTAAGGAATTAAGTGCATGGTTAGGTACTACCGGAAGCCCTGTTTAGGGACTTTCCGAATAAATGTGTGAATAATTGATAGCAAAGAGTTCGCAGGCAAAACTTCGGTGCAATATCACCTAGAAAGGGTCACACTGAAGTAGCAGGTTCTTCTGAGCTTGATTGACAGCAAAGTAGTTCGCTAGTAAAACCTTGGCCCTTATATAACTTAGAAAGGGTAAGCCCAAGGAAATAACAGGTTCTCCGATGCGTGCATGAAAGGTAGAATGAAGGGATCTATTTGTAGTGTGTGAAGAGTAAGCGGAAGGGGTTTACTCGTAGCGGGTGAAAATTATCTTTTCTTTGAATTAGTCACTCATGCACAGTGGCGAATGTTTCTATGTTTGTAAATTAATAAATTTAATAAAATATTACCTTGCAAAGAGGGGAGTCAGTTGCGGAACTGCGCTGACGTCACCTAGAGCCGCGCTGGTATTGGTTGAGACAGCGGGTGTGTAGCTGAGGTAATAATTGTAAAGAAGGGGTGAGTGTAGGAGCGTGAGAACTCATCTCACGAGAAAAGCCGCCCAACTATTGGCTGAAATTATTTGAAATCTAAATTCTGATTGGTGATTGAAAAATGAGAAATGGGTTGGTATTGGGAGAAATTTTGTAAACAAGTAAGTGTCACTACAAAGATTTAAAATTCAAGTTTTATGTGGCATTTAGATCCAGGATTCATAGGAACCAGACCTGATAGAAAATATCTGGGTTTTGCTAAAGAGCAGATGATAAGAGGAAGACCCTATATCATGTAAGGAGATGAAAGCAAAATGTTGTTTTTCAAGAGAGTTAAGAATTTCTCTAAAAAGGATAAACCGACTTAAAACTAGAGAAGGAATTATTGGCCCACCATCAAATACGCCCGCATCATACATGATGGTTGAAAGGGGTTATCACACCTGTGTGTGGTTAGAGAATTGGGTAGAATACACAAAAGATGACGGAATTTTAGCATTTCCAGAACATGGTACCTTTAATGGCAGAATGTCGTATAATTTGAGAAATCGCATAAATGAATTAGACCCCAGACCAAGATTAATGCAGTAGGAGGCACTAGAAGAATGGAAAATTGAAGCATTTGAGCGAGACAGACCCAGAAGTGACAGAGGTATGAGTAAGTTTTACCCTAAGTTCCCACGTGAGACAAGAGATAAGCAAATGAAACAATGGAGACAGTTCATGATAGTGGAAGTGTTGTATCCTGTATTTACTCAAGAAAACCGTCAGGAAGCAAAAGCACAGAGAAAACAAGAGATCTTATGATTGACGATAATCCAGAAGAGGATTTTTTGGAGGATTTGTTAATGAAAAATCTGCCACCATATAATGAGGAACCATGTACAATTAATCCTAGTGCTCTATTATTGAAACCACCTCTGTTACCACAAGTACTATATGAGACCTCATTAGAAAAGGTACTTCAGGACAGAGAGAGAGAGTCATTAAATAAACAAAGAAGTGAGTTAATTCAGAAAATTTCCCAACTAAATACGAGTCCTGAAGCCCTAACAATTCCGATAATCATTGGTCCTGTTATTCCTTTGTATGGAGATAAGCAGCCTGGCCCTAAAACTCCTGTTCTAACTACACCTGTAGTACAGCCAAGAAAAGAAACGGTAATAGTGGATGATCAAGCAAGTGAAAGTGAGTAAGTGATTTCCCTTATGGATTTACCTATAAGAGAACCTGAAAGGAGCTCAGTTAGGAAAAGTACTCCAGGAAGCTCTAGAGAAGTGCAAATGGAAACATCAACAGGTACAGTAAATGCAACAGTAGTTACCCCAGAATAAATAGAGAAATGGACCCGATAAATAGAAAAGCCAAAATCGCAACCAAAAGCATTGGATATATTCAAATTAAGGGTTGAATTAGAAGAAATTATGGCAGGAAATGTGGGTTTAGAAAGACTGAACACATTCAGCGAAGATGAATTGTTGTTTATATGTCGAAGTATTACACGGAACACAAGAGTATTTCATGAGAAACTAATGAATATGGCACTTGAAATGGGAATTGATATTGGTAAATCAAAAGTACTACTGAGACCTTACCGAGCTGAATTCACTGATAAAGATTTGGAAAATATGAATGTGTCAGGAAGGAAAGTGCAGATTAAGGAGTTATTATCAATATTGCAAAAATGGGGGGATTTAGAAAGATGGAAACCCAGGTGGGCAAAGAAAAAGGAGGAGGCCCAAGCGAAAAGCACTGTATCAGAGTATATGTTGAAAGAAACAGATAAAGTGGAAAGGTTGTGTCCAATGAGAGAAGTGCCAGGTGGGGGTTATGTACATGTCCCATGGTCCTGACAGGATATTTTGTCAATTACAAATGATTTTCTGAAATTACAAGAAAAACCCGTAGAATGGTACAGACAAGCTGAAAGGTTTGTAAAACTTTAAAAACTACTGTTAAAAGATCTAGATGGGTTGTTTGATATTGTTGTACCTGTCGATTTATGGACAGAATGTGAAATCGCAGTAGACTGGCCAAGTGATGAGTATCCTAGAGACCCAAAGACAGGAGCCCCATCAGATGAAGTCATAAAAAGATTTAGGGCCCGATGTAGGTAAATCTTTTTTACCACTTCATAAATACCGATTCATACCGAATCGGTATTTAAGAAGTGGTAAAAAAGAGAAGGGCAGATGTAGGTAATTTTATTTTAAAAATTACCGAATCGGAAGAAATCGGTATTTACCGATTCGGTAAATACCGAATCGGTAATGCCCATTGATTCCTATGGGCATTGAAGCCCATAGGAATCAATGGGCATTACCGAATCGGTATTTACCGATTCGGTAATGACCGATTTCTGCAAGGGTGCAGGGGGTGTCACTTTGACACCCTCTAGCACCCCCAATACTGGCTTGTGTGCTATGTGGCACACAGACATGCCCTAAGGGCATGTCTGTCTGTCACATGGCATAGGTGTGCATGCACACATGTGCATGCACACCTGGATTCGGTATTTTAACACCCAATTGGATTGGGTGTTAAAATACCGAATCTGAAGGGCCTGTGGGACTGAAAGTAGTCCCACCTACATCCCGAATTTTTAAAATCGGTAAACTTACCGATTCTGTATTTTTCCGATTGGGTAATTTTACCGAATTGGTAAAATACCGAATCGGACAAAAAAAGGTCCCCCACATCTCAAAAGGCCAAATACTGGTCGGAAACGGCCGAATTCGGCCGTTTCCGACCGGTATTGGCCACCTACAACGGGCCCATAATCAGGTAATACTGTACTTGAAGGGGAAAGTACCTCCAAAAGAGACTGACTGGACAGAATAGACAGAACTACACAGAATAAAGCTGAATCTGTACATGAATATTATGAACGCCTCTTACAAGTTTTTAAACAATATAGTGGTTTGGAGAACCTTGATACCAAAGATATGAGGCATTTCATCTATTGGTTTGTGTCTAGGTTGAGACCAGAAATAACGCAATGGATAAAAGATCATAAGATCTGTTGGCAGGCCAAACCTATTGATGAAATACTCAAACATGCAAAATATTGTGAAGATGAATTGGACAAATAGCGTAAAATTTTTGAAGAAAAGGTCATGTGGGCACAAGTGAAATTGGTAGAGCAACAGGAACTTCAATTGAGTCAATTGAAAAATAACCAAGCTCAAGGAGATGGAAAAAGAGGAAAACCAGAGGGAAATTAAAATAGAGATGAGGCTAAAAAGAAATTCCCATGTCACGGGTGCGGAAAGTTGGGACATTGGAAAAACGAGTGTAAAGATATATTGAATAATAACAATATTCAAACTAACCCTTTCAACTTACAGATGCAGAATGAAGTGTCAAAGAAACAGCCGCCGCAGGTAATACAGAACCAATTACCCCTTGCACCTATGCCAGATCCTGGGAGCAAAGCAAACTATCGTGTGAATACCACAAATTGGGAGGGAAGTGGTAGGAGAGATTCAGTGACTCCACAATTTCTTTTGAGTGATACATTTTTTGAAGAGGACACCTACTGACGATGCCTGAGAGGGGAGGACGAGGAGTGCGTACTTGGCGCATCCTTGCCGGTAGATCAGTCAGATCCATATATTGAGGGAAAAGTTGAGGGAAATGATGATACCTTTTTGTTGGACACTGGCGCTACCCGTTCTACTGTGAGAACAGCAGACGTTCCAAACCTACCCCTCTCGGGAGAAGCAATCCAAGTAGTGGGCGTTTCTAATAAACAAATTAGTACCCCAATTACAGAACCAACGGAAGTCAGAATAGGCAATTTTAAAGAAATGCACAAGTTTGTTGTGTGCGATTCCAGTCCAGTAAATCTGTTAGGTAGGGATTTGCTGTGCAAAATGAATTGTACTATCTTTTGCACTCCAAGTGGTGTTGAAATTCAGACCCCTGATGAAGATAGAATTTATAAATTAATGATGGCAAGACAAGAAACTGAAAATAAAACATTGATCATAGAAGATTTACCAAAAGAACTACAAGATTCTATGAATCCTGATGTGTGGGATTTTACAGGAAAAGATGTAGGATTAATGGCAAATGTCGATCCAATAAAAGTGACAGTAAAAGAAGGTGCAGTTTACCTAAATACTCGACAGTATAAAATGAGCCCAGAAATAAAAGCAGGTGTTGCAGCAGAAATAAACCGTTTGGTTGAAACAGGCATTTTGAAAGAAATAATGAGCAGTCCATGTAATTCACCCATAATTGGCATGAAGAAACCGAGTGGTTAATAAAGGGTCGTTAAGGACCTTCAAAAAAGTTAATGAAATTGTTTTCCCATGCTGTCCTGTTGTGCCAAACACTGCTGTTATTCTATATCAGATACCATGGGCAGCGGGTTGGTTCACTGTAATCGACACGTGCCACACATTTTTCTCCATACCTTTACATCCAGATAGCAGGTATCTTTTCTCGTTTGAATTCGACAGCCATGTCTACGTCTGGAACCATGTTCCTCAGGGGTACACAGAAAGTCCATCAATTTTTAATCAGATTTTGAAAAAGTGCCTTGAATATTTGGTGCTGCCTGGAAAATCTGTCCTAGTGCAGTACTTAGACGACCTATTGGTGGCGTCTAAAACCCAAAATGACTGTGTAGTGGATACCATAGCTTTGTTAAATCATTTGGGTGAAGGAGGACATAAAGTGTCACCTGAAAAATTACAGTTTTGCCCCACATCAGTGAAATATCTAGGGCACCAGATAGAAAGGGTTGTCAGAAGGTTTACAACGCAAAGGATCAACATGAATCTACCTCGAACCCAGAAAGAAATCAGAATGTTTCTTGGAGTTGTAGGTTACTGCAGGCAGTGGATTGTGGGATTTGCAGTCCTAGCAAAACCATTGATACAAATGACAAAGAAAAGAGCAAATGACCCAGTAGAATGGGATGATGAAAGTATGTCATATTTCTTAAAATTACGCGATTGTCTGTGTACAGCTCCAGCACTGGGAATGCCTGATTACTCAAGAGATTTTGCAATGTTTTGTGATACACGAGACAATTGTGCACTTTCAGTTCTAACCCAGACCCATGGTCTAATGAGACGTCCTGTGGCATTTTTTTCATCCACACTGGATCCAGTAGCATCCGCATTACCAGGATGTCTGAAAGCAGTAGCTACAACTTGCATGAGTCTCGAACAAAGGGAGTCCATTAATATGGGACATTCAGTGACTGTATACGTCCCACATGCAGTTGTGATTTTGTTGACAAGAACCAAAACCCAATATCTGACTCCTAGTCGGCTGACTAAATATGAACAAATTATTTTAGGTGCAGCAAATGTGACTCTTGCTAGGTGTAACATTTTAAATCCAGAAATGTTGCTGCCTGAATCACATTTTGCATAAGTCAAAAATGAAGTCGAACATAATTGTATCGACCTGACAGAATACTGTACCAAACCTCGTCCAGACATAAGAGAAGAACCATTAATAGATTCTGAACATGAGTTAATCGTAGATGGCTCATGAATGCGACATGAGGAAGGAGGTTTGAGTGCTGCATATGCTGTATGTACTTTATGGGGTCCAGTTGAAGCATCCTATTTACCTGGAGTCAAGTCTGCACAAGTAGCTGAACTAATTGCATTTGCAAGGGCTTCCAAAATTGGGAAAATTTGAAAGTAACAATTTATACTGATAGCCAATACGGCTATGGAGTTGTGCATGACTTTGGCCAACTCTGGATGCAAAGAGATTTTCTGACTTCATCAGGTACTCCTATTAAAAATGGTCATTATGTAAAAGACTTGCTAGAAGCAATTCAATTGCCAAAAGAAGTGGCTGTGGTCAAGTGCACTGCTCACCAATCTGGAAATGACAAAGTGACAGCAGGTAACCGATATGCTGACCAATTAGCCCAACACTGTGCCAAACATAAGATGGCAATAAATAAGAAAATCAATGCATGTGGAAACAGCTGCCAACTTATGTTGCTTCAATGTGTGAAAACTTGGGAAGAAGTGATATATTTGCAGAATGAGTTAGAAACTGAGGAAAGGGAAGAATGGAAAAAGATAGGTTGTAAGAGAAGGGCTAAAGATGGTGTTATTGTTAACCTTGCTGGCAGACCTGTGTTACCAGACTGTATGCTTGCTCCGATGGCTAGGATGTACCATGGAGATTCCCACCTAGGGCGGGATGCTATGCTGTGACTATTCAGAAAATCATGGTTTAATGCGAAATTCAGGAACATAGCAGAGGGTCTTTGCCAAAGATGTTTGATTTGTCAGCAAATTTATCTTGGTAAGAGAATTGTAGTTTGCCCTGGGAAGATTGGGAAAGCAGAAGGCCCATTTATAAGACTACAAATTGATTTTATCCAGTTACCACCCTGTCGAGGAATTAAATATGTTCTTGTCATTGTCTGCCTATTTTCAAAATGGGTAAGCATACCCTACAAAACGAAATGATAGCTTCACTGTAGCTAGACTCCTACTCAGAGAGTTGATACCGCGTTTCGGTTTTCATGTAACGATTGAATCAGACCGAGGTACTCATTTTAATAATGAAATAATTGGTCTAATCTGTGAAGCATTCAAAATTGAGCAAAAGCTGCACTGCGCATACCATCCAGAGGCTTCTGGAGTGGTCGAACAACTGAATGGCACAATAAAATCAAGATTAGAAAAGATATATGCATCTACAAAATTAGAATGGCCTGATGTTTTACCTCTTGTTCTGATGGGACTCATAAGTATTCCAGACAGGAAAACAGGCTTGAGTCCTCATGAAATCTTCATGGGAAGAGCAATGAGGTAGGCATGGGTGCCAGGACATAAGTTGATAAATATATCGAATGACTTAGTGCTAGAGTACTGCAAAGAACTGGCTGACCAAGTGCGTTCTATCTCTCACCAGGTTAGGGAAGACGCTGTCACCAGACAAGCAACTCCAGCACATGATCTGATACCCGGTGACTGGGTAGTGATAAAGGAACATACTCAAGAATCTTGCCTAGCACCAAGGTGGGGAAGGCCACGTCAAGTGATATTGGTCACCACCACAGCTGTAAAATGTGAGGGAATTCCGAACTGGATCCATGCCAGTCACACAAAAAGAGTGAGTGAACCTGATGAAACTGAAGCCAAAGGTTGTACAGCTGAAGGGTCACAAGAAATCGATCCTGAAGTAGCTGATGAACGCCCGAGCACCAGTAAGGAAGATTGGATTCCAGTAGTCGACATAACCTGCAAGGATCACAAGAACCAGAAGTCAAACCTATCTAGACAGACAGAGTGATAGTGAGGATGCGATAGGTCTAGAAGAACGTACTCGGATTACAGAAATCCAGGCCAATAGTAATTCTGAGGAGGACCAGATAAGGAGAGATCAATATACTCAGACATTTAAGATACCTGTCCCAGCTCCAGAGTCTGAGGAGGGACAGATAGGAACTAGGGCGAAAGCTCAGGAGGAAGAAGGACAAGAGATGGGGTTACCTGAGCAGGACCAGATAGGTGTAGAAAAACGTGTTGAGGGAGAAGAAGGAGAACAAAGTCAAAGTCAAATTCAGCAAACACCTGAACAAGGCCAGATTAGTAACCAGGCAGAAGAAAAAGGAGAAAGACCTGGACCTAGTTAGATAGAAAGGGATATAGAGGGTAGTATTGAAATAGATGTGCCACAATTGAATGAAAATAAGAGGACATTCGAAGAAGGTCAGAGCACAGTGCCAGCTAAAAGACTCAGAAAGGGAGATAAGTGGCCTGCTTTTGTCAAAAGATTAAAATTTCGCCTTGAAACAATAAATGAAGAACCAGAGCAAGTAAACGAAATATCAAGTCAAGCTGGACATTCTACAGAACAAATAAGAAGGAGAAGTCCAAGACTGAAAAGACTGAATAACAAGTTCAGAGGCCCTGAATGGACTTACGTCATCCTTGAAAATTTCGAGCACTTAGAAATAAGTGACGAAAGTGGTGACAAATTATTTGCTGATCAGACTGACGAAGAAGTGAGACCAACTTGAGAAAATGTACACAGGTTAAAAGACTGTGTAAAGGTTACAAAGAGAGGTTAAGTCTCCTCGTCAGCAATGGCTGATCATACTGTTAATGGAAGACCGAAAAGAAACTGTTTAAAAACATGCTGTGGAATATGCACATGTAGTATGGTGATAGTAGTCATAGTATGGTTAGGACTGACCGTAGCTATTCCTTATCTAATGAGTAGAAATATACAGAATAACACTAGTGTACCTGAAACAATGGATGCACCTAGGAATATAGAGACACACAAAAAGGCACTTAGCATTAAGCAACAGAAGGTAGATTTAGAAGCATCAGATGAGGGAAGATTACATGATAATAGAATTAAGAATAGAACTCACTTAAATGTGTTTGCTAACCTACTAGTACACTATGTAGAAGCTATGGAAATAAGTGATTGTTATGTTTGTATGAAGTTACCTACATCGGTAGCCGAAGGTGTGATTTACCACCATTTACTCTAACATATGGCATTTCATGTAGTATTTTAGCTAGTTTATTTCATAAGAAAGGACCCTTACAGTATTACTATTCTAACTCAGACGTGATATTTTCTGAACTTCCTATGCGTAGTAACCTGAATCCTGTACATACTAAGAGTGATGTAACATGTTATATGGTGAATATTTTCTAACTATAGGTACAATAGATATAGCTGAAGCACACAAGAATAATTTAACATGTTTATTGCATGAAAAAGAGAAAATATTTTTAAACATGGTTGAGAAAAGGAGAGAGAATTTCCAAAGAAAGGCAAAAGACAAGAACCATAAAATCCCTAAATGGGTTGAAAATATAAGGTTCACCTCAAATGGCAAGACTCACGCTGCTATGATGCTGGATTTTGAAAAGAAAGGGAAACTCTGTCTCCATAGAGAAAGAACAAGTTATTATAACAATATATTCATTGGTTCCAGTGAATGTGAACACAATTATAAGGTAATTGGGGGTTGGGATTTCAAAGATGGAACTGAACCTGTATTTCCTGGAATTTATTTTATATGTGGAAACAGGGCATATTACAAGTTACCAGATCATTGGTATGGGAGCTGTTATTTTGGAATAGTATTCCCAAAGATATATCATGTAAATAAAAACACTGGAAGCAATGAAGAGATTAATGGACTAATACGTAGTAAAAGAGCTAGCATTTCTGAAATTGTAGGTGATATATTTAGTGCATTGATACCTTCAGTGGGAGTGGTTCTGAATACTCAAAGAATTTGCAAATTGTCAACAGTGGTGGATCGCTTATCGACTGACACTGCTGGAGGATTCTTGATGATCAATACCAAATTGGTTGCGATCAGATCAATCTATACTACTATTATAAAGAGAGAACTTGCACCTTTTGGCCAGGTAAACTCGGGAACCACAGCGCCAATCTACACACCCAATACATCTATGAAAATGTCATGGTGTGTAGATGGACATAGGCTACATAAATAAAAAATAAAAAAATGAAATTAAAAAAATTAAGTTTGTAAACAAAGTAGTCCCCTGAAAGTAGCGCCGGCCGGGACCTAGTGCTGGCCGCTACGCGACGTGCGTGATAACGGAGGAGGGCTGTGCAGTTACGAGCGGCTGTGCAGTGAGGAGCGGCGGCACAGGTAAGGAAAGGGAAAGTGAGACTGTGTGATGCAAATGTCGGAGCGCGAGTGCGTCGGGGCGGGAGGGGGGCGCGAGTGAGTCAGGGCGGGAGGGGGTCGGTGCGGGAGGGGGTCGGGGCGGGAGCGGGTGTACTGCCCCCAGCCCTTTTCTGCCCCAGGCAACGCTGGGGCGGGCTGCTAGTGGTTTTATAAAATCGACTTGCTCTTGATACATTATTAGCAAAAGAGGGCGGAGTCTGTAGAATGTTGAAGGTACAACATTGTTGTACTTACATACCTGACAAAAGTGTAGAAATGAAAGGGTATGTAAGGAATATTACACATTTGGAAAAAGAACTCAAACCACTAGAGGTTGATAGTGCATGGAAGAGGCTATCCGATGGTCCCTCGTCTATAGGCAGTTGGTTTTCTAATGTAGGAAAAAGTATTGTAGATAGAATACTGATGCCAATATCGGGAGTATCCTTGCTGATCTTAGCAATAATTATTTGGTGTAAATGATGCAGAAACAAAAAGACATATGCAGTAAATAAGAAAGGAAAGAAAAGAAATATTGAAGAAATAGAACTTGAAGAGTTGAATGAAAATTTATACGAGAAAGTGAAAAACGTTCACACGAACAATGAAAAGAAACCAAATAGAAAGTTTGAAGAGATTGAGTTGGGAAAACTGTGAAAGTTGGCATCTGTTTCATTAATTGGTGATGATATAAAATATCATGGAAGAGGGTATTGATGGAGCAAGGTTTCGCACGTAGAGTGACTTGCTTGGATTCAGCCCTCTCAAAATAACTATTAATGTAATAATAAACCTGTTTTGTGTACTAATAATTGCACCACACAACGTTATTAGCATCTAGGGGAAGCTTGTCTATGTGCTTTTATGAACCATAATTAAGGCTCCCGGTTTTATGGTATTTATTTTTTTCACATTTCCGTCTGTATTTATCCATATTTATTTTTTGGTCATTTTACCTGTATTTATCCACATTTATTTTTGACACAAGAAAAAAAAAACGCTAAAGCTAGTATTTTTCCACATTTATTTAAGTTGACATGCACACTTGCAATAGGTTGCTATAGCTGTTTTTTTAATTGGAGCCTATGCTTATTGGGAGAAAGATTTCTTCCCTGTCCTCTAAGAAAATATGTGTGAATTTGTGACTTTGATTAACCCCTTCAGTGCTGATGACAAAGCCAGCTCGTCATGAGTGTTACCTGCGCTGTGCTTATGACGAGCTGGCTTTGTCACGAAACTATAGTATTCAAAGAATGTCAGCACCCAGCGGGAAAACCCCTAGCAGCCAAGGTGTTAAGTCTCATTTGCGCATCTGTCTTGCAAAATGTCAACAAATTACTACCTCTTTTACTCACATTTAATCAGTCATCAGAGAGTGTCTGCTCGAAGAATATCAGATCACTCTTAGTGTGCACTAGAAGATGACCTACCCCATGAGGCATTGTAAAGCGCCAAAATATCTGAAGAATCCTGCATCTTCATCTGTAGAGAATAGTGCTTTGATATGGACGCTATGGAGAAAATGTAGCGCACAGGTGGTGCACAGTCATTTCTGTTTTCGTTTATATTTTTATTTAAGTAGCACTTAAATAAACATTAAATAGAAAAATTAAGTCATGCTAATTGACTTGCTCACCTCTCACTCAGCCTCACTGCCCTACAACGTGCATAGTCACTGAGAGATGCAGCCAGACTTTATGCTAATAGTTGTTGGAGGCATTTCTGCCCCCCCGTGCCCTACCACATCAACCTCCTTCACCCTACCATACAACAAGCATTTGCAATGCAATAGGTCTCGCATTTACACGAGTTTCAGCTATTAGCATTGTAAATGAGAATGCCTTTTATTTCGGTTCTAAAAACTGAAACAAAAATAAAAAGCTTTGTTATTTGCAAAGTCAATAGCTCAGACTCGCGTAAATGCGAGACCTATTGCATTGCAAATGCTTGTTTTTCATTACATTGTAACTGGTGCATGCCAATACCTTCGGCTCGAGTTCGCGCTATATAAAATTGAAAATAAAAATAAATAAATAAAACACTTCTGACAGATATCATTACTGGTATAAAGGTAAGTATGAAAACTCAAGTTACACTCCTTTTAATTGAGATATGCACTCCTTTTCAGAAACACGCACTATTGTCATTTAAGAGAGCACTAGCCTCAATGTGCAATGATTGAACACCATGTTTTGGCACTTACTTGCACGCTATTGGACCGCCGCATTTAGTATCAAATACTAAATAAGGTGCATTAATAAGAGTTTAGACTCGAGTCAGGAGTGAGAGTCCCGATTTATTTTTGCTGTAAAAAAAGCCCTTTATTTTGATTGTCTCCCGCCTGACATTGCCTCGATTTCAATTGAGGTCAATGGGGAAAATACATTAACCCCATTTTTTTAAAATCACCCACTTTCATCTACTATCGATATTGTTGGCATGTCCGCAGGAATTCGGGCCACAGCTGTAACAGACACAAAACAATCCTTGCACATTCTTAAGTTCAGTGCACAGAAGCAATGCTGTTCTTGCCGCTTGTGGGAAGAGTAGGAAAAAGACTTTGTTGGTAATTGCTTTGCTGCCATCCGGTTTAGCTGGAGGTGTGGGGGTGTGCTTGCATATTAAAGGAGGCAGTACGGGGCCAAGGATGGAATCTATTGTCTTTTGAAAATCTACGGGGCATATTAAGTTTTTTTAGAATTGAAGCTTGCTGAGCGAGAAAATGAACACCCTTGAAAAAACTCCACCCCCCAGGTAACGAAACGTATTGATAGCAATCAAACACGCCTCTAGCGCTTTGCCAGCTTTCTAGGTGCTATGTGCATGCACGCCAAGCAGCTGCCAAGCCTTTTATAAAGATTGCATAGAAAAAGGTAGATGCTGCCCTTTCAGAAGGTGCATGCTAATGACACTAAGTGTGTCATTAGTACACAAATAAGCTGTAAAGCGGCAATGTAATACTGTAAAGCCTCGTTTAAATTGGAAGACCCTTTGAGATAGGCTGCTTGAAGTGCTATTGCAGAAACTCTGATATCTGTCTGTTGTGCGTGAAAGTGAAAGCATTCACCCAGTTTTTTTTTGTTTTTAAATCCCCCACTTTCATCTACCTTCTATATTGTTGGCATGTCTGCAGGAATTCAGGGCACAGCTGTAACGGACACAAAACGATCCTTGCACATTCTGAAGTTCAGTGCACAGGACAGAAGCAGCGCTGTTCTTGCCGCTTGTGGGAAAGAGTAGGAATTAGACAGTGTTGGTAATTGCTTTGCTGCCTTCTGGTTTAGCTGGAGGTGTGGGGATAGGGTTTCCATTGTGTACAGGCGCTTGCATATGAAAGGAGGCAGTGCAGGCCGAGGATGGACATCGGCTGCTTGCACTTCTCCAGCCATTATCTTGTGTGAACTACCGCTGTGAGGGCTGCTGGTGTGTCTCTGCAGACACCGCGCTCTCAGTTCTCCCATCTCTGGAGAAGATTCAGGGCAGTGGTTCCCGTTTCTTTTGGCCGCCCCTGTGCACCTCTGACTCAGATTTTACAGAGGAGCACAGAGGCAGGAGGAGGATTTGTTTTGCTGGTATTTTCCCGTTTTTATATATAAATACAGACAAAAACAAAAACGTTTTCCGTCTGTATTTATATGTAAAAATCCGTTTAAACGGAAAACCGGGAGCCTTAACCATAATCCGCTTGCATTAAAATGGCTGCTGATACGAGGGATTTCCTACTACGCATGCGTCTGTCATACTCACGTGACATAACGTACTACCTTGCTTGGAGGGAAACTTTTGCTTCTGCGCACTAGAACTAAGATGGCTTCTTTGTGTTACAGCATGCATGAGGCTTGCACCGCTGCTTTTGCTAAGCTGTTTGTTTTGCCTAAACACTAAACGCAATAATTAAAATAAAATAAAGGGAATAGAGTAGAGATAAGTGGTATACAGAACATTCATTTATTCTTTGTTCTAAAACTGTTTCTTTTCTACTTTGCTACTAGCTCGTGTTTGTAAATGTAGAGTATTTATATAGCGCACTTCTACCCGGAGGCCTCGTAGTACTGTATTCATACTGCTGTGGAACCCATCCTGGCTTTCCTGTGAAATGTCCACTCCTGGGCACCCCCAAGGTGCAGCCAGGCATCCACAGCGCTGCTGGGGCTGTTGTGGAGATTAAGCAAGCTATTGCCCAGAGTCACAGAGTGGGACCCATGATTAGAGTAGGCCTTGAGGTGAGATTTATCAGGTCCAGGGAAATTGAATCCAGGAGCCACCGAGGCGGGAATTGAACCCTGGTCCTGGGCCAGACCTCTGCATCAGGGTCTGCCGCTCTAACCATTGAGCCACGCTTCTCCACTTTATTTGGGCCTGATTTGTATCTGTAACTCCATTTTGAAACCCACACCGCACATGCGCACCAGAATCCAGAAACGCTCAAGTCATGGCATTGAATGAATGCCAAGGACAGTCTTGACTGAGATGCGCCTGGGAAATTCACCTCCTGACCTTACGGAAAGGAAGCCAATATTGTTAACAATGTATTTGTTAATGGAACATTCATTGTTAGGTGGAATAAACGTGCATGGGAAAATAAATTGATGGGCGGGGAACGCTAATTTCAATATTCAAGAGAAAAGTTTCATTCGGATATGGTGTGATGACCTCTCCTCGTCTTTTTGTCCAATCAAAATTGGGGATTCTTACATTTGCAACATTGAGGGGTGGTACACTGCCCTGGAAAAATAGTATAACAAGAGTAGGCTTAGCTAGTTAATTTGTCCGACTTGTCCGAATAGCTGACCTGTCACTGACCCAACGCACTCAATAGGTGATTGGCAGCAGAGTGGCTGGCGGAGCACCCTGTCAGAAGATTCGATAACCCTATCGGGGTTTGGGAGTTTGGGGTGCTGGCGAAGCACTCTGTCAGAAGATTTGCTGACCCATCGGGGCTCAACTGTTAGCTGCAGGGAGGGTCCAACGCTGGTGGTTACCCTTTAGCTGCGGGTGCCGGTTCTAGCCTGAGGTGGTCCTGTCCTGATCCAATTTGGTCCGTACCTGTCCTGATTCTGGTCTGCACCTGTTCTATCCTTGCTGGCACCTGCATTTCCGGGGTTTCTGTCCTTTGTCCCAGCCCCTGGCCAGGGTTGGTCTTCACTCCATTCTAGGTAAATATTAAATGTGGGTATGTTAACGTACATTTTCCTTTTCTATCCCCTTCCTTTGTTTTAATGCCAATATTAAGTTCTATATCTGCTTTGCACATTATTGTTCTCATTATCATTCTCATAATTGAAAGAATCTTGGTCAATAGTGTATGGACTGTAACATTTGAAATCCTTACATAGATACAAGGTTAAACTTTTCCAGAGTCTGTGGTTATTTGAAATAAAGAATAAATGAAATGTTATTATACCTATTAGTCTAACATCCCTTGATCCCTTAGGTCCCTAGGTACTAGTGACAAGGATTGGTAAGTCTATGGTATAGGACCTAATAAGTCCAATTTATAAAATTTGATAGAGCATAGAGGTAACTTGCTCAAGAGTAAATGATTAATGTGTTTATGGGCCCAGGTGAGTATTTGGTTAAAGTAGTGGGTTCACCCCTTCGCTCTATCAAGTATGTAGAGAATAAGAAAGCTACACGTGCTTTTATATGTCAGACTTAACCATGAATGGGGTAAGTGCTTTCATACATCAACCTTAAAATTGGAATAGATTTACACATTTTTTAAATGGTTTATGAACACCATACTCATTCCTACAACCACTTTGAAGTAAGCGATGCATTTATGAGTATATTACACCAATATATCACAACCTGTAATATGCCTTGGTTTGTTGCTAAATACCGGAATATAACGTGCATAGGGTGTTATTATTATGGATCATGCAATCGAATATTTTTACTTTGGAATCAATCACTCAGAAGAAAACATACTGATAGGCCTGTCCTATCTTTTCATGTGTGATCTCCAACCCAACTACAGAGTCTCCACAGTCTCAAACTTACTATTAACTCGTAGTTTGTGAATAAAAAAATTTTGAGAAATTTACACCAAAGTGTAAGTTTACCTTTGTGAATCAAGACGTAAGTTTTCCAATCCTGCCCAAAGATGAGTAATATATTTGTTTGCAGCTGCGCTGCGTTGCATTAATAATTAGTCATTCTGGCCCACTGACCTTTAATTCCTGGTTCAAAGAAAGAAAGCAGACCAAACTCTCTGATCCCTGAAGGCTGGTTTACATCTTCCAGTTCTCTGAAAACCCACATGGAAATATAATTGTTTGGCCTGGTTTCTCTGCAAGAATATCATCAGTGAATGCGGTAACCATGGCAACTGCCTAACAAAGCCTTATGTGAGATTATTGAAGCAGAGTACACTTGGAGGATCGCAATAAACACGGTAATGAAGATATTTTTTTCAGAAAGAGTGCCCGCAGCTGTGATAAGAGCCGCAATAACAACATTTGATCAAATTTCACGAGTAATGACGAGAGTGGAATTCTGACTGCCAATGAGCTCCTTGCCGCTAATCTGGAGCGTGGTCGCCTTGGCTCTCACGTCACGCTCGACACATCCTCCTTTTGCGTTTGTGATGGAGTCATTCTCGGTATGAAGTCTTCCCCAGCAGGGTCACCGTGGGAATTGCAAGAAGCATGAGGTCACCGCGTGCCTCATTTCTATGGGGGGGCTCGCATCACTCATTAGGTCTTAAAGTAAGGGACTGCAGCTGCCTGCCTGCTCCGCTGTTGCTGGTATAGTGAATTGTATACATGCGTCTAAGGCTCTAAAATGCCAGTCAGGGCCCCAAGAGGTTCAAATCATTACTGCCCAGCAGTCTAACGTTGCCCGTCTCAGCTACTGTATTACCAGTTTTTGTATTCATTTAGGTAAGAGCTTGCCCCTGCTCTTCATGGTATGGTCACGTTTATTCAGTGGTGTAGAAATTGTATCATGGCCCTCTAATGCAGGCAAGGAAGATAGGTTCCCTCTAACCCCACCTGGATAGTTAAAAACAACCAGAATTTCGGTGGAAACGGCCTGCCATGCCCAGGGGTCCCGGTGCCACTGCGCCTGCTGCACCATTGATAAATGCGCCTCTGATTTATTTCTGTTTAAATGGCAGTCACTCGCTTGTACAGCTGTGCAGTCAATAGTGCAACCGAGCTTTCGTTTCTTTTGGTATACACACCTAAACATATGACTTGAAATAGACATCTGGAGGGTGGTGAACATGTACATATTCTCCCTTTACCGCTATTGATGTGGTCATGCTACTTTCCAGGCTTGTATACTTACCTATTAAGAGAATGTTTCAACTTCATCAGGAATATTTAGTGGAAAGGGTTACCTTCGTCTAGAAAGGACCTCATCAAACAAATAAAGCAAAGCACGTTTTCATTTAGCCAAAATAAAACCAAAATAATAAAGTGAAAAATGTACAATGAGGTCAGAAATATCCTGCCGCACATATTAGACTAATTGGGAAAACGAAGTCAAGCCTTGGTGCAAAGGATCAAAGGGAACCCGACCTTTCAGTTCCCCTAAACAGTGATAGAAACTATCATTGTAAATATAAGTACATAAGATTTTGATCAGCACACACGAGAATTATATGTACAATGTACAATCAAAACAGGGGGAAGAAACGCGTTGGCTACTATGGTGCTTTGGAAGAAATGAAATTTGAAAAAACAAATTAATAAAGGAATTTGAACAAACAAGAAGAATCTGTTTTGATTGACATTGTACATATACCTCTCTTGTGTGCTGATCAAAATCATATGAAAATAATAAAGTGAGTCTCAGACATCAACCCAACATTGTGGGTAACATGTCATTTTATGAAGTTTGGCAACATTGGGCAACCACTGCTGGGTACCACTTTTCATCATATAACACTCCTTCCATTATGAGAACGAGTCATGTGTGGAAAAGAATCAACCCAGAAAGCACCTTAAATGTAATCCTCTTTCCCACAGGCCGTAATGTGTGACCTCTCTCCCAGTGGACAGTTTTTTAATACCCAAGTAGTGAAACAAGCTACAGACTGCACAGGAGAGCGGGGATAAAGCAACTGAGGCATGTGGTGAGGAACTGTGGATGTCAGTGTAATGAGGATAGCCAGTAAGTATTCAGAGCACTTTAATTTCATTTCTCCTGCTCCTCATAGTACTCACATTATGAGTATTTATCAAGAACCTACTTTTTTTTGTCTTACAGCTCTCAGCAGTTGTCACCACTCAGGACTTTGTGGTTGACTTTACTCCACAGTATTACTGAAGAAGCCACACTTTAAGGAACTATAGGCCTTATTTATCTACACATTTCCCCATAGACACAGAATGGGCAAACCTCTTTGATACATCTGGCCCTATAACACCAATGGGCATAGAAGAGTGACAAATTCAGCTCATACATAGAGACAATCCGGCCATCTTGGAGCAGGGGGGCAACCTTTCCAAAAGATGTAAGTCCCTCAAGAACGAGAAGACCCAAACCAAAAACTGTAGAGGCTTAAAGTCCACCAATTGGTAGAAAACATCAAGCAGCTGCAAATGGAGATGAGTGAAGCAGATTCCATTGACCAAGTGGGGAGACAACCCCATCAAGTGTTCAAACATGCACCACAAAAGACCCTGGATTCAGGCTGGGACTCCAACTAAGAAAAAAAGCACATCAGGTGCAAGATAAAAGCCCCCAAATATCAAATTTTCCTAGGAGACATTGCCAGTGTATAAGAGCAAACCAATAAATACATGCAAGATATCACTTTATGATACTACTGAGCTGAACTGATTGATACACGGAAAGATGTGGAGCCCAGAAGAACTGATCTCCTCCAGTGTTGTGACTACAACAATGTAAAATGTGCAGAACCATCTCTGCATGGCCTAAGGACAGTGAATTTCCGAGATTGCTCTAAAAATCAATTTCTGCTATTCTTAAGGACCATCCTATAAAACTGTTGGAAGATCAATAAACATCAACCAAAACTAGAGATATGAACAAGAAAATCCAACTGTTGGGGCCAGCTGTTCCCATAACTCAATGCTCTTGCCCCCAAAGAAGGCTCGGGGGAATGATACTAAAGCAATTTCAATCCCAATATGCACGAGAAAGGGCCAAATGGTCTTTTCCAGATTTGTAATGAGAATTACTGGAGAGGAGGACCTGAGGGTGAAATAACCAGCTGAAGGATGGTGAGAAGTCACAGACACCAATGTCATAAACCTAGGGCTCTTCCCCAAGTCTGTCATGCTAAGATCCTCACACCATAGACCACCGATTTCACTGAACCCCTGAAAAAGACAGTTTGCAAAAAAAGAAATAGTCACAGAATACAGTATAACATCATCATGGAAGCTGCAGTGGTTCACATTTTGTAAGTGACAGAAGCAGCATCAGTGCTCTGTTAGGTTACGGGTTATGGGCTCTAACACGTTAGCGAATATTGCACTGCAGGCTGCCCTTCCAGGGCATGCTGCTACTTACCTATGTGTTCAACAACCAAAAAGGAGCGGTAATTGCACTCACCTCCCCATCTCATATCAGGATCCTCAGTGACATTCACCAGACAACGTGCTTCAAATGTGCAAGGTAATGTGTCCAAACATCCGGCAAAGCAGGTCAATAGGGCAAAAAACTGTAAATTATGCTAACACAATATCAAAGGTACCATGACCAAATGTAGGAAAGCCAATGAGGCTCTAAAAAACACAATACTGTTTCATTTAATTATAAAGCAATCTATAATTAAAATGAATCTTTTTAGCAAACGAGCAAAAGCAATTAAATGTTTCAGCCTTTTGGAGTAAAAATGATATTTCGGGCACAATATGTTTCTCAGAGAGGTTAAACAGCAAATATGAAGTAGCACAAACTGCTTTGTACTTGGGTTTGAAAGGAATACTGGATACACAGACTATCATGGTCACAAGAAGGGCCTGGGAAACGCAGCTGACTTATTTAATTTCAAAACTCGGCATCTTTTAAGCACAATTCAAATATACTATTACATGTTTACAATTTGATGCTATCATGGCTGTTGTGTCCCTATAATAGGAAACTACAGACATTCATTTGCATATTAATATCTGCACATAGTTCAGACCGGTAAACGCGGAGAAGAATGAACAATGTCACCAACCCCTTTAGCATAAACCTAAATGGAGACTGGGCTATCGAGCAATATCTGCAACAGAAACACCCCAGGGACAGCAATATGTCATCAAGTTTCTTCAAGCTCATCAAGGCCTTTGAGATGCATAGATGGAGGTGTCATGTTCTATAAAGCCAAGTTGTGGTCCATTTCATCATAAATTGCCCTATCCAATCCTTTTATTTAACATCTCAGAGACACATCATCAGGCAGCAGTAAAGTTGCTGCCTCTGTAAGAAACTGTATCAAATTGATAAACAAGTATTTGCAATGCAATAGGTCACACATTTATGAGAGTTTGAGCTATTGACATTGTAAATTACAATGCCTTTTAATTATGTGTTGTTTTTAAAACAGATAAATAAAAGGCATTGTCATTTACAATGCCGATAGCTTAAACTCTTGCAAATGCGAGACCTATTGCATTGCAAATGCCTTAGGCGCCTGTGCTAAAATATTTTTTTTAATTCGTTAGGAGAGAGCATGTCCTACCTGCAACAGCAGACAGGACAAAGCTATTTTAGAAAATAGTGCTCGGAGGCTGCAATTAAAGCCTACAGAGTAACAACACATGTAACAGGGGGTGTAGCTATGGAAGGTTAAAAGATGAGACAAGGCAGTACTAAAGAAGGACTACTAAGCCTATTGACCAATGAACAGCCACAGTTTACAGTGGACAATGACACAAGCCACTATAAATATAGGTGGAGAGTGGGCAGAGCTTCATGTTGCTAGGTAAATACAGCATGCCTCGGAGAGCAGTGCATGCGCTGCCCAGGCTCGACCTGAAAACAAACAAACAGGTAAATGTTACTTTGCATTGAAAGCAACTATTACACCAGATCCAAACATTAGTTAAGTCTCTACAGCTTGTGAATTCCAGAGTTAGGGTAGAGTGAGGCTATGGTGCTGAAAACTGCATTCTGTAACATTTGCACACATGGTAGTTCGCACTATTGTTTCCTGAGTAAAATACATACAACAAATGCCTCAACTCTTATACTCAGGAGAAATACTATTGACTCATTATATTTTCTAAGGGATTCTAACTCCAAAATCCAGGCAGAAAAACAAAAAAGTAGTATCAGTAAACTTCTCTACAGCCAGAAAGCTTGAAAGCATCTCTGAACTGCAACAAGTTTTAGTGTAATATCAGGTCTAAAGACACACAATTAGAACACATGCACAAAGTCCTGAGTTATTTGATCCAAAAGTTCGATTTGTAAGTCTAACACTCTGATTATATAATTGTTAATTCCACTGAGGCAACATGTAAGTTCTGGGAGGCAGAGTAACAGAGCACTGGCAAAGCAAATCAGTCTGTATTCGCTGTTTGTTTTTTGGCTTTGTCAATGCATGTTGTTGACTGCCATTGTTTTGATAAAAATGACAAAAAAATAATAACAAACACTATTTTTGTGTTAAAAAGCACACATTTCCATAGTATTCTGCAACACAGAATAGAACTACCTTGTGTGCGGATGTGCTCCTTGTGAAAGTGGAGGAAGTGGGCTGAACCCTTACCTCATGCTCTGGAGGACAGTAGAATAAAGTGAATCTCACAACAATAGACCAGTGACCCCCCATGTTTCCAGAGGCAAGAGTGAACCAAAATTCACAATAGCAGTGTTATAGGTTTTCAATCAAAGGTAGATTAGTTTAAAACCTTAGAATCGCTCTAGTCATTAGCAAATGCAAATCAAAGCTTCGCTTAGTTTAGGCTCTGGAGGACCTGAACATGATTACATGTATAACAACAACAAAACATATTCGGTTATAATACATATAAAATAAAGAATTATATGAGTACTACACCATATAGGGTATTTCTTATTAAATAAGAGTTGAGCTGCCAGTAAAGCAGGATCTATATCTAAATACTGGGATCCGTAGCTGATTAATATTTTAGGTAGCCTAAAGAGACATGATGGTATAAAAATTGGTTCCAGTGGACACAAACTCAACAATAAAATGTAGACATCAACACCTGTTAAATCAATTATAAACGATAATATGCAAGTTTAAACATTTTATTTCATGTTTTAACATTAGATGCTCATTTTAAAACACATCACATTTATTGAATACAATTATGAAAAGGTACCCCGAAGGGGAGGAAGGGAAAGGTGCAGCAAAGTGCAAGTGTGAAGGTAAGTGGGAGAGAGGGGGCTGTGAGCAATATATACAAACGAATCATAGAAAGCCAATCCAGCCTTATCCAAATCTAAACTATTTACAAGACCCTAACATAATAGTACACAGTGAATCTATCACTGTTGTCCAAAAAGGTAAACATAAGATAAAGTCGTCAACGTTTCGACCCAATGTTTTCGAAGGCAAATAGGGTCATTACACAAGGGTCTTCATCAGGACAAAGTGGGGGCACCCTTGGTTCACCGCTGCAGGCGGTGAAGAGATGGGTATAAGTGCCCTCAGGCTCCAAGGTCAGAGAGGGATGTAATCATGGCATCAGGTTATATGTGTCTGATTTCTATTTATGATTTTCAATTTTCGTGGGCTTGAACAATCAAATGCTCCACAAATCTCCTTAGCACAATGAGTCTGTTTCACAACAGTCTATAAATGTCTCTATAATAACCTACTCACCGGTGAGTAGAGCGCTTTGTAAACACTTTCTTGATTGATTGGTCACAGATGCCACAAAACACTATCTCTCATTACCTGTACACAAGGATTATCTATATGATGAGGTTGGTGGGAAAGGAGGTGGTGAGCACTCTTCTTCCAGGGTCCTTTCTGCCTTTCACACCGCCCATAAAAATGGCACTGTTGGATGACGAGAGACTTGTGAACAACTCTCAATTGGCAAAGCATAGCTGGAGGAGCCCCGAGCTATGTGTGTCAAAGCAACCAGTACAAAGTACTGCCTAGCTTCCTGGTTATTAGTCTGCAAGACCAGGCTAATAATGATAAGGAACAAACCCATCTTTGTTTTTAGATGTGAGCACAAGAGCACTGCAGATGTAGAAACTCCCTACAGCACATCTAAAACCAGAGCCGACTCTAGGATTTTTTTTAGAAATAGCACAGGTTTTAGAAGCACCTGTGGTCACATGTATCAATAGTGAAAATAGGGATTATCTAATGAAAAAACATTTTCGCTACCATCTCAAAAGGGGAAGGGTCCCTTGGGGATCCCTTTCCTTTTACAAAAGGGTTAACACTTACATGAAGTAAGTGGTAAACTGTGTTTTGCAACTGTATTTCGGTCGCTAAACATTCTTACATACTGCTGCAATTCACTAGTAGGAAGGGACACCCTAAACACGCCCGAATCGGTATGTCTTAGAAATTCCAAATTGCGATTTGGTAACATGTTAACGAATCGCAAATTGAAATTCATACATACCACAATGCATTTTGTGCACAACTCATTTTAGCTGTTGCAAATGGAACCGTTAAATTGCTTGATGCATGTGGCCCCGTTGCAGAGTCCCTTCTGTGTCCTGAAGTTTACGGGCAACAATAAAAATCTCAAGATAATTCTGGTGATTAATGTTCCTGCTGGAGAAAGATTAGAGTTTTGTCTAGTGGCAGTTTCCACTAATGACAACATAACACAGAGGGTTAATATGCTTGCAGCAAAAAATGTATAGCATGTAAATCATCGAGCTGTATTTTCCGTGGATCGCCCGGTGTGTTACTGCTTTTGTCAACGAGAGCCTTGCATTACCTGCAGTTCATAAAATACAATCCTACTATAAGACAGAAAGCTTTGAACTGTTACCAAAGAGCTTCATGCAAACTGCATGGTGTAGGTTAGAATGGTATGCTTTTTTTCTCCAGTCTCTCCTTATACTAATGCTACTAAAAAGGGTTTCTTTTCGTTAGAAGTGCATTCTTATTAGTAAAGCCAACCACTGTGGTACATTTTAAATCCTGAATTTGTGCTTCTCCAGACTAAATACTCTTAAAATGTACTGTTAGTGGCATGGCTCCTACACCTTGTAATCCTCATAGTCTTATGTAACATTTCCTAAAGACTAATTTATACACATATGATTCATCATCTCTTTATAATGGGTGTGTAAAGTGTTCTGACACACTGCTCTCATGAATAGTGCTATAAAACAAATTAAATGCATGCGAGACAGGTGCTATGGAGAGCTTAGGGGCACTGGTGGAGCATATTTTATAGAGAAGAAGGTGTTTAGTTGGGCGCCAAGAAAAATTGTCGCCCTGGGCGCCACCAGCGCTAAAGCCGGCCGTGTCTATAACAATTACATTAAATAAGAAAACAAAGACGAAAGCACTCACTGGTACATACAGACCCTATCATGCAGACTTTGCCTCAGGGTTTCATATAAAGTCACTCTATGGTAGGAGCTCAAAGAGTTATTTCTTCCAGTAAAGTAGATGAGCTAAACAGTTAAGTAAAATTGAAAGGGCTGGCACAGATGTTTGTTATCCAGCCACAACTTGCCCTTATAGTGTAATAATTAAGATGAGAAATAGACTGCACAGAGAGTTAGAGACAGTGCCTCATTTGCAGTTGAAGGGAACTTAAAATCCGACTTAGCGGGCTCTACCAGCCATTAAAGGCCCGCTCCAGGGTTAAAGGCCTGATACGAAGGCAAGAGCCTTCAACAAGGGAGTGGACCTTTACTGGCTGGTACAGCCCACTAGGAGGGTCCTAAGACTATTAGAACATTCTGCCTCTAGAGTGCAGAATGTTCTAATTACTGAAAAACAAATGCCTTTTGGACCCCCAGGGGGGTTTAAATCCCCGCAGACTCTGAGAGGCAGCTTTGAACAAAAACAACATTGAAATGTTGCTCTGCAGGCTTGGTTCGTGGGACCACTGCTTGCTCTTAAAAAATGTTTACCAAGGTGAAGGGGTGCCTTTGGGACCCCTTCCTGTTTGCAAATGGGTTACCACCTACTTAAAGTGGGCGGTAACATCCGAATGTTTTGCGATATTATTTTGGTCACAAAGGGCGATATGTATCAAAATAGCATTTTGCGATTCTCAAATAGCGATTTTTTGCTAATCGCTATTTGAGAATCGCAAAATGGCATGTATGTAGAAATCAGCTTCTTTTTAGCGATTTCTTAAGATTCCTTAATTGCGATTAGCAAATTGCTAATCGCAATTAAGGAATAATTTCCCATTCATTTCTATGGGCCAGGAGGCCCATAGGAATGAAGGGGAAATTTGCGATTAGCAATTTGCTAATCGCAAATTGAGAATATTCGCAAGGGTGCAGGGGTGTCCAAAGGACACCCTGCTGCACCCCTGAAAATGACATGTGTGCGCATATGGCGCACATACATGCCCTAAGGGCATGTATGAGCGTCACATGGCACCTTTTGTTTTTAAAACAATTGCTTTTTGAAAGGAATTTGCAAATTACCACCAACTTGAAGTTGGTGGTAATTTGCGATTCCTTAGGGACAATTAGCAATATTTTTTTGCATGATACATTGCATTTAAGGAATCGCACATTGTGCGATTCCTTACATGCAATCGCAAAATAAGGAATCGCAAATTGTGCGATTCCTTATTTTGAACCACATTTGCTTCATACATACCATATTGAGAATTCGCATTCGCAAAGGCCGAAATTAGGCGATTTTCGGCCTTTGCGAATGCGAATTTCAATGATACATATGCCCCAAAATATTCAAACTTTCCATTGCGATTCGGTATTAGGAAGGGATGCCTTTAACATGCCCCTTCCCATTTTGCGATTCAGTAGTAGTTTACAGAATCACAAAAAAGGTCTTTCTGCATAAAAAATGTTGTTTTTTTTTGCGGTTACAAATGCCCCAATTCTTCGTAATGGGCCATTTGCCACCTAAAAAAAAGTTTTGCGCATTTGGCTCATAGTTTGCAAAACCTCGCTATGTGCGTAATCCTACAATGAAAACGTGTTTTTCTTTTATGCATTTTCTCTACTACTGCATTTATGTTTGAGTAGAACATATATAATTGTATATTGTGTTCAAACATTCTTCTAGGGACTTGACTGCGCCTTTTCTAGATGGGGTGAATCAAGCTGTGCTTTTCCCAGGGAGTTTGCTGTGTTCCGTTGGGCGTTACATAATAGAGGTGATTGCCTCATTTTTTATGTGTGTGCATACTTGAGACTGGTGTTAGATTTACTCCCAATATTCGATGCTGAGAATTTACGGGGAGGTGTGACAGGTGACGGTGGAAACCAACTAACCGCACGTTATCCATCAATTTGATGTGAAATAAAGTGAAAACACCTTTAGAAGATGTCTTTTTTTAATGATCTATTGCTGTCGCTTTTTTAATCTTATCTGCAGAAAGGTAAAAGCCAGATGGAGAGGTCCTTAAAGCTGTATTGGCCTGATGCACTGGAGAGTTGGTGTGGAGGGAGATGTCCTGGCTGTGCACGGGAGTGACAACAGATAACAACATGTGCAAGTGATAAAGCACCAGTGTCTTTTCTGATAGATGGCAGACAATTTCCTTATTTCATTTTGTTGGCTCTTCCTGTAGAAAGACTGGACAGCACCTTACATTTCTTCACTTATTTATGTTTTTGCGCAGCACTCATGTCTCTATGGTCTTTTACTGACTGGTTAAGGAGGAATGAGACAGAGTTTTTCACAGTTTTAGGGTATGGTCCAGTCACCGGAAATCTTGTTATGTGGGTGCACGCTGAGTGCTGGAAAGGAATATCTTAATGAACATATTTGTTTTCAATCCTTTTCTGAAGTTCTTAAACCTGGGATTAGGTGGGAGGGGGGGGAGGAGCTTAACAGGGCGCAACATTGATGAATGGGAGATTTTCCTCCAAATAACTTGCGTTTTGTGGATTTTCAAGACAATATACTTATGGTCGCCGATCATAGGGCCATTTTATCAAGAAAGGGGGATACATTATCGCCGCTTTTATCGGCAGGAAACTGCTGCCAAAGCGGCGATAATGGGCTTGATAATATGTCCTTGTGAATTCCCATAGCAGCCCAGGTTCTGGTGTTAACTTGGGCTTTAGCGGCAGTTTCCTGCCGATACAAGCAGCGATAATGTATCTCCCTTTCTTGATAATATGGCCCATAGATAGGTGCTTGAGTGGTATAGAAGATCCACGTAAGATTGAGCGTACTAATAGAAATGTTTTTTGACAATGTACACAATGTTGGATTGTGTTTGCTACTTTATTGTTGACCATTGCAAGGCTCCCAATGCTGTGGCAAAATAGTCAGATCTGAACTCCTTCGGACTGAAGTGAGCACAACATTTTAAACCCCATGATGCTTACCAGGGGTTTTAGGAAGACTGGTATGGAAGACATTGCACCAATCCAGGTTCGATATTTCCACTGCAAAGATACATATTATAAAATGTTGCTGCTCAGTAGGTATAACCTATGCCTAAGTAACTGTTTCTGGGAAATACATTTGACCCTGTGATTTAAGGAACAAAAGACAGATGGCTTTCAAATGTGATCCTGACTTTTTGCACTTAATCTGAAAGATGAGGTGCTGGTCCCAATAATGTGTTGCTTGGAATAGGAAGCACTCATATGCTGAGCTTTTTTTTACATTTGCCAAGGCTTGAATTTCCCTATTTTTGGTCTCTGGACTACCTTGGAGCCTCGGACGCATCTGAGTATCATCAGGGTTTCTGTAAAGGCCTTTGTTATGAGATAAAGTGATAAAAGTGCTGGGGCATGTAAACAATGAAGAAGCTGGTGGCAAGTGATGATCTATTTTCCACCTGCAGGTGATTACACCTATTGTGGCTAGGAAGGGTCTGAGGCTGACTCACAATGCTCTGGTTCTTGAATGGATGTGAACCACATGAAAGTGGTATCTTCAACTTGAGTATGGTTTCACAGATGATTAAGGGCCCGAATGTGGATGATGTGTTGGAGTATATTGTCCTTTACTTGATATGTGACTTTCAAGTGCATTACTCCAGCGCATGTCTAGATTTGGAGGGAGATAGAGAGAAGCATCCTTGGGTGTCTGCTGGGTGGTAATGTACGTTCTTTGTATAATCAGGTCGGTGTTCAGTGCTTTATGCATATTCATGTTCTAACAGTGGCTGTACCAATGTTTACATTGATATTGGTCCTGTTGAATTGAATATTTGCTTTATGATAAATTCTCCGAAATAAACAATAAGGATGATGGATGACTTTTAGAGATCCAGGTATATTAGCATGCATGGATGGACATGATCAAAAGAAGCCAATGACACATCTTTGCTCTTAAGATGGAATCTAATCAGAATCTAAGGCAGCATCCTGAGGTAAAGTCACTGAGGATTCCAAGTGAGTTTAGGTGGTTGGTACTGGTGCTGTTGTCTGGCGCTGATCATCTCCATGGCTTTGACAAACCAGGGGAGGGCTAATATTAGCAGGAGCATAGTTAGCATTTGTACTGCAAGGCAGTGCCGCTTTGGACTAGAGGTGCTTGGATTTTATTAAATCCCAATATATATATTTTTTAATATCTACCCAAGATAGAAGGTTGACATTTTAAAAGCTTGCATTAGGGCCTATGATATCATTACTACAACAGTGAGCATTGTTCAGAATTTGGGACGTTTGTGTGGGTTGAACCAAGAATTATGATGAGATGAGTGATAATTAGGGAAGTTAAGAAGATATTAATAAAAGCAAAGATTAAACATGACGATGCTGAAAGTCTAGGTTAATTACGATGGCATTGCTGATATATGTGGGTCAAATGTATTGTTTGAGGGGACAAAAGTTTGCATGCCTCATCTCCTGGATGGACGTAAACGTGGAGGAGAAGGTAGGGCTGTGACATCTAATGCATCTTCAGCATACGCATGGTCGACATGCTAAATAATGGAGCAGGGGTTGTGAATTTTTCTTAAGAAGCACTTGAGATTGCCACATAGCCTCTGGGAAGAGAGTGTAGAATTGGCTTACTGTAGGGTCTAACCACCTTGTAATTGATCATAAACATTTTGTCAGAAAAGTTTCCTTTTGCTAAGAATCCATACATTCATTGTCTCTAGAATTAATGCAGGAAGCCACCCTTTTCGGAATGAAGGTTGTAAGCCATAATATTTATGCCAAATAGAGTCATTGTTGACATCTGGAGCGATTCTCCTTGTGTTGCTGTGGAATAGTAGATAGTGGGAGAGTGTACATTTTTGCTTTCCTTAAGTTTAAATTATAGTGAAAGGGGTTAAGTCTAGATACAACTAGGAGAGGTTGGACTCCAAGACGTGGATGGATATAAGATGACCCCCAGTTTGCTTTGTCAAAAAGCCTTTTTCTAAACATTGGCATAAAAGAGAATATTCCAAGAGAAAATGCCACATATCTTACTCAGATTCAATTGCAGTAAATTGAAACTCAACAATATATCTAGAGGATTTATCATAAACGTGTCTCAAAATAATTGAAGAGAGCAGATCAGCAATGTAGAGTGAGATAAAACTCATCACCAATAGCTCATGATTATTTATTGAAGTAAAAAAAGTCATAACTTTGTACACAATTCTATTATTTTTCTTATAGTAATTATTAAATCAAGATTTTGAAATAATATAATGGAGCACAGGTCTAATGAAATTGGGATTGGTTTGCAACAAAATCTCTTCATGTGGCAGTGCTTTTAATGGGCTGCAGGGTATAGGTAAAGCAAAATGTTCTCAGGAGCACTAGCAAGTAATTCCTAAATGCCACGTGTGCCCCACAGAATTTATCATAGGTTTCCTGGACCCACATCATTATAAAATGTCTTCAATAAAACTCTTTGAAATAAAAGTGCTGAAGTGTTTCGACCCATATTTATTCTAGCGTTTCAGGTTGAGGTTGTGGTGTGCCTTTGACAAAATGTGCTGTAAAATTGTACACAAGTGTTTTACAAATACCGAAAAAGCTAACATCATGTTGCTTTTGCAGCATCCATGTTGCACACCCATGCTAAACATAGTTGCTCAAGTTGTCTCACTTCTGACACATTTAGCTTCATTTTCATTGTTAGAAATGGGATTTATGGCTAGCTCAGACTTGCGCCAAAGCGAGGCAGAAACCACCAATCTAGTCAGGATAAGGGAGATACACTTCTAAAATAACCCCTGCTCACCCCCTTGTTAGCTTGGCACGAGCAGCCAGGCTTATCTTAGAGGCAGTGTGTAAAGCATTTGCACATAACCAACAATAAAACAGTGTAGGCACTACAAAAGAACAACACACCAGTTTAGAAAAATATCCAATTTTTATATACTTAAGACAATACGATAAAAATCCACAATACTATACTTCAAAATCGTCACTTATCAAAATATGTTTTAAAAATAGTTCCTTGATGTCGATAGCTCCATCTGGGGCTAACACCATGTAGTGAACAACAAATCCAAAAACAGTTCTGGCTGACTGTGGGGTCGCAGGCCAACTACGGGGTCGGGAAGACCCGCAAACAGTACCTTTCAGAGATGCAGGGCGGTGGGGCCCTTGAAGTCACTCACGTTGCAGGTCGAGCTCCTTTCTAGTGGGATCAGGCATCGGGTGCTGCGGTGTGAAGCGCAGTGGTGCTGCGAGCGGTGCCCCTAGGTCGCGGTGCGAGCAGCAGCTTAGTGACTGTGTTAGATGCCATCGTCGGTGAAACCAAAGTCGCAGTGCGAGATGGAGGTGGTGCTCGTCACGGTGCTAGTAGGTCACAGTGCTAGTAGGTCACAGTGCAAGCAGGGGTGTTGTCATTGCTGAAGCGCTGTCGTTGGCTGATGAACTGGAGCCAATGGCGCCGGCGTCGGTAGTCCAAGGCAGCGGTTTGGGATGAGGGGGGTGCGCCATGTAACTTACGAGCGGTGCCCCCAAACCACGGTGCAGGCAGTGGCATTGATTCAGTGGGAAGTGGCGGTGTCAGGAAGGCCACGGTATCGGCGTGTAGCGAGGCGGTGCAGAGTGCGGGCCCACAGGTCGTGGTGCGAGCAGCGGCTTGTTGATGGCATCAGCAGACGTTGTCATTGAGACCAGGATCGCGGAGTGGCGTAGCGGCAGTGCGCTCTGCGGTGCCAAAGCTTCAGCTTGAGGCAAGGCGGTGCAGGGTGCAGTGCCCACAGGTCGCGGTGCAAGCAGTGGCTTGGTGACGGCGTCAGCAGGCATCGTTGGTGAGACCAGGGTCATGGTGCGGCAGTGCCCTTTGCGGTGCCTTCAGGAGACGGGTTCAGCAGGGTCGTCGTAGATGTTGTTGGGTGGCGTTCTTCGGGTAGCAGCACAAAACACACAGTCCCCAGTGCTGCAGGTCGAAGAACCTGAAGTCTTTGCTGTTCCTGAGACTTCGTGAACAGGGGGCAAGCTTTACCTCAACCCCTTGGAGAGTCTCAGCAATTCAGTTGCAGAAAGTCCAGTCCAGGTCTTTCACTGCCCAAGACAGAAGCAGCCACTGCAGGTCAGCCCAGCACAGCACGCAGCAAAGTGGTCGATCCTTTCAGCAGTTTCTCCGGCTCTCCCTCTGTGCAGTCTTCTTAATCCAGATAAGTTCTAAAGTTCAGGGGTCTGGGACCCAGCATTTGTACACAAAAATCCTATGATCTGCCAGGCTGAGGGTGTCGGTGTCCAGCCAGAACCAGTTGGGCCTTCTCTGGTGTGAATTCCTGGCAGGAGGTGGAGACAGCTTTGTCAAAGGTAGACCAGGCCATTTGAGGTTCAAGGATATCTCCTCCCTCTTCCCCCATTGTAACCCAGGTCCATTTAGCACTTTCCTGAGCTACCTAGACTATCGAAAGCCACCATGCTCCTTAGCGATCTGTCGTCCAAAAACCAGACAGGCAATCCACATTCCAGCAGAGGCACACGGGATGACCGAGCAAAATTATACCCACTTTCTAAAAGTGGCCTTTATGCACTCAAAATCAAAAGGGCACCCTCGCTAAAGGCTGCGTCTTTATACGCTGAGTTTAAGCCTACCAAACTTCCTTCATTTATACCTTTCTCAGGCTACATACGTGTTGTGGCACAATCCGTGCTGCAGGCCCACGAGTTGCGGGGGACTCACAAGTCCCGGCACCCGCAGTGCTCGTTACTGGTGACTGACAAGTAAGTCACACATCCAATCATAACACAATTTACCACAGGAGCACCAGTGCTTTACCACTGATCAGCAGTGCGAAAAGGGTGCAGAACTGTTATACCAGCAAAAAACCGGGAGGGCAGAAAGCAAAAACTCGGGGGGAAACCCGCCACAAGATGCCAAGTCTAACATTCACGCTTGGCACTCTAAGCGAGGATTTTAGATTTCCTACTTCAGCATCTAGAAACTACTGTTCTGTTCTTTTATCTCTTTCTCAAGTTATGTTGTACTCTTCACAAGAGAACATAGTGCACCTCCTTTATTATGTAAGTTACAAACAAGTGTGTTTCCATCAAGATGCTAAGCATAGCATGAGTACCGCTGCTAAGCCACAGTAAATCTAGACCTGAGGTGCTGACAACACTCTAGGCCAAGCTCGCCTATTAATTGATCCCTATTGATGCCTTCCTTTTACTATATATTCTTATATATTGTCCTCTGTTTCAAGTAATAGAAATACAGATTTAGACCCTCTGGGGCCCATTAGGAAAACGGGCGGACTTTGTTCGCCCGTCATCCTGTCGTGTCTAGGGACAGCCCGCCATAAGGGCGGGGGTCCCGTTGGGGGCATTAGGATGTGCCCGCCACAGTGGCGGACGCATCTTGTATCTTCAGCATTGCGGCGGGCGGTGCAGAGTGCACCGCCCGCCGCAATGCTGAAGATTAATGCAATGCATTACAAAGCACAACGTGACAGGCACCGCGTGGTGCCTGCCATGTTGTACTTTGTAATGCTGGGGGGTACCATAGGTACCCCCCACCCCCAGAGTCCCTGGATGCCCGCAATGGGCCCCGCAGGGTGTCTCCATATGCCTTTCCCGCCACGGAAAGGCATCTAACTAAGCTAATGCTAATATGGCTGGCGGTGTCTCATAGACACCGCCACCATATTAAACCTTTTCCGGCCCGGCCGCAAGGCGACCGGGGCGGAAAAGTGGCGGACGGTTTTTCCGTGCGCCGCGGTCCCCCCCGCCATCCTAATATGGCGGGGGGAATTTAGGTGCGGAGGCTGGCGGTGGCTACCGCCAGCCTGGCGGGGGCAATCCGCCCGTCATCCTAATGGGCCCCTCTGTCTCTGACAGTGACTGTGCTGTGTCTTGCAGTGTTATATGGAATTAGGGGCCAGATATACAAAGCATTTTGTTTAAAAAGCAATCACCGACATGGTGGTCAGCTGACCCCAGCCGGCCGCCGGCCCTGTGATTGTTGCCTTTCACAATTGGTCGCAAATTGCGACCTGCCTCAGGAATATTGATGAGGCAGGTCCTCTTGTGAGCCACTTCAAATCGCTAACAGGGCCAAACACACATGTACTTAAAGTGCTTGCCAGAAAGTTACTGGTGTGGGACTAAAAATACCACCTCATAGGCTCAACTGACTTCTACTATGTAAATCCCTTATTATTATTCAAACACATGCAAAAAAACTGAAGTCACATCATAATTTCATGGTTGACAATCAAGTAAGGTTGGTGTGGATAAAATCGTGGGGAAGAGGACCCACAACAGCTCAGCTCAGAACAGCTTGAACGTATTTCTGGCAGCGAATGCCATTATTTAATAAATTATATCATTCATTCCCAGAACTGAGTTCCTATCACGTGTGTGTTCAGTTCTTCGGTTTTCAATGCTTGCTCCACCCCCTGCGTTTAGTGATATAAACAAGCATGCCTGCATGATTTTAGATATCTCCTATTCTGAAGATGAATCTGTGCTATAGCCTTTTTTCTCTTTTATCTGTTGGGTTCCAGACCATCTTGTCAGTGTGATGCCAGGGCACAGTATTTATCTTTATGGAACAATGGAGACTTTCTGCAGGCTTTATAAGACTAGCCCGTTACACAGCACAACAGATGGCTTACACAATAATCATTAATTTGCCATTTAAAATGACACTTAACATGGGACATAAAACAGCATGCTTCCTGGTGTTTGCAATGATGAATGGCCCCAATGCAACTCACCAAGAGAAATCTGAAGTTAAAAGTCAGTTAATTCCACAGCAATTATTCTTACAGTGTTTTCAGTGATCCTTGCACATGTTCTAGTCCAAGAGGCAGAATCTCAGCAGGATGACTATATGTGATGCAGTCTTCAATTCAGGGTATTGTCTTTCTCAGCTGTTTTGCTTTCAGTCCTGTAGATGCCACATTGATTTGTACTTTAGCTGGAGAAACTCTATTGTTGCTACTGTGTTGCCTCCTGTTTTGCTTTTTTCTTACTGTCTTCAGGTGACGGAAAGTGTTGTGCTAGATTGAGACTGTCTGTGATGGAAAGGGACTGTCTGCAATTAAAAGATAATCGGTTTTAGGGAAACCTGTTCTGGAAATATTTTACCAAGGGGGATGTTTCAGCTATTTTTCCCCAAATGAATTGCCCCCCTAGGCTGTCGACTTCATTCTTGTGAATGCTCTGTAGTCTGTTTTTTTTCCACGTTCAAAGAGATACCGAATTTCTCTTTATGGAGTGATCTCTCATGCACCCTCTTATCCCTCCCTACTCACCCTATCACTTTTCCTTACCTATTTACTATTTTTTCTCTTTCTTTGCTTAATCACTCTTCCTATAACATTGCTGTTACCCCCTTCACCCTCAACTGTTTTTTTTGTTTGCTCCCTCTGCTTGCTCAGTCTATACCTTAGTACTTATATCCCAATTTATCGACCCCTTAAGTACACTCGACTACTTCTGCCTCTTTCACACCTCTACCTACATCTTAGCACGTCTACCACTGCCTGCATACTAGTGCCTTTTCCTCACCAATACCAGAGTACTTATACACCTTTTCATACCCTCATAATCTTAATCCTGTTTATAAACTTTTAAAGTTCCTCTACTTATACCATAACGTTTCTATCCTTAAGGATAGTGTTTTTCCACAATATTGTTGAAAAATATCATCATACATTCAAATCTCTACATTTATATTGTGAGGGCAAAAAAACATAATTTTAAATATTGCTGGTCAATAAATGATAATTCAGTGATTTTTTTATGTAGTTGGCAAGATTATAATTGTATGATTGTATATAAGATATTGGTTATTTCTTGTGCATTTTTAAACTGATTTTATGTTATCTAAATTGCCAACATTATATCAGAGCGGGTTGTTAGGTTTATATGGGACTAGAGTGGGTAGCATGTTTAGAGCAATTAAAAAATATATATATTTTAATTAATTTTATAGATTGTTTTAGGAGTAAATAAAAATATAAAGGCTAATCTTTTCAAAATTTAAATTTAAGTAACAATATTTTATTTTTGTATGTGTGTTTATTTATGTGCAAAATGTTATTTTTATTTTTTTACAATAGTTCATAATGTTTTTTTCTGCAGGATGTTTGATTTGTAGGGGGACAGTGTAGGACGATTTCTTTCAATGTATTTTTATTTCTATTTTCTCTAAATTATTTTTACATTTTTGGTTTTAAATAAAAAATATTTTGGTAATATAAAAAGATAGGTTTTTTAAAATGCGTTAGTATAATTATTTTATATTTTACATTTTTTGTATGTTTATTTTAAATATTAATATATCTATAATATTTTTACTGTATTTCTAAAAGTAAAGTTTCATTTATTTTTATGTTTTAACAAACTTTTTGTCATTACCAAAAATGAATGTTTTTTCTATATATTTTATTCTATGTATTAATTTGTATTAACGTCTTTGGTATAGAGAGTGGTATTTATGCGTATAAAAACAATTACAATATATTTTAAATGATTTTTTTAAATTAAGGAAATATTTCATTTTTGTAATTATTGTGAGTATTATTGATATTTAAAATGTGATGGTTAATCCTTCTCTACATTTACGTTTGTTTTTATTATAATGGTCATATAATATGAAAATATATTTTTATTTGTCAAACACTTTCTAATGTATACAAATTGGAGTGTGAAGAGTATATCAATGCCCTTCAAAGCTCAACAATTTCCCCAGTATGACCTGGATTAGACTTGAATAGTAAATTTACTCACCTCTTAGTCCAACACTTTCTGAAACTGGGGTTAGTTTGGAGTGGGAAAATTAAAAATGATTCCCTCAAAGTCCACCACTTTCCTCAGCGTGGGTTAGATTGGAGTGCAAATGGTAAATTTACTCCCCTGAAATTCCAACACCTACCCCAACGTGGCTTATGATGGAATGAGAATAATAAATGTGTACTCCTCAAAGTCTAACACTTTCCCTAATGAGGTCTATTTTGTAGTGGGAACCAATATTCTATGTATTTTAGAATTGATGAGTATTAATAATAATAATAATAATTATAATAATACTGAGATTTATTAAGCGCGACAGCTACCCCAACACAGGGGTGTCCCGATGCTAGAAACATCAGGTGAGAATGCGTCAAAAGGAGTAGTAAGCTTATCGATCCATCATTGCAGCTGCCCTGAAAAGCAACGTCTGCAGGGTCTTTTTAAAGCAAAATTCTGACTTGGCATTTCGTAAGGAAACTGGTAGGGCATTCCACAAAGTGGCCATTCTGACCGTGAATGCTTTTCCACCTAGACGGGATTTCTCAAAGCGTGGGGTATGTAGCAAATTGTGAGAATTTGAGCGCAACACCCGATTTTGCTCGTAGGGGCATAGCCTTTCCTTCAGATAGCTCGGGCAGTTTCACTTCAGAGCCCGATAGGCCAGTGTCATAGCCTTAAATATGATTCTTTTCTCCACTGGAAGCCAGTGGAGTTTATGTAAATGCGGAGAGACATGGTGTCAAAATGGTATACGGCAAACCAGTCTCGCAGCCGCATTTTGAATCATCTGAAGGCGGTGGAAAACATATTTAGGGTTCATCTGAAGGCGGTGGATTGCATATTTTGGGCCCCATTAGGATGGCGGGCAGGCTTTGCCCGCCCGCCATCCTATCGGAAATCGGGACCGCCCGCCCTAAGGGCGGGGGTCCCGCACGCAGCATTAGGATGTGCCCGCCACTGTGGCGGGCACATCCTGTATTTTTAGTATTGTGGCGGGCGGAGATCTGTGCTCCGCGCGCCACAATACTAAAAATGCTGGCAGCAATTACATAATCAAAGCGGCAGGCACCGCGCGGTGCCTACCGCTTTGATTATGTAAATGCAGGGGGGTACCACAGGTACCCCCCGTGTGCCACCCCCCTTTGGCCTTCACTCTGGGGGCCCACAGGGGGCCCCCAGAGTGAACACCGCATGCCTTCATTGCCGCCACGGAAAGGCATTGTAAAATGCCCATTGTAATAATGCGGGCGGTGTCTGACAGACACCGCCTGCATGTTACTCGGTTTCCGCCCCGGCCGCAAGGCGACTGGGGCGGAAAAGTGGCGGGTGGTGTTTTGCTCTGCCGTGGTCCCCCCGCCATTCTAATATGGCGGGGGGGGAATACAGGGAAGGATGGCGGGCGGGTTTCCCCCGTTAGGCTGGCGGTGGCTACCGCCAGCCTGGCGGGGGCAATCTGCCCGCCATCCTAATGGGGCCCTTAGTGTTTTGTGGTTTGTAGTTTTGTAAGTATAAAAATGTGCATTAATACAAATACAGTATTTTAGTAGCATATATATATGTAAAATATTTACATGACATTGGAATCAAATTTAAATCATGACACCTTTGTTTGGCAACATACTTTTTATTTTTTACTTATTTTCACATAAAAAAATAAAATGTAAACCTTTTTGTACATTTCATCAACGTTTTATTTTCATGTTTTATATATTTTTTATTACATTTGTTCTATATTATTTTCACAAGAATCATTTTTGGCATCGCCACCACGGAAAGGCATCCGTTTTGGGCAATGCTAATATGGCTGGCGGTGTCTAATAGACACCGCCACCATATTAAACCTTTTCCGCCCCGGCCGAAAGGTGACCGGGGCGGAAAAGCGGCGGACTGTCTTTCCATCCGCCGAGGTCACCCCCGCCATGCTAATATGGCGGGGGTGATATTGTGGAAAACGAGCCCATAATCCTATCGATGCCCAGGCCGCTGGCGCAAACCGCCTCTTAGTTCCCATGTTGAATAATTACCAAAATAAAGAGACGGGCGCTGGAAGCAGGAATCAAGAACAGAGTTTATTACTCATGAGGAGAGCCAGTCATTTCGGACACGAAACACAGTGTCTTTCGGGAGGTGCTCTAACAAGTGAGCTGAGACTCTTGGTTTTATACCTTACAGAACACTCGATAACACAATCAGGACTGTATGACGCAAGAGAAGGACATCCCTATAATCCTCGTGGTGATCCTACCCCACATGTGTTCACAATGGGGACCCTTGACCTGCTGATAAGAGGGGAGGGCAATCACGCAGCTGAGTGTTCCGTCAACTGTTTAGGATGTGTACGCCTGATCATAGCCCAGGGGGTGGGGTGGCTAGGATCAATAGTGGCATACAATAAGGGCAGTAAATGGTATCTCCTGACTCAGGCGATGGCCTCGGACATGTGTGGTCAGCCGGACTCGGGGGAAGGGGTTATCAAAGGAGTGGTATTCATGCCGCGTGGACAGTCGAGCGCGGAGGGAAGGCTTGTCAACAGAGGGGCATTCATGGAAGGGAAGGAGGCGTTGGTCAGGCGCGGCCGTGACTCTCAAGGACAGGGTCTTGCAAGAGAAAAAGGTTTATGACTTGCCCACGTGAGGAGAAGGGAGGGGTAGCCAGGGTGGACACAGGGACAGGGTCACACAGAGAGAGAGAGAGAGATCTTATGACCCGTACATGAGAGAGCGGGGGGGGCAGTCAGGTGCAGCTGGGGAGGGCAACGTCAGCTAAGGCGAAGGATGCCTCTCCAAGAAGGGATGGGGGGGGTTTTGTGCGAGTCAAGTGGGAGAGTTGCCTTTCACAGCGGGGTCACGCAGAGGGAGAGGGTTTCATGGTCTATGCGTGGGAGAGGGGGGGTTAAGATACGCGCAGGAGGGAAACCGGGGATCCTAATGGGTAAAAAGGCCATAGTGCCTAAACTGGCTGTACATATGTATAGGGGTAGGGGCTCTCACTGGCAGAGTGATACGGTCAATAGTTTACTGTATTCATGGTGCTCACAGGGAGAGGAGTGGGAGAAGAAGGGGAATGAATGCTGTCTATGTACATCAATTTCTTCAACTTTCACAGTCGCCCCTTTTTACATAGCAGCAGTCATATTTGCAATTGATGGGTTTACAGGCAGACAGGCATCGTTGATGAATTAGCGTTTTGTCGATACTAACATTTGGCGTACAATCATAGACAGTTAAGGTGATGGGCAGAATGCAGTACATAGAAAATTACATTTCATTGAGTTCCTAACAATTTAAACGCACTACATAGCAAAAATCTTTCTGACTTAAAAAAATGTGACCAATGAACAGCTTTGACCAGGTAGTTGAGAGTGGAATTCAGTTCAATACACAATATTTCTTCGCCACAGTGTCTTTGTATCATTGAGCCATCACTGGTAAGCTCTAGTCCGTGTACTGTCGTTGGCGCTGTTGAGCACCGGCGGTGGAGCTATAGGTCCAGCTCAGTCCTATCCTTACGCGTTGCAGGGTGTGGTCAGTCCTCTGCTGTTAGACCACAGTCCTGTTCCCTAAACAATCCGGTTGGTGGCGCCTTATGCTCGGCACCCATAGTTCTATGGCAACACCCTATTCCCAGCGGAATGCAGTTCTTTCCCTTGGCAAAAAGTCACGTGGAAAAGAGGGTGAGTGTTGTTCAAATAGTCGATAGGTAAGAGGGCGGAGTTGGGTCAGAGTTCCTGGGACACACAAAAGGGACCAAGGGAGCAAAGGATAACAAGCAGGCAGGCCCATCAATCGGGCCCAAAGAAGGGGGACGGAGACTCCAGGCACACGTGGGTTAGCAGACGGAGGGCTTTAAGGCGGCCAATCATTTTTCATTTTCCACGTTGAAATTGCGGTCTCGTCCCGTATCCTGTTGCTCTGCGGCTCCACCTTTGGTCGAGGTCACACGTGTCCCAAGATCCGCAGTCAGGCTGTACGTCACATCTGACCCATCTCCTTCGGTGATCGTGAATCTTTGAATAGGTACAAGACAAGGTTTCAGTAAAATGACAAAAGAAGATATCTACACATGTGAACTCCTCCCTCAAGTCTACGCATTTGGGAGATACGCTCATTGGTCACAGTCAGAGGTCCTATTACCAAGCAGTGCATGTGTCAGCATTCCTACTGAGTTTATGGCAGGTTTAATCATCGTCCTATTTATAACTCAAGTGAGGATAAATAATATTCCCATCAATTGTGCATTACATCATATTCAACATTACGGAGCATTTCCCTCCAGGACTGGCTAACCTTTTCAAACAGGGCGGGGGTGTCGTTATCGAGAGTCAGGCAAAACAAGATTTTCTCGAGGGTCAACAGTTACTCATGGTCATCGTGCTTATCTCCGAGACAGCAACCGGGTTCTATCAAAAATTGGGGCGGGGATGCTTCGGGCGCTCGCGCTTGGGTGCAAAAGGGGATGGGGCAATCTGGGCATTGGAGGTCAATCTAGACGTTGGCGTTCGTCTCTGAAGAACAGACATAAGGTGCCATTGACATACAGTTCCCCTATAAATGGCCAGATTTGGGGGACTTTAGTCGTCTTACCTGTCCTTTCCTTCTCAGCCAATTCAAGTTCATTCATTTTACAGAAAGGAGAGGTAGTAATATGGCGAGATTCAATCATTTTAGTTTCGGTCAATTTCGCTGAACGCCTTCGCGTTCAATATGTATCAAATCAGACTGGTGCCGGTGGGGCACAATTTTACCAAAAAGAGGGAGGAAAAAATAGGGAGACTCTCATAGAGAGTGAGAGTCGTCCGCAATCTAAACGAGCCATTCGGTACACGTATGACATGTAGGGAGAGAGATAAGGGGGTGGAGAGAGAGAGAGAGAGAGAGAGAGACGTGTACAAAAATAGGTCATTTAGTGCGCTCACAACACGGAACAGCAAAGGTCAGGTGACATGCAGATACAGACAGAGGGAAGACATAAATTCATACATTACACACACACAAACTCAGACAGGGAAGACAGCACATGTATTACACGTATATAAGACATTCACGACAAGACAGGAAACAACAGGTGGCCAACAAAATTCATATTATATCCTACGTATCTTTACTATCCTATTTATCTACGTGCTTAGCTCTTTCTACCCTTCCCCCCTTTTCCTCTCGCTTGTCATGTCTGCGAGCGTTCCCAATTGCCAATACTCACACCTCGGTTGGTCGATCAGAAATTAACCTGGTCGTGCTAGTTACCCACGGTTGGATTTTAAGCCATTTTTCTGTTCCCTCCTTTGGCGGGAAGTTCTCCAGGCTGAGGCAACGGCAAGCATTGATCGGGAGAACAGTCGGACAGCTTGGCTATATCTATAAAAGTGTGAGAAAGGGGGTAGTGCATTTTGAACATCAGCAGCATTTCTAACTTCCTAGACGGGTGGTGCCGTGGCAACCCTTACCCGTATAATTTTCTTTGTCCTTTCCCTACCTAGTCAAACGTCCAGTTACATTATTTAACACGTCATTTCTAGTCAATTTTTCGTCATTCAGTACCTGTCCAGTTCCTATGTCAGTCCATCCTCTCAGTCGCTATGTTCTAAGGAGGAACAGTCATGTTAAGCCTACGTCTTTTAAAAACTTATCGTTATAACGACTAAACACATATTCCCTTTTTCCCTTTTTCGTCGGTGGTCCAACCGTCGCTCTTCCACACTTCAGTCGACGTTCTGACGTGACCTGCAGAAGGGAGGAAAAGAAGGGGTGGGGGGGGGGCAGCATTCAAAGCACATCATCATGCAGTAATCCGAAAATGTTTTTACCTACCACATACTCGCCCTATCTCCTCGTACTGCATTCCCTTGCCATCTCGGCGTTTAAGCCCAGAGGGACCAGTGGCGTCAGATAGATAATCATTGACGATCTGCGTATCTACATGAGCCACTTGGTCGTAACCCTCTTTTTATCGGGTGCAAGGGTGGCGGTCAGATGGCATTTCTGTGGTGTCATTTTAAGGGTGTCTGAAACACTTTTCCGGCTGCTTGTGACACATAATGTAGCTGCTAAATATCTGATCCCTTCTGATCTACATCCTTCATCATACTTATTCTTCGCTCACAGTAGTAAGGCATCCAAAACTCATTAATGCAACTGCTACAACCATGCTTTCTTTTCCAAAATACTTTTAATAAAAAGTGCTGATGTACAAATACAGGCCTGCAACTCGGTGGACCGGCTACAAAGCAGATTGAAACTGTACATAAGAAGAACGAAATTGGTGGCAGTTCATTGCATAAAGTGCAGCAGTGCAATAAAATCGCATTAACTTCCCTACAGAGCAAGCATGATGCATGTCAGTAATTCATCTTTAATAAATTCATAAATTCATTATCCAAGTTCATTCGTTACCTAAATTGCACCAATTCATTTTCCAACTTATAATCAGTACCCACCCTAAGTCAGTTCATCGTCCAAGCACATACTCAATAACCTTCATATCTACTTTCATTATCCAAAAACTGCGTATATATCTCGGGACAAAAGGCTGCGCAATCAGGGTGCAACAAAGTTTATTCAAAACGTTTCATTTTGTGTCGGCGCCATTTTTGGGTGGGGTCAGGCAAGTTCCAGCACAGTCAGAATGTCTCCAATGATTCGTGGTTGGACCAGGGCCTTTCGTTGGAAGTTCAAAAAAAGTTTTGAATCATGTGGAAACAGTCTAACGATAGTCAAAAGAGTGGGGAGGGCGGCAACAATTTTCCTACCGGGTCATTCTGGTGTTCCTCCGGAACTGAACAAGTCTGTGCCGTGGCTGCACCTTAGCCATTTCCAAACTGAAGCTGGCGCTGGCAGGAGTGCGTCGATGTCGCTGTTCCCAGTGAGGGGGACGGGGGCGCCCATGCGGAGGGATAGGGGTGCCCCCGGCTCTTATAGAATCTTCAAGGTTGAGGAGAAGAACAGACATGGGGCGTGTGCCCGTCCGGGGCAGAAGACCGCTTTTTGATGTTGACCCTCTTTAAGTAAGAGCATTGGGGTGTCGCTGGAAGCCTCCACCTGGAGGGAGGTGGGGGAGGCTCGTTCGCGTCACCTCCCCCTTCCAGCGACCCCGCGCCGTTCCTCGGCTCCGTCGCTTCGATATTGGCCGTGCCAGCCATTGAAGATGGGGGGGGGGGTCGGTGGCTGCGGCAAGACATCCCCCCCTTTTCTCTTGACATGTGGCGGGACTACCTGGAACTGTCCAGGCGTCGACATGTGGCGGCACTACCTGTAACTATCCAGGAATTTGACATGTGGCGGGACTACTTGCAAGCGCCGCCATTCTCGCTTTTGGCTTCGGCCTTCTTCGTGGGTCGGACCAGGCGAGAGACAGAAGGGGGGGGTGGTCGGTGGCTGAGGCAAGACAGCCCCCCCCACCCCCGTGGCCCGCAGGGCAGCAGGAGAGAAGGAGAGGACTCTGCCATTCTTTGGACCGCCTGCCCAACATCATCTCCTCCTGAGCGTGGCCAGGCGGGCCCCTCGTGCCTCGAGGCCTCGCCTTCCGGATGGGCGTAACCGCGGACCTGTTGCACTTCGGGAGCTTCCGGAATGGGGGTAGGTACCTATTGAATTGTTTCTATTTCACGTGACCGTTATTTTGGGCGTGGCGGGCAATGAGGCAGACATGTTGGGAGCAGAAATAGGCAGTGAAGCCTAGCTACCTTGTGGCTATTTTTGTTGTCAAACTTTTCACCATTTTACATTTCTTATAGAACTATTTCTAATGTTTCTTATTTTTAGTGAAGTCAAAAGCTCATCAGGGGGTTACTGACTTAGCCTGATTTCTTTTTATTATTTTTCTTTCTCTTCCTTAGCGTGTTTCGAGCTAAAGCTTTCTGTTAGTAGGGAACGGTGATCACTTCATATTTTTATGTGTCCTTTTCACTAGGGGGTACCTCTGGACGGACCAGACGAGTTCCCTCCAATAAATGGTCCGGGGTGGAACGAGATTATCGATCAAAAGGGGAACATATATTCCTTCATTAGGGTATCATCCTGGACAGACCGAGCGATGTACTTCCATTTACTAGGGTAGCCTCCTGGACGGACCAGATGGTCTACTTCCACTAAATGGCCCATGAGCGGGGAGCATATGTCCTCCATAAGGGTAGTCTCCTGGGCGGACCATGCGAGCTACCCCCCAAACAGTGGGGAGTGGGTAGGACTGACGAATTCACAAAGGGGCATAACCTACCCTTTACTACTTGCAAAGACTAGATAGAATATTTCTATTCCACGTTGTTTGCAGGCAGAAAATACCTCAAACGAAACAATTCCTGGAACAACAATGTCCAGGCAACCAACCAATCAGTGGGGAGAAAAACAGGCATGACGGATTACAATGGGGACAAATGTCTGCATTACCTGCCCTTCGCCATCCAAAAAGGAAGACAGAATATTTCTACTCGTCTCAGTTTGTAGACAGGGAAGATCTCAAAGAACAACAATCGATTATTAATCGACTTCAAACAATTCAGTGGGGAGAAAAGTAGGCATGACGGATTAATACCGGGGACAAAAGTCTGCATTACCTACCCTTCTCTATCTGCAAAGAGGGACGACGTTCCTATTCGCCGCTGTTTGCAAACAGAGAATGTCTCGTTCTCAGAAGAGAACCAATATGTCAAGTAGCCTTCAAAGCTAAATGAACCAATACCAACAATTTCGGTATACAAATACCGATTTTCAATACAATCAATCAACAATCAGCAATTTCGGTATACAAATACCGATTTTCAATACAATCAATCAACAATCAGGTGGATAGAACCACCCTACCAATCAGGCGTAAGAACGCCCTACTTAATCTTACCCGGACCGGACCATACGGACAGTTCTTTGACTTCCTCCTCCAGCGCCCGATCGTTCTCTTACTCCATGTAGCATTCCTGTGGGATTCCAGTCAGGACAATAGGTCACTCAAGAGAGGTCAGTTCAGAATTGGTGAAGTTCTGTCGATCGGCAGCCGGGCGAGGGCCCTCTCAAGGCAGGCATGCTCCGATCATTTAGATGTTCACTTCTTCGTCTGGATCTCTCTTATCGAACCCCATGTCACTGATGGACCCCGCGTTGGGACGCCAATTGTGGAAAACGAGCCCATAATCCTATCGATGCCCAGGCCGCTGGCGCAAACCGCCTCTTAGTTCCCATGTTGAATAATTACCAAAATAAAGAGACGGGCGCTGGAAGCAGGAATCAAGAACAGAGTTTATTACTCATGAGGAGAGCCAGTCATTTCGGACACGAAACACAGTGTCTTTCGGGAGGTGCTCTAACAAGTGAGCTGAGACTCTTGGTTTTATACCTTACAGAACACTCGATAACACAATCAGGACTGTATGACGCAAGAGAAGGACATCCCTATAATCCTCGTGGTGATCCTACCCCACATGTGTTCACAATGGGGACCCTTGACCTGCTGATAAGAGGGGAGGGCAATCACGCAGCTGAGTGTTCCGTCAACTGTTTAGGATGTGTACGCCTGATCATAGCCCAGGGGGTGGGGTGGCTAGGATCAATAGTGGCATACAATAAGGGCAGTAAATGGTATCTCCTGACTCAGGCGATGGCCTCGGACATGTGTGGTCAGCCGGACTCGGGGGAAGGGGTTATCAAAGGAGTGGTATTCATGCCGCGTGGACAGTCGAGCGCGGAGGGAAGGCTTGTCAACAGAGGGGCATTCATGGAAGGGAAGGAGGCGTTGGTCAGGCGCGGCCGTGACTCTCAAGGACAGGGTCTTGCAAGAGAAAAAGGTTTATGACTTGCCCACGTGAGGAGAAGGGAGGGGTAGCCAGGGTGGACACAGGGACAGGGTCACACAGAGAGAGAGAGAGAGATCTTATGACGCGTACATGAGAGAGCGGGGGGGGCAGTCAGGTGCAGCTGGGGAGGGCAACGTCAGCTAAGGCGAAGGATGCCTCTCCAAGAAGGGATGGGGGGGGTTTTGTGCGAGTCAAGTGGGAGAGTTGCCTTTCACAGCGGGGTCGCGCAGAGGGAGAGGGTTTCATGGTCTATGCGTGGGAGAGGGGGGGTTAAGATACGCGCAGGAGGGAAACCGGGGATCCTAATGGGTAAAAAGGCCATAGTGCCTAAACTGGCTGTACATATGTATAGGGGTAGGGGCTCTCACTGGCAGAGTGATACGGTCAATAGTTTACGGTATTCATGGTGCTCACAGGGAGAGGAGTGGGAGAAGAAGGGGAATGAATGCTGTCTATGTACATCAATTTCTTCAACTTTCACAATTAAGGGTAGGATGGCGGGCGAATCGCCCCCGCCAGGCCGGCGGTGGCTACCGCCAGCCTGGCGGGGGCGATCCGCCCGCCATCCTAATGTGCCCCCAAGTCTTAATGCCTATTTCTCTGATAATTACCTTTAACTCATCACATTCTATATTTGAGTGGTAGGCTGTGCACTTGCGATCTATGAAATATTCACCTTTCACCTCACCAACTGTGATCCTCAAGGGGGGGGGTAGGAACCGTCAGGTTGTAATCCCATGTCATTATCACTGACAAATTCCTCAGAATGTTAGTGTCACAAAAAGGGGGTTATGCTTGAGATCTGGGCAGGTGCGGATATTCTACGTTGTGGACATATGAGGTAAGTGGTGAAGATCCCATGAATCTGTACCATCATTTGTGTATAGCATGCACTCCTGATTAATAGGAGTACTCCCTGTTCATATGGTGTGCCTCCCTCCATAGGTCTGCTAATCCCCACCTTGATGTCTACAGTCAGAACTCCTGTGCCAGTGTCTCGCTAAGGCCCAATGAGTGGGGTGATAGTGAGCGCTCCAGGGTACTGTTAAGCACCATATTAAAGTCTCCTCCCCATATCCGGTACTTGTCGAGAGAGCCAAAAAGGTGCACAGATCAGCCATGGCCCGTGGAGGTAGTTTCGGTGGGGCGGAGAAGCGGGCGGGGGGAGGGGCAGGGTGGGGGGTGCTAAAAACTGGAGTATGGATTATTGAAGGTAAGTAAACAATTTAATTATTAAAACAAATTTCGTAGTGCGCCCTACATCCAATGCGATGCAGGGTGCGCTACGAAATTAGTTTTATTTATTAAACTGTTTACTTACCTTCAATTATCCATACTCCAGTTTTTAGCACCCCCCACCCTGCCCCTCCCCTGCCCCACCGAAACTCCCTCCACGGGCTGTGGCAGGCACAGATTGGCCCTCCATAAGCGCCACTAATCTGGTGTTTGGGCTTGGATTGCCCTTCTGCATCTTCTGATCTGTCCTGGAGGAACTGCATTTACCTGTGCATTTTGTTAATCTGGATTTGTGGTGCAGAGGCTGTTGGCCCGAGGGTCACAAGTATCAACTTTGTTTCCTCCAACTTTTTGGTGAGCTTCCTATGGTCAGCTCTCAGCAGGCCCACATCTATGGCATCGCATTGACTTTTTGAACCAGGGCCATGCGTGGGTCTGTATGTCCTGGAATATTGTGTTGGATTTATCCACACTGGTGTTTTATCTCTAGGTGTTTTGTGTCAATGACATAGGAGCTGTGGCTCGGTCCTTTAGCCATTCCTCATGTGGGCTATCCCATAGTCCTCCAGCATATTCAGGCTTATGCAGTAGATTACCCATGTCTGTGATCACAAAGCTGGAGTCTCTCTCTAGTCTGTTGCACAGCTGCTTAAGTCCGGAGTGATCCACAGCATTTAACCTCTTTTGCAATTTGTGTGGTCAGTCCGCTGCCCCTGGGAAAACGAAGCTCAGTGGGTGGGGCATGGAATTTAGCAGTTAGAGTTATCTTAACTAACTATAACTCATGCCCTAAGGTAACTATAACTCCCACTCCCACCATGCACTACTCAAACTGCTCAATACCCCACATATTACATAATTCCTGACATCTTCTATGGTATCACTGATAATATCATTGCAACATCAACTGTAAAATTATTGATAAGAAAACTGTGCTGTGCATGGCAGGGGCATTAGTAATAGCTACCTCAGGGCAAGAGGTCTACAGTTAGTTGAAATACCTCTAACTATAACTGCTGAATTTCTATATTTTTGTGTGTGTAAAATATGGTCCAAACTGTAAAGTCCATGTAACCGTTGGTTTTTTAGTGAATATATATATATATTTTGATGGCAACACCGGCACACGAGCCCTGACTCACAAAGGCTGTTAATTTTTAGTGTCACGCGGTTGGTGAAAAAATGTATATCAGAAAGACCCTCAATAGCTGTATGTGTGCATATTTATAATTTTAGCTGGTTGTTCAAAGTCAATAATTATTTTAGGCGGCTAATAGTTGTTAGTTCTGGATTTTATTTCATTTAGCACCTTGTGGTATGTAGCACTCTGTTTCTTTGGTGAAAGTGCATAGACAAATTGTAAGTTTTTGTTGTCGTATTCTTCGTGGATTTTGTAGATTTTGATGAATAGTAGTGGGCATGATTTGAACTTGTCATTTATCCTCCATATGTTCCTCTGAGTCAAAGTCAGTAAGTTATTGTTAGTTGCATATTTAATTATTCTCCTTTCATTATAAGTGTCGTCATATTAAAAGAAAGATTTATTGGTGTATGTTAGACATTTCAGGTATATTTATATTCTTCCATCTTTTTGGAGCAGCAGGGGTTTCTCTGGTTGCTCTAGGATGCCTGTGAGTCTTTTTACATTAGGAAGACCTGAGAGTTGGTCTCTTCTATAATCAGAAACATTGAACATTATTTTTTTTAATTGTTCCTGTAGGTTCTTGTGAGCTCCTAGAAGTACATTTGTGACTTTGATTTTGTTGATTTTGGAGAATGATTGTGCTCATTAACATTTACAATAATTTACTTCTTTGCAGTTGCCCTCAAATAGCGTGCATTATAATAGTATTTAGCACATTTGCAGAGCGTTTGCTCACTGCTTGTGCTTTCTTTACTGTAAGTATATCCCATATGATTTAATAACATTTTCCTATCTGAGATTTGATATATATGTCTCTTTCTGAAATTGGATCTGTGCGTTTTGGGATAATAAAAAATTATTAAATCAAATTAATAATTGTATTCAATATCAATGTTTAAATATGTTTGATAATTTTGTACATTTATACTTACAAATTAAATGTGGTGGATATTTCCAGAGATGTTTGTAGAGTTTTTGTTTTTTATTCAGTTGGATTTAACTTACTTTTAAATTATGCTTGTCCAACTTGGTGATACTGCTTCAGAGTAATCATGTCTTTAAGTCAGTCTGAGTGTTTTCCTCTTCTCAATATTTAACAAATATGAACATTTACTTGGAAAAAAAAATGTTCTTTTTGTTTTGGAGGTGGCATTTATTTCTTGTGTCAGCAATAGAGCAGAAGGTGGCTTTCTTACAATGTTGTTTTTTGTCATAATTTTGTTCACATTAATGTGCCTTTCTATATTAAATTTTAATGTGTTTGTATTTAATTTGCTTCAAGTTTAATTGTGTTGGTTGTTTTCTTTGCTGTTTGATTTTTTTATCTTGTCCTTATTTTGGTGAATGCTAATTAAAGTTTACGTGTAAATGTTATGTATTACGTTTTTTATGTGATATATATATACATTAAAGTAATATAACTATTTATATATTTTTAACAAACAATTAAATGTGTTATCTGTTATCATTTCATATTTCTTTCTATTATTGTTTAAATGTTATTTATTTTGTATTTCATTTACATATATTTTTGTACATATTAAAATTAACTTTTCACATTTTTGATTTGCATTTTGAATTAAATTATACATATTTTAATGTTTGTTAATTATTGGATATCTTAACAATCTTAATGTAGTGTATTTGAGTTTGTTATAGTAATTCTTAATAATATTTTCATTGTTACTAACTTATTCTTTTATATTTTTGTTGCATTGTATGTGAGTTAATGTGGTTATGGTATGTTTGTGTATGTTTATTTTTGAAATTTCGGTATTTGAGATATTTTGTACTGCAATATTTTTTTAGTCGATATTGGTGAATTTTGGTTTTTAAGTATAGGGTTGCAATATTAAAGATTATCATGAGTTTTCTTCAATATTCTGCCATAGAAACCTTACCTATTCAATGGACCTTAATCCTTGTTTTAACTCCTTACAAATAACCTAGTAGGTATACTGATATCTTTAGGAGAACATTTGGTCTCGTGCCTATACCCTAGCACTCAGGGAAGCGGTCAGTTGTTTCTTTCTGCGCTGAACGCAGCGAGGCTCATTGTATCCCACACTGTCCTGCTGAAAGCCGGGGCATATTTGGTTGTACTCTCGCCCGATTTTTAAACACTTGGGGGTCGATTCCGATTCGGGAAAAACCGCTCCGAATAGCCATTCGGAGCGTTTTTACCATACGAATCGTACCCTGCAATGTCCCCCATACGTACGACGAAGTACGATTCGTACCAGGAGCCGTACTCCATACGAGTCGTACAAGACACCGTACGACTCTAATCTCCGTACGATTCTCCCTCGGAACCCGCTGTACGCGACATCTGTACGGTTCGCGGCTGGTTTTTATGACCCAGCAAGTACAATACGTGTCGGGTACGCACCGTACGACCCTTTTTCTACGGGAGCTGAAAACAGCCGTAAAAGCAGAGTTCGCGCCGAAACAGGTACGGAACGGCCGCCCAGGTATGGTGCGTACCCCCCATGATTGCAGGGTTACGCACCGTACCCCTGCGATCATGGGGTGTATGAGCCGTACCCCATTTTACGATCGGTGTACGCACCGTACCCCATGTACGATCGGTGTACGAGCCGTACCCCATGTACGATCGGTGTACGAGCCGTACCCCATGTACAATGGGGGTACGGCTCGTACACTGATCATACAATGAGGGTACGGCTCGTACACCGATCGTACAATGGGGGTACAGCTCATACACCCCATGATCACAGGGGTACGGTGTGTACCCCTGCGATCATGGGGTGTACGGACCGTACGGTGTGTATGTGTTTGTGTGCTTTTCCGTACGACTCGCCCTTACCTGACGTGGACCGTACGAATCTCGTCCTCATAACCCAGTCCAGGTCGTACTTGTCGGGTCGCACGGCATGTGTGCGAGTCGTACGGTATGTGTACGAGTCGTACGGTTCACGGTTTCAGCATTGCAATACGTACGGATCGTGACGATTCGGACGGATTCACGGAATACGGATTGTACTTCGCGACTCGGGCGGACCGGTACGATTCGTACGGAGAGGGCTCCGGATACAAATTGTACGGACGTTTTTTTTTCCCAAATAGGAATCGACCCCTTGATTTTACTTTCGCCCGACTTTTAAACTTTGTACATTGCCCCCCTGCTCCCCTACCTGCGTTTTCACACAGCGCTTAGCGCACTAAGCTTGCTACCTCAGGACTTTGACCTCGTCCCCGGTCCACCACGGCAGGAGCCGTTTGAGTTGAGGGTGGGGCCAAACGATTTAAAAACCTCAGGGATTGTGGTCACGCTGCGGAGCTCAGGGAAGTAGTCAGTTGTTTCTTCCTGCGCTAAACGCAACGAGGCTCGTTGTATCCCACACTGTCCTGCTGAGAGCCGGGGAATATTTGGTTGTACTCTCGCCCGATTTTTAAACACTTGGTTTTACTCTCTCCCGACTTTTAAACTTTGTACATTGCCCCCCTGCCTCCCTACCTGCGTTTTTGTACAGCGCTTAGCGCACTAAGCTTGCCACCTCAGGACTTTGACCTCAGCCCCGGTACACCGTGGCAGGAGCCAATTGAGTGGAGGGCGGGGCCAAACGATTTAAAAACCTCAGGGATTGTGGACACGCTGCAGAGCTCAGGGAAGCAGTCAGTTGTTTTTTCCTGCACTGAACGCAGCAAGGCTCGTTGTATCCCACACTGTCCTGCTGAGAGCCAGGGAATATTTGGCTGTACTCTCCCCCAATTTTTAAACACTTGGTTTTACTCTCGCCTGACTTTTAAACTTTGTACATTGCCCCCCTGCTCCCCTACCTGTGTTTTTGCACAGCGCTTAGCGCACTTAGCTTGCCACCTCAGGACTTTGACCTCAGTCCCGGTCCACCGCGGCAGGAGCCGTTTGAGTGGAGGGCGGGCCATATTTCTCTGTCCTGCCAATCAGACCACCAGATTGGGGGAGAGAAAGGGGAGGGTCGGATCATGGATACTCCCTATATTAAGTACAGAGGTTGGAGGACGCGCAGCGGACGCGCGCAGCGGGCGCGCCACTGGCGCGTCGAACGGGTGCCAAAGGGAAGCCCATCTGCGCCCGTCCACGACCTTTCGGGACCAGGGGCCAGGAACCCTGCCCCCAAACCTGGACTCCCGAGAAAAGCCCTCACCTATAACAGATCAGAACTTTTGAAGGTAAGGGATACTGTCCTTCAACAGTGCCAGCACCTGTTAAATATAGAACAGGCGCTGTACTGTCCGGTATGTGGGTTCAAGGGAGATACTAGGAACTATAAAAGGCTTGATACGGAAGTAGAAATAACCGAATGGAAAATATTCAAAATGGGACTAATTAACAGCAGATCCTTACCCAAACATGCACTGGAAATCAAGCTACTACTGGAAGAAGAGCGCCTAGAGGCTCTCTTCATTACCAAAAGCTGGCTCAGAGACAGCTCAGCCCCAGATATTGTAGAAGCATTACCTCCTGGCTATAAGATTGCCCGCCTTGACAGGGTAGGAGCGATGGGAGGAGGATTGGCTATAATACGCCAAGCACAACTGGGATGCACAATATCTCCCCTTAACATCAACAACTCCGAAGCCTGTGGCTTCAAATTATCCTTCTCCACAATAAGCTCCTTTACGGGAGGGCTAATCTACAGGCCCCCGGGACCATCCACCGGGTTCCTGGACTCAGCCCCAGACCAACTGGCCAGTATGATCATGGAGTAAAACTCCATAACGGTGTTAGGTGATTTCAACCTCCACCTGGATGATCTCCATGATTCCTGTGCTAAGAGGTGCCTAACCGATATGGAAGCCTTACAGCTACCACAATTGGTCCCCTCCGCCACACATGAGAAAGGACACCTTCTAGACCCCATTTTTTCTAATGATCAAAGGCTAAAAGTATCAGACCCAGTTTGGGGGCCATGACAGACCATGCCTTGATTCCATTTCAACTACAGATCCCTATTACAGTACCAAATAAAACACATATAGTTATAGGAAGGAAATGGCTCAAAAGTGTACCGGAGGCCTGGATCTGAGATTTGGAATCTTCTACACCCCTCGTAACCAAAGATCTGAATGAAGCACACAGGAATTGGCATACATGGATAAACAGCTCCATCAATAGAAACTTCAGGAAGCCAGGCCCCCTCTCTCATAAAAACACCAACCGATCCTCCTGGTTCTCTCCGACACTAGTCCAGCAATAAAAAAGGACTGTAAAAAACTAGAACGAGAGTGGAGGAAGTCCTACGATCCCGAATTAAAAACAACTGATAGAGTCGCCATACGGCGCTATTAAACAAGCGTCCGGAAAGCACAGGCTGTCTTCTATGAAGAGAGAATTGCCAAATCCTCTAATTTCTCAAAGGAACTCTTTAAGATCGTAAAAACTCACACTAGCTCAATTCAAGAGCCTAACAGCCTGGAATACTCCAATGAGAGGTGCAAAGGGTTGGCAACCTTTTTTACAAACAAAATTGAAACCATCTATAATTCCTTCCAGCCCAAATCCCCAGGGCCGTTGGGAAACCCCTCCCCTCCTTTACCCGAATCTCAGACCCTAGTTCCGTGGGACGGATCAGTCCTCATGACTATCCCCCCCTTAAATTTAGATTAGGTATCCGCACTACTAAAAAAAATTAAATCAGGCTCTCCCTTGGACCCAGCGCCTCCCAACATTCTCGCCCAAGGAGGGGAATCTGTCACCACTCAAGTGAGGAACCGTATCAACCTTTCATTTGAACATGGCATGGTTCCAAAGGTTTGGAAGCACCTATTATCAAACCTCTGCTGAAAAAGCCACACTTGGATTCAGCTGAACTATCTAATTATCGTCCAATATCCCTCCTGCCAATAGTGGGCAAAATGGCGGAAAAACGCGTGAACTCCATAATCTCCACCTTTCTCGAAAACAATAAAGTCATCCACCAAACACAAATGGGGTTCAGACCCAAGAATAGTACAGAGTCTGCACTGCTAGTGGTCACTGAAAAACTCAAAGCCATCTTAGATCAGGGAAAAATGGCCGCTGTGGTGCTCCTCGATCTTAGTGCCGCATTTGATACGGTTGACCACACAGTATTAATACAGAGAATAGAAGAGGTGGGCATAAAAGGTACAGCAAAAGAATGGGTGGCCTCCTTTTTGAGCGATAAGTCATTCCAATGTGTGGAGGGTGGTTCAAGTCTGCCCCCTTCCCAGCACCTTGGGGAGTGCCTCAGGGTTCATCCCTGAGCCCTACCCTTTTTGACATTTACCTTAGTCCACTAGCCTTGATCGTCCAAGAGTTTGGCATCTCCGTTGTGTCATACGCGGACAATACACAACTAGTCTTCTCAATCTCAGACCCCCTGAATACTGACCTTCGACAGCTTGTCCCCTGTCTCGAGAAAATTGGATCTTGGATGGCAGACTGTAAACTTAAGTTAAACGGGGATAAAACAGAGCTGATGATCTTGGGTAACAATTCTAATCCCCACATGCACATCCCATGGCCTGCCAGTTGGGGATTACCTCCCTCACCCAAACCGGCCATAAAAAATCTTGGCATGTGGCTAGATAAAAATCTCACAATGGAGATACAAGCCAAAAAGCTATCCTGCACCTGTTTTGGGATACTTCGTTTGCTAAGGAAGATCATGCCCCTGCTCCCAGAAGATGGTAAGAAAACAGTGGTCCAGTCCTTGGTGGTCTCAAGGCTGGACTACGGTAACTCCCTCTACTTGGGTTCCCCGAAATATGTAGTCAACTGTCTCCAAGTCGTCCAAAACGCGGCAGCACGGCTACTATTAAACATACCCAGACGTCAGTCAATTAAACCCAGACTGAAGGAACTACACTGGCTTCCCGTTCAAGCCAGAATTAAATTTAAATCCCTCAATCTGGCTCATCGTGCTATGCACGGCAAGGGTCCGGCACTCATTCAAAACCTGGTCACCCACTACACTACCCAACGACAACTCAGGTCAAGCTCAAAGTTTCTCATGAAGAGTACTGTAATTAAAAGAGCTAGAATGGGGGGGGGAGGTATTTTTACCATCTGATACCAATGCTCTGGAACAGTCTAGATCCCAACATCCAGTCTATCCAAGAAGAAACTCAGTTCAGAAAAAAACTTAAGACCCGACTCTTTCCACTGGTTTAGCCTCCTTATTCCTGTTAATCTGCTCCTCTAGTGCTGAGATGCCCAAGGGTAGTCACGCGCTCTACAAATCCCATAAACAAATATAAACATAAACACTCTTACCCCATGTATACCCAAGTACCTTTTCCTCTACATGTATCCTAATACCACAACAAAGAGCTTTAACCAGGTACTTCATTGCTACCCTATATCCTAATATTGTTCTTCTTCTCCAGCTCATTAACCCTGCGTAGGAAAGCGCCCCTTTTTGCATGGGTGCCCCCCATGTTTTGCCTGATGTTGATGCTCTTTGACTAAGTGCGCTCTGGGTCCCTTGTAAAAGGTACCATGGGTACCAAGGGCACTGTGACCATGAAATGCCTCAAATGGCTGCAGCACATTTTGTGCCACCGTTAGCTTAGAGGCTCTGTTCTCCAACACACATACACTGCCATTGCAGGCTGTGTATTTTGGTGCAGAGCAAAGTGAAGGGTCAACATGGCACACCTGTGTACCATGCCAACAACCCACTGCCAATGGCAAAGGTCAACCACCCCTCTAGTTGGGTTTACTAAGCCACTGGTGAGGCTACAGGTGCATGAGACCTCCCTGTACTCCTTCAGTGTCCAAGTCCGTTCTAAGACGCTTTGCTGCGGCGCGAATTCCGCCACTGTGCTGGGACATTCCAATCCTGGGTGTGGCTCTGACTGCCCCTGGCCGTCGTGCGCACATGCCCTCTGTGACTCATGACGGCTGGGGGCCGTCATGAGCACAGAAGAGGTTAGACATTGTAAGTGTAGTAAAGCCATAAAGATTATATGGCCTATGAGTTTGTCATTACAAACTCCACAGCACCATAATGGCTTTACTAAAAACTGTGAAGTTTGATATCAAACTTCTCACCCCATTAAACCCAAGATGATGCCAGTGTGGGATTTAATGAAAGATGCACTCAGAGGGGATCTTAGAGATGCCCCCTAAAAAACGACCTGACTCTAGTGTCTTGGATGACTGGCTGCTCACCAGCTGCCACCCCCAGACATGTTTCTGGGCCCCTGGGTTGAGAAACTCACGCTCCTGGGGTACTGAAACAATGCACATCATGGGCAGAGGTGCCAAACCTCCTCTCCCAGGATGGGCAGGGTCCACAAAGGGGAAGCATCAAAGGCTTGATGCCTTTCTGAGCTGCCACAGCCATTGGCTGTTCCCAGCAACTGGCCCCCATCAGTTCTGACCCCCACTTAGGGTGGGAGAATCAGAAAGAAAACCAAGTTAGGAGGAGTGGTGTGCCCATCTTTGCCAACCCCACCCCTCAGGTGGGGGAGGTGAGGTGAAGCACAAATCTCAGTCCTCGCCATCTTGAAGATGGAGGACCCAGTCAACCAGAGTGAGGCTTATGCTAGCCTCCCACTGGAGAGTGGCATAACAGGGGGGGCGCCAGCCCAAAGAAAGGGACCCATTGGTCCTAACCTATACCTACGTGAAACATCCATAAATCTAGTATTGAGAGGTAACCCAGAACCCTGCCTCCTCAGACAAGTAAAAACAAGAAGAAGAGCCGAAGAGCCATGCTGAAGGAAGAGGAGGAGGATACCAACTAACTTGGCCCCAGCCCCACCGGTCTGTCCTCGACCTGCTCCAGTGGAATACCGGTGTGCCCTGCAGTCAGCAGCCCCCCAGAACCCAGAGGACATGCCCTGCCTTCCCCAATCAGACTTTGTCTTCTGTGAGCACTGGATTTCCTCACCAACAGACTCTGGGCTGAGTTCAAGGAGCCCAGCACCACGAGGAGGTCTCCCTGCCAATCCTGAACTGAGATCTGATGATCCCTGACCTGCCTCAAGTATCCCCATGACACCTGCAGCCCCTTTCTGGAGGATCCCCTGACCGTGATCGGAGCCGGTGAGAAATACTCAACGCCAAAAGACACCCCTGAACCCAATGCCCCACGGCCTTGGGTGGCTAAACCGATGGTGTCCTGGCATCCCGCAACATTCCAACTTACCTCTCCAACCAGTGGCCACCTCCAGAAGATCTTCGTGCCCGAGCCTGCCGTGTTTGTTCAAACCGGAGAACCTGGGTGGGTGTACCTTGGATGCTACCTTGAACCCCCTTTGCCCCGAGCTTAAGTTCAGGAGCGTTTCTCCCCCAACCTTGTGGCCTGCCCATGAATAGCCACCCCTATCCCCCACTGGATAACATTGGGCCACAGCACTCTGCACCCGGCCACCCTAATGCAGCTGAGTGAATCCTTGACCCTGAGGGATCCCTTGTTTCAACCCCAGAAAACCAACTCCCAAAACTAAGTACTTACCTGTAAACTGAAAACTTCATTTTCTCCCATAGAACTGCATTGACTGCTTTTCTGTGAAAAATGTTCAGTGTGGAGTTGGAAAAATTTATGAAACATTAAGAAACTGTGTCCTTACAAAAACTGCTTTACTCACCTTTATTAATCTATGCATATCACACTCAGTAGAAAAAGTAACTTCAAAAGTAATCTAATAAGTAATCATATAGCAACTGAAAAGTAACTGAAAAGTAATTTTAACTGTTTCTGAACAATTGACCTATCTGTATCCAAATCAATTACATGCATTCATCTGTATTATTCCTGCAAAGTTTTATGTCACTTACCTGCACCAGGCCTGGTTCTAGAAATTAAAAGACAACTAAATAAAATAATATCAAATTGGTCAGAGTTCAGTCTTTAAGTGTGTGAAATCATGTTGTGCCTGAGTGTGTACAATAAATGCTTAACACTACCCGTTGATAAAGCCTTACTGCTCACCCACACTACCACAAATAGAGAGTAAGGTATTATCTACTTTACCCTGTGCCTACCTTCGGGGGTCCACTGGACTCTGTGCACACTAAACCTTACTTTTGTATAGTATATACAGAGCCAACTTCCTACACCCTGCCTCTTTTTTTCTCCATTTTGTTTTCTTGCATCACTTTTTGTTTCAGTGTGCCCTTTTACTCTGGGTTTTCGATCAATTTGTTAACTTTTTTGAGGACTGGGGTTTTCCTCATTTTGGAAATCTACCATTATGGGACTTCAGTTAATAAAGTTGCCGTTCTTCATTTTCAACTTTATCTGAAATGAGGCATAGCGGTGTAGGCTGTTGATATACCAGCAACTGACTGGCAAGTAGAACTAAACATTGACTAAACAAGGAGCTGTTGCAGCTATTTTTCTTAATCCCAACTATGCACTACACCATGGGGAGCATGATAAATCACTAAATACCCATTTAGACACACCGCACTTGCTGGTGTGCTCACAAACACACATGCCCGACTGTTATCATGCACATCCACAGGTGACACACACACACGCACACACCCACATACACACACATTTGTGCACACACACACAGCAACAAAGAGCACCACTGAGTTGCACAGATGCCACACACACGTCAAATTTCTTTATTTCGGTTACAAGAACCATAAAATACAACAAAGTCTAAAACTGAATAAAACGGATGCTATTTGAAACTTAGGGCCCTCTAGGGTACACTCATGAACATGCAAATAGTTAGCTTTAGTGGCTAATAGCACCCTTACAAACATTAGACAATTGTTAAAGCTTTCATTTAAAATACAGTAAAATCAAATTGTTCACAATTAGAAATCGTAGGGGGGAATTAGACCCGATTAACCAATTGTGGTCTACTACACTTCTTAGTCATATAGTGGCTGGCTATACTAACTGAGCCCTCCTCCTGATTGCCCAAAACTGGCCGAAAAATGTGGTTGTTGCACAGGCAAAAACGGGCTTGGCACACACACACACACACCCACACACACACACACACACACACTCTCTCTCTCTCTATTGGAATGTCTGTGGTATGATATGGAGGCATTTCATTTTGGAAGGAAATACATAGGGTTTATACATTCAAACCTATCCTAGCAAAGATTCTGTCTCAGAGATCTATGAGATTCTGTAAACAACTCTCATGTCAGCCATGTCAACACTGCATGCATCATGGAAATCTTTCACAGCCATCTGCTCCCCGGGGAAGGAAGGAGCTGTGGAAACAAGCCGGAAGGGCCCGCAGAAAGCTGACGTACAGCAGCAGCAAACACTTGAAAAGTGTTCACGGGTCTCTTTGTGAGGCTTGTGTGATTTGAAGTAACGCACGTCACTGACTCTGCTTCGCTCGGAGGCGCCCAGCCGCAGTAATGTATCTTCTGCTTTCGCATCCTGAAGGGTTCCATATATCAAAATGAAGACAAACAGCATGAACCATCCAGTGGCGTTATATATGCGTCTAACTTGATGCGACTTAACAGAGGGGCACTGGTTACAAGTCTGAGCCATCGGAGGGCAGCACACGGCGCGCTTCCATAAACTATCGCTGTCAGTCTCTGGAAGCTGAAAACCTTATCTTTTTTACGTCATCGAATCTATGGCCTGCTGCGTTTCACCAGTGGAAATGAAACGATTTGATGACACGGCCGCAATGCTTCTACACCAGAATTTCACTTCCTGCCATTAAAGGCAGCGATAGGGGATAAGAGCTGCAGACGTTGTGCAATTTCCTATAAGCATTGCATTTACATAATTACCTTTCACAGAAAAATTCAACGATCTAAAAACGCTGAGCAATTTTTAACAAGGAAAGTGAGAGTTTCGCCATTTACTTTTCTGTGACATACTCACAGGAGAAAATAATTCAACATTATGAGAAAATGTTGATTCAACACGTGTGTTTTTTATTTCAGATGACACTCCATACTTTCAGTTCACTCCAACCCTATTGTCTGTGATATTCACTCAAAAATGCATTTACTCATACAGAATATTTGCAAAGTGTGGTGGCATATTATGCATGAGTGCAAACTCTTTCAGGGAAGGACCGTGAACATTTGACGGCAGGGAGACCCAAGAACAGGGACGGCTCCTCCACTAAGGCGGAGGAGCGGCGCCCCACTGCTCTTTCAGCAAGAAATTTTTTTTATAATAACGTAGTTATTAGTATTTTATTTTTCATCGGTTTGGGGCTTGGTTAGGGCGGGGCTGGAGGCACAAGGGGAGGAGTACTTTGCAAAATTCAAGTGTGCATGACTTCTTGGCCGTCTGTCTCAGCGCGGATAAACAGTCATGCACACTTTGCATGCCCCCCACCAGGCTGCATTCCACAGCCTGTTGGGGAACATGCCCAGGCCCCCAGGCCCCATCTGAGCACCAATCCAAGGTGCTCAGACCAATCACAACTCTGCATTTCAGGGTTGTGATTAGCTATGGGGAGCCTGGGTGCTTCCTTGTTCCGGACTCGACGGAGAAGCGGAGGAGAGACGCGGCCGGCAAAGAGGTCAGTGGTATTTTTTTATTATTTTTCCCCCGCTACCCTCTCTCTTCCCCATCTCTCTACCCTCATTTCCTGCCAGCCGCTACTGTCCAAGAAAGGTTTAGAAAGACTAGGTGCCCGATTCCGATGTTGATCGGAAAGGCTATGACCGACATTTGGATTCTCCTAGACTGTGTCGGAACCCTTCCGAACGACTCGGTTGGTTTACATTCCGACCGACCAATTACGATGTTCGCGGTTATTCAGAATCGGGTCTGACTGGCTCTCGGAGCATCCGTGTCTGTCGTAACCACATTGTACAGCCATATGGACAGCATTTCCGACCTCGGGATTATGCTGTCGTTTTCCAACCGTGACTTTGGGGCCCCTCGCAGGGCCCCCTTCATCCTGAGGCCTCTGGTTAGTGGCTGAGGGGGTTACCTAAGGGACCCCCCTGTAAAACCATGCACTGTGTGACAGGCCCCATGGAGTGCCTGCAACAGGGTGCTAGGTTTTCTGCAAACACCTAATTTACCCATAGGAGTCTGTGTTACAGCTGGTTGTTGAGCAGAACACAAGATCCCATAGGAATAAATGGGAATCTGACCGAACAGTGTTCAGTCGTATCGTGACCGGTTGGGTGACACAGCCGACCGTGAGTCGGTCGGTCCCTATTCCGAGACGTTGTCGGACAGAAAAGTTTCCGCCCAACATCGTAACTGGCCCCTAAGTTGTGGATATGTTTATCCATGTCACATTCCCCCCTTGGAAACAATGGTTGATTTAGGACCTGATTCAGAGTCATAAAAACATTACCAAGAGATTGAGAACAATTTTAACAGCTTTGCATTATATCAAGAAATTCGAAAAAGATTTAAAAACTAGTTGATGTTAAACTATACATAGTTTTCCTAAAAAATCACATCAATATTATTCATATTTCAAATCACTTGTAAATATCTAAAACATCTTACTTCATACCGTAGTTAGTTTGTTTAATATACACATAAGTCTTCTGACAATCACATTAATACTGGTCCTATCACATATCTCTTTCAAATAGCTAAAGCCTCTCTCTTCGTAGCGTATATTATCATGTCCAATCCTCATATGTTAATACTTCAAGGTATGAAAGGCTTTTCCTTCTAGAGATGGCAGTTATAATAAAAGTAACTACAGAGTAACATAGCTCCACATCTATAGTCGATTGATTAAAAGTGCCATCACATGGGCATTTGGGAAGAGTCTGTGATCATACCCCCATTTTAGGCAATGCAACCTTAAAGTGCAATGTGCCTAAAGGCAATCTTGTAAGATAGAATCCATGTTGATTATTTTGCAAAATTAATAAATAATTTAGGATTCTTTCTTTTTCTAGGGGCTGAGCAATAACTATTTACAAAGAGCTTACTGTTCTCTCGTTTGTCCCTGTCTGCCTCTCTCTTCCCCATTAAAAAATGTTTTATTTTTTTCTTGCTATTGAACAAGATACTAGCGGGGTCCTCCATACTAAGATTTGTATCCACCGTTATTAAAATGCTTTTAATATGAGCTAGCCATCTGATCCTCTCTCTGTTCTTAAGTGTCAGACAATCTAATATCAATTCTTTCGTAAACTTCATACAAGTTTTACCCCATAGGCTGCGCCAAAACACAATGAGGCTTATCTGGATAATATCTTCTAGAAAGGTACTGCCAGCTCTTTATGTACAATAGAAGAGGAGGTTGACTTTGGGACCACCCAAAGTTTATCTAAAAAGAGGTTTGCTTCTGTCTGTAAAGGAGTACAATTTGCCTAACCCCGCAATGGCATCCCATAGGCAATACTGGGAAGACATTTTGCTTTATATAAAGTCAACACTTCTATGATTGGCTTATTTCATATTTTGGCACAAAATCTAAAAAGCGCTTCTATGGATCTTTATAGATCTTAAAAATGTAAGTTTCCCAGCTTTCAACTGTGTCCCCAATTACCACAACTAGCGAATTACATACCAAGTTATGGAAAACTTTGGGTTTCGGCCAGGCCCTCATCCACACGACCTACCCTTTTCCACACACCATGGTAAATGTTTTCTTCAGACTAACTTTCATATCTTTATCCTCCATGTATGATGTGAAGGTCCCAGTCAACAGTTGAAGCCTATTAGCAGTTCTAGAAACCAGAACCACATCAGTGGCATTTAGAAGGAAATGACTGGATGATTGTTAACCCTAAATGCATCAGCCTAAACTTTTTGTAATGCCATATCCACTCCATTGATGTATAATGAAAACAAAAGGGGGGCAAGAACACACCCCTGTCATATCCTGAACGATACCTTAAAGAGGGAGGTACATTCCCCCTTTGACTCGTAGCGTACTCGGGCAGTCAATCGGGCATAAAGTTGTGACAAAATTGTAATAATCCAAATTGTGGCACCCAACTTTACAAATGTCTCCCACAACTTAGCATGATTCACTAAGCCAAATGAACTACTTAAGTCTGCAAAACATAAATGGATGTGTCCCTCTTTTGCTACAGTATATTTGCTGTTACGCAGATATAAGCATAAATGTGCCAACAGCCCTCCTGAAGCCATATTGTATGTGTCTGTAGAGAAATCTGCATTAACTGAGTTTCCACCGTACTACCGTTTTGAGTAGGGTGGCTAAAACCAGCAAGACGTATAGGCAGACTAGACTGCATAAATGGGTCCAAAAGAGAGTCAGTATTTGGGAACCCCTGTGAGTCTACACCTCTAACCATCACTCAGTTCCGGTATAAAGGTCCAAGGTTTATGGCATCCTCATCTATCGAGAGGTTTGGTGAGGTGATCCCATAACCTATCAAAATGGTTGAAGGAAGGTGTATCAGGGCAGAAAATGCCTAGCAGGCTGTGGGCATATGACTCCAGAAACTGATCATACCTGATCACAATTCTTTGTTGGTATGTCTCATATGAGGACCAATAAAAAAAAAAATAAGAATATGATTGTCGGACACAAATGTCTCTAAACTTTCCAAAAGGCCTCTACCCATTAGTTTAGCGGAAGAATCCAGTATGGATATTCACCAGTAGCACCTGGGATATCCTCTGTCCCCCGTTTTGAAAATTGGAACAATAATACTTTCGGTCCACGCGGCAATGCAGACTTGCATCAGGATTAGGGTCCATAAGAAAACATATGACTTGGAAATATCTATAGATAACCCATCGGAGCCTTGTGCCTTTGCTAGCCGATTTTGCCAGGGCAGCAGTCACCTCTTCAAAGTACTCTATTGAATATATAATAGCAGGGAGTAGTTCTATAGCAAAATTATTCGGGTTGAATATTCCTCCATAGTGGTTTAACCATTTCTCCTGTAATACAAGGGCCTCAACCCTAGGAGCAAGTTTCAAAAATGGCTGATTGATAATTTTCAAAAGAGAATGTTATCATTAGTATCAGTGGCCTGTTCTGAACTAACTCACTCCCTGTCTTGCTTCTCTCTACTCCTCTAGACCAGGGCTTGCCTATAGATAACTCTCAAGGTAGTAATTGTGCCCATATCTCTTGGTATCTCGTGCAGGGCTTTACTCAGATCCCTGCTTCTACATGTGCTGTGAAATTATAATAAAACCAGCCGTAAATCTTTTTAACATTACTCTTTTTTCTAGGTCTTAATTTACCAGCCATCTACAGCCTTCCCATGAGGCGCAGGGTCAAGACTGATTTGCATGTAGCTGGGTCTGAACTGAGGTGGCAAAGCGAGCTAAAGAATGATGATGGGTTCAACCCAGCTCTGGGACTAGTGGTGAGTGTCTGAAAAGTTTCAGCGCTCCGTCCATCATTTCCTTGTGTTGGCTTTGTTCGCCCTAAGTTGGCAGGGTATGCCCAGACGTGATTCCCTTGCTCACTTTGCCACTAGATTCAAGCTAGCCTGGCTGATGAAGGGTGTTACTCAGCAACCGGTCCCAGGATGCTTGTTTCCGGTTCAGGGAAGACCTGGCTTGGTAGTTCGGGCTGGACTATTCCCATGAGGCACAGGATCAAGACTGATTTGCATATAGCTGAGTCTGACCTGAGTTGGCAAAGTGAGCTAAAGAATGATGATGGATTCAACCAAGATCTGTGACTGGGGGTGAGTGTCTGAAAAGTTTCAGCGCTTTGTCCATCATCTCCTTGTGTTTGCTTTGTATGCAACCATATTCAGAAACTTCAAATCCCAACCCAAACCTGCGGACTTCCTCAACAGACACACCACCACCCTAACTGCATGAACCACACACTGACCACACTGACCACGTGGAATATGATCTCCACCAAGGAACCACCTCCACCATGAAATCCATCCAATTTGGGAGATCCCGCAGACTCATGCCCGCACCACATCGTCAACCTCAGAAACCAAAGAATCAGGCAGGAACTCACCACCCTACTCAACACCTCTATCACCACAGCAACATTTCCCGATGCCTAAAAACACACCAAAGTCAGACCACCACTCAAAAAACCCTCTGCTGACCCAAGCGAACTCCACAATTATCGGCCAATCTCCTGGCTTCCATTCCCAGTGAAGGTACTGGAATAGATCATCTACAAATAACTCATGACACGCCTGGAGCCGAACCAGCTACTCAAAGCATCCTGATACAGCTTCTGCAGCAATCACAGCCCCAAAACCACCTTGATTGCAGCCACCCTTCTTGAGAGGAGAAGCATCACCTTTGATCCTCATCAGCTTCTCATCAGCCTTTGACACCGTTTCCAACCACACACTGATAAAAACACTCCCCCACATCGGTATTCAAGGGGACGAGCTTAGATAGATCACCTTCTTCCTCACATGAAAAACCCTGAGGATCCACCTCCCAACTTTCACCTCTGAACCCAAGGAGATCACCTGCAGTGCCCCCAGGATTCATCCCCATGCTCTTCAATACATATATGAGCCCACTGGCCAACATCTTCAACATAATTTCCTATGCAGGCGACACCCAACTCATTGTCTCACTCACCTACAACCCCACCACCACCAGAATCAATGACCTCAGATGCATGACAAACGTCTTACTAATTATTAAGATAACAATGGGTCAGAAAAGTAGAACTATCTAGAAAAACTGTGTTATCTGAAGGGTACAATCACGAAATCCATAGAGAATAATTTGTGGTGAAAAATAATGATTCCCATCAGATTCCCATCCTGTACCGCCCTACATCATTTGGGATCCTTCACCCGAAGGAAGTGGTGTTCATCCACTATGGATTAGGTAGACTGTAGCCTAATCTGGTGGAAGGAATCTTTGGAGTAGTAGCGAAATTAAATGGCATCAGGGGGTAAACTGACTAGCAGTGCAAGAAAATGTGATAATGTAACAGTGCTGAGTGCAAACTGGTTGATTAAGATTGGGTTGTAGAAGTGGAAAAAACAGTTTTAATAGAATCCTATCCACACCCAAAGATAAAAACAGTGCAAAGTAGTGTTAAACAAATAACTACTAAGATGGATTGCAGGTCGACATGTTTCTGCAGTGGATATAGAGTCAAAGGATCTCCTCCTGCATCATCAGGACCTTAATACAATGCTACTGCGTAAAGTGAACAAGTGAGGTAAAATAAATTATATCATCTGGAATTCGCCCAAATTATGGGGAATACACGCCCCACCTCACCCGGCTACAGCTCAGGTAAAACGGAGCACCGCTCTGTCCGTTGGTACTCCGGACATCCGTCTGGGCTGTCTTGGAGCCTCCTAACGAAGGGTTACTCCAATTAACCCGAAATGCATTGGGCGGGCATGAAGGAATGCAACTAATTACTCATGATTGGAATATATATCAACTATTCTTTTGCCAAGTAATTTCCTTGTGGAATGAATTACATTCTACACGATGAGCTCAAGAAAGATTTGAGTATGTTTATTTGAAATAAGACTGAAGCATCACGAAACCTTTCAAGAATCTCAGTAGTTTCATGTATAATAAGCGCGCCTTCCAGTGATTTCCCAATCACATTTTGGATCTACCCTTGGAGTCTAAGGACATTTGTATCCGGTAAAGTGTCGACCTAAAATATTGTTATATAATTGTTTGTACTGTATCGGATACATATTTGGTTGTATTTTCACCCCAGTATTATTAACTTAGGCGATAGGTTAAACCATGGGTACTCACAAACTTTTTCTCGGGGGCCAAATTTAATGTTTGATTTGTGTCCGAGGGCCGCATCGGTGGGGGTGGGGTCAGTGGGGGAGGGGCGGGGCTAGAGTAACAACATAAAACTGACCATGAGGATGATCACAGGTCCCTGCAGCGGACGCCTTTGTCCACTGAGCCGTCCCGGCATACACACATCTCTCTCTCTCTTTCTCTCTCGGTCTCCCTCCCTCTCTATAGCTCTCTCTCCCTCTCTCTAGCTCTCTCTCCCTCTCTCCCTCCCTCTCTCCTGTCTTCCTCTGTCTCACTCTGACTGTCTCACTCCTTCTCTCTCACTCCCACTCTCTCTCTCCCTCCGTCTCTCTCTCCCTCCCTCTCCGTCTCCCTCCCTCTCACTCTCCGTCTCACTCCCTTTCACTCCCTTTACCTCCCTCTCCCTCCATTTCCCTTCCTTTCCCTCCCTCTCCCTCCCTATCACTCCCTCTCCATCTCCCTCTCTCTCCCTCTGACTCCCTCTCCTTCTCCCTCCCCTTCACTCCCTCTCCGTCTCCCTCCCTTTCCCTCCCTCTCCCTGCCTCTCCGTCTCCCTCCCTTTCCCTCCATTTCCCTCCCTTTCCCACCATCTCACTCCCCATCAGTCTCCCTCCCTTTCCCTCCATCTCACTCCCCACCAGTCTCCCTCCCTTTCCCTCCATGTCAATCTCCATCAGTCTCCCTCCCTTTCCCTCCCTCTCCCTCCCTCTCTGTCTCACTCCCTCTCCGTCTCCCTCCCTTTCCGTCTCCCTCCCTTTCCCTCCCTCTCCCTCTCCCTCCCTCTCTATCTCCACCTCACTCCCTCTCCCTCCCTGTCAGTCTCACTCCCTCTCTCTCACTCATTACCCTCCCTCTCACTCCCTCCCTCTCACTCACTCCCTCTCACTCACTCCCTCCCTCTCACTCACTCCCTCCCTCTCACTCACTCCCTCCCTCTCACTCCCTCCCTCTCACTCCCTCCCTTCCACTCCCTCTCACTCCCTCTCACTCACTCCCTCTCACTCACTCCCTCTCACTCACTCACTCACTCCCTCTCTCTCACTCACTCCCTCTCACTCCCTCCCTCTCCCTCCCTCCCTGTCACTCACTCCCTCCCTCCCACCCACTCCCTCCCTCCCACTCCCTCCCTCACTCCCTCCCTCCCTCTCACTCCCTCCCTCTCACTCCCTCCCTCTCACTTCCTCCCTCTCCCTCCCTTCATCTCCCTCCCTCTCTCTCACTCACTCACTCCCTCTCACTCCCTCCCACTCACTCCCTCCCACTCACTCAATCCCTCTCACTCCCTCCCTCCCACTCCCTCCCTCACTCCCTCCCTCCCACTCACTCCCTCCCTCTCCCTCCCTCCCACTCACTCCTTCCCTCTCACTCACTCCTTCCCTCTCACTCACTCCCTCCCTCTCCCTCCCTCCCACTCCTCCCCTCTCACTCACTCCCTCACTCCCTCTCACTCACTCCCTCACTCCCACTCACTCCCTCCCACTCACTCCTTCCCTCTCACTCCCTCCCTCCCTCTCCCTCCCTCCCACTCCTTCCCTCTCACTCACTCCCTCCCACTCACTCACTCCCTCACTCCCTCTCCCTCCCACTCACTCACTCCCTCCCTCTCACTCCCTCCCTCCCTCTCCCTCCCACTCACTCCCTCCCACTCCCTCTCTCCCACTCCTTCCTTCTCACTCACTCCCTCTCACTCACTCCCTCACTCCCACTCACTCCTTCCCACTCACTCCTTCCCACTCACTCCCTCCCTCTCACTCCCTCCCTCCCTCTCCCTCCCTCCCACTCCTTCCCTCTCACTCCCTCCCTCCCTCCCACTCCTTCCCTCTCACTCACTCCCTCACTCCCTCTCACTCCCTCACTCCCACTCACTCACTCCCTCCCACTCACTCCCTCCCACTCACTCCTTCCCTCTCACTCCTTCCCTCTCACTCCCTCCCTCCCTCTCCCTCCCTCCCACTCCCTCTCACTCACTCACTCCCTCTCTCTCACTCCCTCCCTCTCACTCACACTCCCTCCCTTCCTCTCACTCACTCACTCCTCCCTCTCTCTCACTCCCTCCCTCCTACTCCTTCCCTCACTCCCTCTCACTCCCTCCCACTCCTTCCCTCTCACTCCATTCCTCCCTCTCCCTCCCTCCCTCTCCCTCCCTCCCTCCCTCCCACTCCTTCCCTCTCACTCACTCCCTCCCTCTCACTCACTCCCTCTCACTCACTCCCTCACTCCCACTCACTCCCTCTCACTCCCTCCCTTCCACTCCCTCTCACTCACCCCCTCTCACTCACTCCCTCTCACTCACTCCCTCTCTCTCACTCTCTCATTCCCTCTCACTCCCTCCCTCCCTCTCACTCACTCACTCACTCACTCACTCCCTCTCACTGACTCACTCCTCCCTCTCTCTCACTCCCTCCCTCCCACTCACTCAGTCACACTCACTCACTCACTCACTCCCTCCCTCTCACTCTCTCACTCCCTCTCACTCTCTCACTCTCTCACTCACTCTCTCACTCCCTCACTCTCTCTCTCACACTCACTCCCTCTCACTCCCTCTCCGCCCCCCTCCCCCTCCCTTTCCCTCCCACTCCCTCTGTCACCCTCTGTCATCTCACCCTGCCTGTGTGCCAGCCGTGGCGCACACACACTCACAGCCGCACCCGAGCACTTAACAGGTCTTTAAAAGACCATTTGCATGTTAATGTGGCCTTTGTATTTCACCTCTTCTTAGGCCCCTGCAGCTTTACTCTGGCCATTGCTAGGATCGCCCGGCCGGCAGCTCCCACAGAGCAGCAGAGTCTCTTGCGCTGCTGCAGACACTTAAAAAAAAAACGTAAAACACAGGGAGGATGTCTCGGGGGTCCGCGGGCCGCCAGGAAAGGCTTGCCGGGCCGCCACAGGCCCGCGGGCCGTACTATGAGTGCCCCTGGGTTAAACCATGCCAAGTGGCACAAAGGAAAAATTCACATCGGGGTAGGCCCTATTGATAGTTACCTTGTGAAGATGGTAAATAAAATCAACAACGATAGGAGGGCCTCTCTGGGGAGGGGTAGTCCTCCCAATTCTACCCAAGATCCCCCGATCCACTTGGAGAACCCTCCAGAGACCGTTACCCCCGAAATGGATCTCACTGGGGTAACCACGGTGGTAGCCCAGGTTCACACCGAGCCCCCAGTAGTTGACGTAAATATTGCAAGCGATGACAATGAAGAAGCATTGCCTATCACTAGACCTGTTAGAAATTGCAGGAAACAACAAAATAAAAGGGGAGGGAAGCATTCTAAAAGAAGGGTAGATACCCCCTTACTAGCACAGAACAACACAGATGAGTCCACTAAAGTACAGGAGGAATGCAATGTGGTTAGTAACATATTAAGTCCAGATCAATTTTCTGAACTACTTCGCTCTCTGGAAGCCAAGTTTGAAGCTAAATTAGAACAGTATGTTCAACCCCTTGTGCGTAAACTCGACAGTGTCAGTGCCGAAGTAAAAAGGTTAGGAGGGCTGCTGTCTAAACATATATCAATGGCTGACAGCACTAAACAGGCGGAGAAGGGCTTAGGAGGGCCAGGGCAGGTAGTTAGAGGAGGGTCAGAGCAGGTAGTTAGAATTGAAAACCAGCAGCATTCTACCCAGCATACAATTAGAACTGACCCAGTCACATCAGCCCCTACCACTGCAGTGAGTGTAGTCACACGACCAACAACAGGGCCTGACTTCACACCTAGCATTAATCCGGCAAGGAAATGTAAATCTATAAACCTTCCGCCGGAGTGCACCCCCTACGTAGTTGTCTTAACCAATGTTCCTGCCCATGATATGCAATCTGCTCAGACACCTGAGGAATCGCATGACTCCCTTAAAAACAAAACTGTGTCGTGGTTGAACAGGAGGTGTGGTTTCCCTATAAATTTTGCCCCTGACATCATAACAACTAGAAGGGCAAATTGGATTGGGTCCTCCAGAAAGACTTGTAATAGAGACTGCGTAATTGTAAATTTCAGGCACCCATAACATGTGGCTACAGTTCTGTTAAGGGCAGCCTCCATGACGTACGATGCTAATAGTATCTGTGTGCGACCTCTTGTTTTTTTTTATAATCATCTCACAAAAGTGCCCCCACATAGTGCGAGAATGAGACCATATTCTCCCGTCTTGGCCCAGACGCCGGGTTCATTCCAAAGACCCGGTGGAGAGAACTATTTTAACTATGGGCCTAACATTGCCACACATAACAGATTTGATGTACTCTCTGGCTTAGAATTGTGTGATTGACGAGAGGCTTGTGAGGGAACAAGAGAAGAGTCTCTCACAGGCTTGGTTTCCCCGGCACCTAATCACCTCACTTTGATTCATCTCGCCAACCATTGTAACCCCGTAACTATGTGTAACGCCGAGGGGGAAACGGTTAAGATGTTAAGCTGGAACGTTGCTGGCTTGCGTTCCAAGAGAGAGGACTGCAACTGGTTAAATTTTGTCAAGCAACATGATATTGTGGCTCTCCAAGAGACATGGGATAAGGACTGTGACTTTTGGATGGATGGTTTCACCTCGTATTTTGCCCCTGCACTAAGATCTTCAGCCGGGAGAGATAGAGGGGGACTTGTGCTATAGGTATCTGTGAATGTAAGGGGGAAAGTTAAAAGAGTAGACTGTGCCTCCTATAATTTTCCTTTCCTGGAACTAAACCTCACAAAAAACACTAAAATAATTCTAGTGAACTGCTATAATTCACAGCAAGGGGATTCCCCAAATGAACATTTGGTGTGGTTGACTGAATTTTTAAATAATTATAATGCAAAGCAATCCACTTTCTGCCAATATATTTTGTTGGGTGATTTTAATGTGCACTTATGTAGTCAGAATAGTTTATTAATTGATAATGACGGGCCAGACTTCACATCCCCGCAACATTTCCTAGCATTCCAACAAGGGTGAAGCTCTGGAGAATCTTCTGCCTAATAACGATTTGTTTGAAGCAGGGTTTTTCGACAAAAGTACTCGTGTTGCCACTTATATAGGCAGGGATTGTGAAACAATAATTGACTACATATTTCTTTCTTCAGGACTTTTAAAATATGTTATTTCCTATATTTCCTATAATGCTATACCGTCTTCCTTTAGTGACCACAATCCAGTGGTAATTGAGTTGATAAATGGTTTTTCTCTTTTAAACAAAATCATTCTGCCACTGGCTGTAGTGGAAGTTAAAGCCAAAGACCAGGGGGGAGGTTAAAATGGAGTAAGGTGGTGCCAGAGGACTTTTTTAATACCATTACCGCTTACGACTTAAACATCTGTGGAGATCCCCTCTCAAACGGGGTGGAGGTAATAACCTTTTATGAAGCTATCTGCTCCCAAGTAGCCAAAGAACTTACGTCCAATAGTCGACCTACTAAAAATAAACCGGTAAAGGGCTGGTTTGACCATAAATGCACCAAATCCCATAATCTTCTCAAAAAAGCTCTTCAGGAGCTACCAAGGAACAAAGCTTTGGTTGCTCGGCTTAGAAGAGAGTACACAAGAGCAGTACAGGAAAGGAAAAAGGAAATTAAACATGAAGCGTGGGTTGAGCTTATGGATAAAGCAACCCTAAAAGATAGTGCAAAAATCTGGTCTATTATTAACACGCCCCTGTTTTCCAATACACAAAATAATGTCTTAGAAGTAAATATAGCAGGGGAGGACTGGTTGAGCCACTTTGAACAAATTTATGGAAGTCATCTAGAGCTAGAAACCTTTGTGGCCCCAGCCTCAGAACCTCCTGTCATGCCAGTAAGATTTCACCTAGCAGAAGTTCTTAAAGCAATTGAAGGCTCAGCAGGACGAAAGGCACCAGGCCCTGATGGGGTTCCCTCAGATATGTACAAGGCAAACCTGTTGTACTGGGCAAACATCTTGACTAATGTCTTTAATACCTCGGCCTGTGTAGGATTCCCTAAATCTTGGTCTCGATCAACGATAATCCCAGTGTTCAAGAAGGGCCAAAGGGGAGACCCTAGATGCTATAGGCCCATATCCTTGCTGGACTCCTCCATAAAAATCCTGGGGAAGGTTATTCTAGCAAGGATAACAGGGTGGGCTACTGACAATAACATACTGTCAGATGCCCAGTATGGCTTCAGAGCGGGGAGGAGCACGGAGGACCAATGTCGGAACCTACACCTAATAATAGCTAAATACACAAAGGCGGCTAGGGGCTCTATTTTTCTGGGTTTTATGGACCTGTCCACGGCCTTTGACCTAGTCAATAGGTCAAAGCTGTGGACAATGCTCCTAGAGCTGGGCCTTGATCGGCCTCTTGTGTATTTTCTGGCCGAGTTGCACAAAGACTTAAATGCCTCAATTAGGATGACGAATGAGGGGAAATGCACGTCAAGTTTTAAGTCCGGTAGAGGGGTGCGACAGGGATGCATCTTGGCCCCCATGTTGTTTACGCTGTATGTAAACTCGTTGGAGGTAAACCTGTTAACAGCGACTCCCGACATCCCACGCATGGGAGGTACACCGGTACCGATGCTCCTATATGCGGACAACGCTGTTTTATTAGCAAGGACCCCGCTGGGCCTGCAAAGATTGCTGGACTCATTTGGGGATTTTATGAAAAGCCTGGATCTGGTGGTAAATAATGGCAAATCTCACGTCATGTCACTGGGTGCCTCAAAAAATAAACTTAAGTCTTTTTACTGTGGCGGAGAAGTAATCACCAGAGTGAAGGTATTTACCTATTTGGGAGTAGTTTTTGATGATAGGGGCTCATGGTCCCCACAGCTCTCAATAAAGGTAAATGCAGTGAGAAGTTCTTGTGCCGCAGTGTTAGGTCTCGCTAAAAGGTTGGGGGGGAAACCCTATGAGGCGATTTTGGCAATCTATAAAGCCAAAACCATATCTATCGCAAGGTATGGGGCATCAATATGGGGATTTACCAAACCTGACCCCATCCAAACAGAGAAAAACAAATTTCTACGGTCCCTCCTAGGCCTCCCGCAATCTACAGCTACCCTCTCTGTCCATCTTGAATTGGGGATAGGTTACATAGCAGATATAAATAAAATAGCTCCCATACTGCTATGGATCAAAATCTGGCTGAATCCGAACCTTTCCCTAAATCATAAGATCCTAAAGGACTGTATCAACATTGACAATAGGAAAGAAATCCAGTGGTTGTCCTATATAAAAATGTTAGCCATGTATATGGGGCGACCTGAGATCTTTTCTAATCCAGAATCCCTATGCAAGGCTGACCTAGAGTGGGTAAAAATTAACTTTATTAAGCTAAGGGAGGCAGAGCGGGAAGCAGTAGAACTAGGTAAAACATCGGTTAGGGGCCATGTTTTGGTTACCTTGTCATTAGCGATGTCACCTTATCTGTCCATAGTGACAAATTCTTTTCATAGATGGCTACTGACAAAATTCTGTCTCAACCAAATACACTCTGTACTTTGGGATTTGGAGGGCTGGAGTAGACCTGAAGATGCCGACCCGTGTAAATGTGACGATTTTTCTCCCCAAGATACCATGCACTTTATGATTTTTTGTCCTTTGTAACATGATGCCAGGAAAAGGTGTATCCTTCCTTTACTAAAGAAAATGAATTTTATCCAGTGTAAACCTGCTTTATTGTTTTTACAACTGTTGGAATCTCCGGTAACTATGTTTTGTGTCGCCAGCTTTCTTGCCACGTCTGTAAGAAATAAGAGGGATAGACAGAAAGCCGCACAAGAAATCCAACCCTCTTAATACAATGACAATGTAGCCCAATCAATTGCTTTAAATCTAGAAATGATTGTTAATTTTGTTTTAATGAACTTGTACTGTATTTTTATCTTGTATATTACATTTTTAACCAATATTTTTAATGTTTTTCGTACATGTATAACATACTTTAATGATTTTAAGTAATCGAATAAAGTGGTTTGACTTGACTTGACTTGACTTGACTACTACAGAGACATCAGACCATACATAACGCCACAACCAAACTCATCCTAGACTTTCAGTACAAAAGAGATGCCAATTAAAGCTGCTGACCCGCACACACACGCTCTACACAAACAAGAACATACCTACATTAACCACCGCCTAAACTTCCACCAACCATTGAGAAGACTACGGTCTGCCTCCCTTTCACTTGCCCATACTCCTTTCATCTAGAGAAGCAGAAGTGGAGGACGCTCCTTCTCCCACATCACAGCAAAGACCTGGAACAGCCACCCCATGCACCTCCCTTTCACTTGCCCATACTCCTTTCATCTAGAGAAGCAGAAGTGGAGGACTCTCATTCTCCCACATCACAGCAAAGACCTGGAACAGCCGCCCCATGCACCTCCGGACCAACACCAAACTATCTGATGGTTACCCACACTTTATAAATCCTGATTGATTGATTGATGTATTGGACAAGTCCCATTTAACCAGCTTTGTTCAGTGTTTGGAAGTGCAAATCTTGCTCTGACATGTGATCATTCCCTGTGGGTACCTTTGTGCCACCGTATGAGCTGTATACAGCCTTTCGTCAGTCTTAGTAGGCTCTTGGAGCAAGGCCAGGCCAGAAGCCATGCCCTTCACTGGCCATTGTACCACTGAACTAGTTATGCAACATCTTTAGCGATTCACTGCTGGTAAACCCAAGAAATAATCATTGTGCATGGTATTTCCAATACATTGTTTCAATATATCTTTGTTATCAGGATTTAAAAAAAGAATAGAAAGAAATCTTAGCATTTATTCGCAAATTTGCATATATGCAGACCTAAAGTTCAATTTGAATATCCTCTAAGAGAATTGTTTTTTCTCCAAATTTGGGTGCAGTTTCTCCCCCTCATACCGACTTTGTAACTTTTTTTTCAGGATCCTTGCTTCAATGCTATTCTGTAATGGACATCACAAACAAAATGTAATGCAATTCCTCAAATTCTTTGCAGTGGATAAAGGGAAAACAATCTTCTTCTTCCAATTGGAGTTATTTTTTAAATGTATAGTTCTTGGAGAATGATATGGATTGTGAGAGATCCACAAATAAACAGTCAAGAAATACAAAACTCTTTCTCAGATTAACCCTTCAAAGCAAGTTAGACAACTTTTTGTAGTGCTACTTTCTTAAAACTAGTGAAAATAGGTACACAAACCAATGCAAAGGTACTATGTACTGTTCTAACCTCATGTCAGTTTTGTTTAACTCAGTTCAATTGTTTTTCATGTAGAAAATACCACCTTTCCCAACGGAAATTAACATTGGAATATCGAAATGGAAAGTTACAGTAATAAATCAAGAATTTGACTCCCCTTCCCTAGTTGTGAAATTGAGGGTACAAATTTAAATTCAAATCTGCCTGAAATTCCTCTGTTATATTTTGCTCAGCAATCCAAAGCTCACTCACCTGCCATACAAAACATAACTTGCTTACAAAATGCAGTGCTTATGAGATCTAATGGGCCTGATGTATGAAATTCCCATTTTCAAAAAGTGGCTATAAATGGCTCATTAACTTTTTGCAAATGAAAAATAATTTTTGGAACCCGAATTATTCACTAATAGTCGGGTTCAAAAATTGTGAAATGTAGCAGGCCTCAAACTAACCTACCTCACCTCATCAATATATTTTTTAAGTTTAGAAAGCTTTATTGAATAAGATAACCCATGTGGAATGGAATGGAATGGAATGGAATGAGGATTTGTAGAGCGCGGTGGCTACCCGAAGGCGTCCCAGCGCTGTGAACAGACTGAAGGGTTGTGCTATAGGGATGGGAGTGCGGGAGGTAAAACATCATTACAAGAAAAGGAGCATTTAAATAAAATTGAAAGGGGATTACACTATAACAATGTATAATAAAAAAAACCAAAAGGGAATGTAAAAACTATACTAAGACAAATAGCTTTTAAGGGTATTTGTAATAGGGGAGGGAGGGAAGAGAAAGAAAGAAAAGAGAGGGGAAAGGGAAAAAAGAGAGGCAATCTGAAGCATATAACTATAGTGATAAGGTAACAAAATCAAACAAATGAGATATAATATGTAGTAAAAAGAATTGAAAAAAAGAGAATAGAAAATGAAAATCATGGAACAGATCGGGAAAGGAAATTAGTTAAAGGCAACCATAACAAATCTTTTTTGATCAAAAGAGGAACAGTAGTAGCAAAAGCACGATCAAGCCTATGGTGATGACATAACAAGTTCCACCAGGCACTACGTGAAATCTTCGAAGTATCCTTCCAGTTCGTTGTGATTACCTGTAAAGAAATAGCTATACACAGATCTATAAATTTGCGAACATTTCCCTGAACATTCCATATGGGTGAAGAACCACCTAGAAAAATGTGAACAATATCAAAGGGGTGATTTTGACCAAATATGAAACCAAAGTGATTTAACCAATGGGCAGTAAAAAAAACATATAAAAAAATCACTATCAGCACATGATCAGGACCAACATTTTTTGGAATCTAGTGTTTTGAATTTATATAAATCAGAGGTAGTAAAAAAAAGCCTATTATAAAAATAGTATAAAGTCTGTGTAGTGCTGGCAGAGCGATAAACTGTGTGTATTTTAGACCAAATAGAGTCCCAAACCTGAAGGGAAAATTCCTGCAATAAATCTCTTTCCCTGAAGAGCTCAAGTTTAGACTTGGACCTATCTGCAGTGGCTTTGAGAGGAATAGTAAAATCTGGTAAAGGGGAAATTGCTGGGGCATCAGTAGTAAGGGAACTCTCTTGGGAAATATAAGTGGTTAGAGCATGTTTGAGTAAGAGATATTGGGAAGAATAAGTATTAGAGAGGTGAAAAAATGTACAAATGTCAGAAAAATCCTTCAAAGAGTTGTCTCTGAGATAACTATTGTAAAAGATGATGCCTTTATAAATCCATTCTTTCCAACAAAGGGCTCTATTGTTAATCCTTAAGGATTTGTTGTACCAGATCGGAGTAAGAGAACGATGGTCCGCTTGAGATAAAAAGGAGCGAAATATTGATGAAGCAAGTGCTTTTGAGTGTTGAAAAGTGGGAGTGAGAAGACGCTTTGGAGGCTAAGATAAGCGAGTAGCAGTAAGGAATGAAAAAGGTGAGATGTACTCCAAGCTGTCAAAGGAAGACAAGACGACTCAGTTAGGAAAGGCCACATTTGTTTTAATGTAAAGACAGAATGAAAGCGAGAGAGGTTAGAGAAATTGACCCCACCTAGATCTTTGGATTGCTGGAGACGAGAAAGAGAGATCCTAGCTTTACGATTATTCCATAGAAATTTAGTAAGAATGCGATTTATGGATGAAAAAAATTAGAGAGGAAGAGAAATAGGGAGCATAGATAGGTAAAGATGTACTATAGGGAGAAGCAACATTTTAATAGTTGCTAACCTTCTCCACCAGGATAAAAACAGAGGGGACCAACGATCTATGAGTGAAGAGAGCTTTTGAAGAATATCTTTGTGATTGATTTTAATAGTCTCTCTGATATTGTTGGTGTAAAGGATACCCAAACACTTAATATTTTTGGGATTCCATTAGAAACCGGAACCATGGAACATGTGAGAAAGGCAAAATTTATTAAGGGGAAGAACTTCGGATTTGTCTATATTAAGCTTATAGCCTGAAACTAGAGAGTATTCTTGTAGTAAAGAGAAAAGTGTAGGTAAAGAAGTAGTTGGATTAGAAATATAGAGTAAGATATCATCTGCATAGGCAGTACATTTAATACCCATTTTCCTAAACAAAAAACCCTTATAGGATGATGCGGGCCAAATTTTTTCTAAAAAAGGTTCTAATGCTAGAATAAAAAGAAGGGGGAGAGGAGACAGCCCTGTCTGCTACCTCTGTTTAAAGGAAAATAAGAAGATAGGGATCCGTTAACCCAAATAGAAGTAGAGGGAGGGAAGTATAACAATTGAATGTATTGAATAATGGGAGGACTAAAACTGTGCTACCTAAGCGCTCTAAACATGAAATCCCAACTAACCCTATTGAATGCTTTTTCAGCATCTAAGGTGATAGCTGGGACTGGAGAATCCATCTTCGATGGAATGTGAATGATATTGAGGAGAGTCCTTGAGTTATCAGTGATGGATCTACCCTTAACAAACCCAGATTGATAAATGTTGATAAGATCCGGAATTACATTATTTATACGGATGTCTAACATCTTTGTATACATTTTACAGTCTGTATTAATTAAGGAGATGGGCCTATAATTTGTACAGAGTGGGTAGGGTCCTTATCTTTCTTAGGGAGTAGACATAGCATCGCTTGTGTGAAGGACCCCTTGGATTCACCCATAGCAAGAAAGTTATTGATCAAAGAAAATAAATGTGGTAATAAAATATTTTTAAAATGGAAATAAAAATGAACAATGAAGCCATCCGGGCCAGGTGATTTGTCCTTGGGTAGAAGAGTCATAGCATGGAGTATCTCCTTTTCCGAGATAGGAACGTCTAGGGAGGAGAGATCAATACGATTATCAGGGGATTTAGGAATAGATTGAAAAAATGAATCAATTTGAGCGGGGGAAGGAGTTGATTCCGGAGTTAATAATGAAGAGAAATATTGGAAAAAGCAGTCAAGAATCTTATCTTCAGTTAACTGTCGATCCCCATGGGCATCAGTGATAGCTGTGATATTGGATTTTTGTTTCTTGATTTTGAGATAGTTCGCAAGGGATTTACCTGCTTTATTGCACCCACCATACATTTTAGCATTAAATTTAAGCAGATTATTGCATGCAGCATCCCAGGAGTGTTTTTTATATTGTATTTTCGCTTTGATGGGAGAGGAAAGTGTATTGGGGGAGTTTGTAGTGAAAAAAAGATGTTCCAGCTCTTTTATTTGTTTAAGAATGTGTGATGACAGAGAGAGAGCTTTTTTCTTTTTCCGAGATACAAAATCAATAATGAAACCTCTGGCAGCAGCCTTAAAAGCACCACAGATAAAATTAAATTGATACGCGGAGTGAAGATTATTACGGAAAAATTCCTCCATAAAAAGCGTAAAATTCTCAGTGAACTGGGTATCTCGGAGGAGAGAGTTATTGAAGCGCCAACACCGAGCAGTGGGAATAGGCGAGGGGTATTCAATGTCCAATATAACAGGGACATGATCTGAGATAAGGATAGAACCTATTTCTGAATGTGTCATTAATTGGAAAGTGTGGTGAGAGAGGAAAATATAGTCAATACAGGAATGTGATGCATGTACGGGAGAAAAAAAAGAGAATTCTAGCGTATCAGCATGGGACATTCTCCAGGAATCCTTGAGGCCTCTCGAGGAAATAGCTTTATAAAATGATTTCTGCATCCTATTGGGGACGTATCTAGTTTGTGACTTCCGATCTAGAAAGGGGTCCATAAGCTGATTACAATCCCCTCCCACAATTAAATTATCAGTCGCATGTGATGAGAGAAGCATAGAGAAGTCATGCCAAAAAGTTGTCAACACCATTAGGGCCATAAACATTGCAAAGACACCATTAGGGCCATAAACATTGCAAAGAGAAAGTCTTGTATTATTAACAGTAATGTCTAAAAACAACCATCTACCATTAATATCATGAAACTCTGAGTGTAACTGGATAGATAGCGACTTATGAAAAAGAATGATAACACCATTTTTGTTATTGACTACTGGAGAGCAGAAAACTTCACCAACCCACTGTTTGCGCAAAAAAGACAAATCTTTTAAAGTAAGGTGAGTTTCATGCAACATAGCAACTTGACATTTCAGTCTCGCTAAGTGGGATAAAACACGTTGTTTTTTAACAGGATTACGAATACCCTTTACATTCCAAGAGATGACACGCACATTTTTTATCAATGAAAATTACAAAAGAGTAAGCATAAAGATAGAGACGAAACCATGCAGAAGAGAAGAGTAGTAAAGAAGATGAAAAGAGATTGGAAAGAAAAGGATGATGACGAAGAATAAGTGAGGAAGAGATTGAGCAATGTGACCACCACAGATAGAGAAACAAGAGCAGGTTGAAAGAACGATACAGAGTCAGAGGCTGAGACAAGGAAGGAAAGAGGTGCATAATGAGGTAAGTAGTAAGGAGATTGCCCATAAAAAGGGGAAAAATGCGATGAGCGAAAAGGCTTCAGAGAAAAGATAAAGAGAGGAAAAGAAGGAAGGAAGGAAATGGTGAAGTATAGGAATGAGGAAAAAGAAAGGGGGTAAAGTCCCCCAAACGATAATTCCAAAAAGAGGCTGACAAAAAGCCAAATGACTTTAACCAAAGAGGACAGATGACCAAAAAAACATTAATGTGAGGGAGGGGGCAACGAAGGACAAGACAACCGCATGTAAAAGAGACCAAAACAATAATTATAACAAAAGAGAATAAGGTAAAGTGGAATCCGAAGACTAAGGGTGACCATATGAGACAAATGACGGAAACTTACCAAACATACAGGAATGAACGGCAACGGGATGGGTTGTACATGACAAACATCAAGGTAGCACGAATGAGAGATTTGTACAACAAAACTGCAAATGGGAGACCTGTGAAATAGGAAAGAGGAAAAACAAAGGAATTGTTACAGCAGCGAACAGAACAAGAAGCTGAGATTGACAATACAAAACAGTAATCAATTAACAAAGCAACTAGGGTTCGTTCAGTTCCATAAGTTCTCCTTTGTGAGTATTAATGAACTTTCGCAGGTCAGCAGGATCTTCAAAGCTGAAAGTTCTTTCTTTATAAGTTACTTTAAAAAACAAGGATGGATTAAGCCATAACGAGCATTCATTGTTCTTAGCGCAGGTCGTAGGTCCAGGAATTCTTTTCGTCGGGCAGCAGTTGGTTTAGAGAGTTCTTGAGTGAAGAAGACTTTATGACCCGACCAGAGCATCTGCTTATGTTGTTTAGCAGAATGGAGAATTGTCATGAGGTCGGAATATAGGAGAAAGTAAGCAATGATGCCTCTAGGTTTAGAAGTAGAAGATGAATTCTTTGGTCCAAGACGATGGGCTCTTTGAATATTGACATGCATGTGTTTTGGGAGGCCAACAATTTCTAGGACTTGAGTCTTCAAGAATTGGATAAAGTCCGACCCTTCAGAACCTTCCGGAATACCATAAATGCGCAGATTATGGCACCTATTGCGGTTCTCCAAATCTTCTGCAGACTTCTTAAGCTGATCAACTTCTTTAGTAAGGTTGGCAACCATGGCTATAACATCCTGAGCATCACTAACATTTTGTTCAACATCTGTAAGTCTCATATCCAGACTGGACCACTTATCATCCAACCTCTGAAGAGTAGCGGCGGTATCAGTCATGAAAGGACGAATGAGACGCAGTTCCTCCATGATATCATCTAATGTGATAGGAAGCAGTGATTTCGAATGAGAAGGAGGGTCCTTCTTGATGCGTTTGTTCGAAGATGCAACCGGCTCTTTACGGTTTCCAGAATAAGTACTGTGGGATTTGTTGGAGTGTGAGGAATCCATATTGAATAATTAAACCCAGGAAGATTGTAGCATTGAACAAAAAAGAGCAGAAGAAGAGCCAATGATTGGTAGTACCAAAGGACTCAATGGAGCGAGCAACTAAACTGTATCAATTGCGTAAATAACCAGTGTTATCCCAAAGAGCATGCCAACAACCGTGAAGGTATTGCGCGGATGGAGCTTGTACAATTGCTGAGAGACATGCAGCTGAGGTAACTTGAAAGGATACAGCAATGGTAAAATTAATGATTTACCAGGTGAGCATAAGAAGCTTGAATGAAAAACAGCAGGTCTCCTCAATAATGGTGAAGAACAGCAACTATGAAGGCAAAGTATGAGGCATCTTTGCAGAAGACCAGAAGAGAAGGAAACAAACTTTATTAAAAAAACGCTGCGTGAGGAGAAAAAAAAAATGATAGCCGCTCTTCAAAGAGACATTGTTATTAAGTCATTAAAGTGCTCAAAAGACAGCATTTCAATGCGAAAACTTGCCCATGGCTCCCCAGACACATCAGACGGTGAAACGTTTTGATACGGGACCACTGCCACTAAGTCCGCACTTCAATCTTGAGCGCTGCTCGAACGAGCGGAGCTCTTCACGTTGCGGCCATCTTGAGTCGCCGCGCGGCGCGCCCTCCTCCACCTCATCAATAATAATGCAGTAGGTCATAAATTGCGAATCACTATAATTGAATTCCGTCGCAGGGATGGTGACATGCTGCAGGCAACAGACCACCATGACTGTGATTGTAATTTAATAAAGTAAACTTTTTTTAATGCATTTAAAAAGGAACCTTTTTTTTGTTTAAGAGTTGGCTGTGGTCCACAGGACTGAAATCTTCCCCTTTCCTTTTGTGAATGTGTTACCACCCCAAATTGGAAGTCGGTAATTTATCAATATTTTGCTACCTGAATACGTTGAAGAACATTGACACATACCCTATTGAACTGCTATCTAGACTGGACATTCTAAACACGCCCCTTGCAAAGAGCGATTTGTATGAAATTCTAAACGTATCATGCTAGTAAACCGCAAAATAGGTTCCATGAATTAAAAAATATATATTTTGAGGTGGCTAACCCTGTGAATTTCCCAGTCACATAATTTTCAACTGCAAATGGCTTTCTACATCAGGCTCAATAGATATAACCATAAATTAAAGGACTTCATATCATAGACATATTAATCTGGTGACTGTGGAAGGTAATATAGGCCTGGGTGTCATTTACGGGTCAACAGGAGTCATATTTTCAACCCCTGTCTTGCCCCTTGTGACTCCCCAGCAATGCCCTTGCGACCCATATCCTAAGAGATTGTAAAGACACTGCAGGAAGTATTCAAACCGGGCTTTCATGAGCTTTTTGTAAAATTATTTTTAAACTGCTGCTAACACTAACAAGTGACTGCCAGAAATAAATTCAGAAGTGAAACAGAATTGGAACTGCACATAAACCAAATGTTACCTTTTGAGACCTGTGTCACATGGGCAGAGCAGCTTTTGCAACGTGGTTCTCCAGCAAGAACCAAGCACAGTTCCTTTAAAATGAAAATAACAAACTTGCAACATAAGGTGTCTTAATGTCTCTGGGAGAGGGAAAATTCAGCAGAGAGGACAACAAAGAAAAATGTTAAGAGAGGACACAGGAGCAGCAGGCAGAGAGAATACAACAAGAGGGAGAAGACACAACAGATAGGTGAGGCACAGAGGAAAATGTGAGTGTGTGTCTTTGTTTGTGAGTGAGAGAGAGAGATAACTATAGAGAGAAAGAAAAATGAAGGAACCGCCGAGAGAGACGGAAAGATGAAACAATATACATTAGATAGAGACAGATAGGTGTGAGAGGGAGAGACAAGATTGAAGTTTAAGACAGGCAAAGGAGACAGCTGACAAATCAATGGAAAGATAAAGATTTGACAGGCAGAGCATTTAGAAAGTTGCAATAGAGAAATAGAGGGGAGACAGGTGTGATAAAGAGTTGAAAAAGAGACAACTGAGAAAAGACTCAGATGAGAGGGATGACAGGTGAAAAAGAGGCATCTAAGAAATGGGTGAGAGAGACAGGTATAACAAAGGTGATAAAGAAAGCATGGTGCAAGAAAGCTCAGAGAGAAACAGAAAGAAAGAGAGCGTACAAGAGAGAGAGAGAGGGCATAATATAGAGTCAGAGGGGAAGAAGCCACTGGGAGGTGAGGGAATACACATGTGACAGATAAGTTATAAAGAGACTGCTGAGAAGGGGTTAGTGGGAGACAATCTAGAGAGCAGTGGAACAGGTAAGAGGCAGCTGAGAGAGAGGTGGGTAAAGAGAAAGGTGAAAGGTAGATGATATAAAAAAGAGGTGAGAAAGATGAGCGAGAGAATGATACAGAGTTCTGAGAGAGGAGAAGTGATTAGGAGTCGAGCGAGAGACACAGGCAAAAAGAGATCGCTGAGAGAGAGGGTGGAAGGGGAGAGACAGGTGGGAAAGACTTTGTTCAGAGGGAAAGTAGGAGATAGTTAAATTGCATGTGCATTTGGGACTCCCATTGTCCTTTTATATCCACCCAGGAGTGCACTAGTTATATGATATGTCCTACTTGGCACACTTTGGTGCAAGCTGAATGGCATAAGTTTTCTCTAATTTAAATGTGGCACACCACCAATGAAAGGAAGGATTGACCTCTGGATAGTGGACAAGAGTGGAATGTGCACCTAGGCTATCAATCAATCAACCCTGTCAGGGTCTCAAGGCGGTAAGGGGGGTCCGTAGGTCTGTTTAACCGAGAGCCAGGTCTTGAGGGTCTTCCTGAAGGTGTTCAGGGAGGGGGTGCATCTGATGTCTGCGGTAGCTCGTTCCAGGTCTTGGCAGCAATGTGAGAGAAGGATCTTCCGCCTTCTCTGGCTCTGTGGATGCGAGGGGTTTCAGCCAGTGCGAGGTTGGAAGATCTGAGGTTTCTTTTGGGTACGTGGAAGTTGATTCTGTCGTTGAGGTATTTGGATCCATAGTTGTGTAGGCATTTGTAGGAGTGAGTGAGGATTCTGAAAATGATTCTTTTCTCTACAGGGAGCCAGTGGAGACTTTGTAGGTGTTTACTGATGTGTTCATGTCAGGGGATGCCGAGGACGAGTCTGGTGGCGGTGTTCGTAATGTCTGGAGTTTGCAGAGTAGAGACTTGTTGATGCCGGCGTAGAGTGCGTTTCCATAGTCCAGTCTGCTGGTGGTGAGTGCGTGGGGGACTGTCTTCCTTGACTCAGGGGCGATCCACCTGAAGTCTTGCGGAGGATGCGTAGGGTGTTGAAGCAGCTGAACGAGACGGCGTTGACCTGTCGGTTCATGGTGAGTGATGAGTTGAGTACGATGCTGAGGTTCTTGGCATGGTCTGAGGGGGTAGGTGGGCTTCCGAGGGTGGTCGCCCACCAGGTTCTGTCCCATGCAGAAGGGGTGGTACAGAGGACGAAGACTTCTGTTTCCTCGGCGTTAAGCTTCAGGCAGCTGTTGGTTATCCAGACTGCAACGTCTTGCATTCCTTTCTGGAAGTTGGGTTTGGCAGTGGTGGGGTCTTTGGTGAGGGAGAGGACGAACTGGGTGTCATCGGCGTAGGATATGATGTTGAGGCTGTATTGTCGGACGATGGCTGCAAGGGGGGGCCATGTGGATGTTGAAGAGGCTGGAGCTCAGGGATGAACCTTGTGGGACTCGGCAGGTGATTTCTGTGGAGTTGGAGGAAAGTTGGGAGTCTGATTCTTTGACTTCTTCCAGTGAGGAGTGATCGGATCCAGTCCAGGGCTGTTCCTTGTATGCCTGCGCCGTGTAGTCTGGCGACTAGTGTGCGGTGGGAGACGGTGTCGAAGGCCATTGATAGGTCGAGTAGGATGAGGGCTACAGAGTGGCCTTGGTCCAGGAGGGTTTCGGATGTCGTCTGTGGCGGAGAGTAGGGCTGTATTTGTGCAGTGGTTGCTTCGGAATCCAGATTGTGACGGGTAGAAGACAGCGTTCTATTCAATGAATCGTGTCAGTTTCCTGTTGACTGTTTTCTCTGCAACTTTGGCTGCGAAAGGGAGGAGCGAGATGGGCCTATAGTCCTTGAGGTCAGTGGGGTCAGCTGTGGGCTTCTTGAGCAGAGGTCTGACTTCTGCGCACTTCCAGTCGTCTGGGAAGGTGCCTGTTTTGAAGGTGATGTTGATGGTGTGTTGTAGTTTGGGTGCTATGGCGGCCGCGGCTTGTGGTGGATATGAGGGGGCAAGGGTCGGTGGGGGCCCCTGAGTGATCGGGTCGGGTCTGGAGACTAGAGACAGCACAGCAGAGCTGTGGGGAGAGTGGATCTAGACTGAGAGTTGGCGGTCTTACTCCCTATCGGCCTTAAACAAGGGGCTCTTCCTGCATCTGATATGGATGGGTGAATATTCTGTGATAATATATACCTGTCCACGGTTTTCAAGTGATCTATGCCTCTCTTACATCCCGATGCATGCCCTAAGCTCAGCTGATCTCCATCTGTCTCGGGTCCCCCGGTTTTGCAGAACCAGAGCCTGAGGGTGCTCAATTAAGGTGATCGCTCCGGCCCTTTGCAACTCCTTGCCTCTCTCCACCAGAAGTATTTCCAACCACCTGGCCATTAGAAGGGCTGTGAAGACCTGGCTCTTTTGCTGATTGTTAGTCTCCTCCGCTCACCTCTCTGCGCTATTAAGTGCTAGAACATCCCATTGCTGAGTCAGCCATGGGCTATACAAATATTTTAACATAACATAACATAACATGAAACAATTGAATATCCTTTGACTGTTTGACAAACTATGTTGTTTGGGTAGTAAGATTTTCTTAAAGTTTTAAAATGTAATACAATCAAACAGTCTCTGCTCGGATGATGCAAGTGGGTATGCAGGCCTTGTTTCTGCATATCTGTAGAGGATCAGGCCTCAGTTTGAAACTGAACTCTGTCTTTTGCCATGGCTTCCTTGCAATCAGGGATTGCTTGGGCCCCGTGTGAGCAGGGCTGGACTGAGAACATAAACCAGCCCTGGCAATTCAGTTGGAGCGGCCCAATGGGGTGGCTCGAGGGGGGTGCTTAATGAGAAGCACCGCTGCTGCTTTTGTGAGAAGAGACTGATATTGCACACTGCTGCAAAACCGGCCCCAGTAAAAAAAAAAAAAACGTCCCCCGCCACTCCAAAGACTGTCCCCGACCGGTCTGGCCCGATGGGAAAACTCCTGGTGCCTGCTACGGTCAGTCCTGCCCTGCTAGGGCATTGTAACTTGATAGCCATCTTTTCCACTCTTGTGCAGCTGTAGCAGGCCTCCCTTCAGTTTCCTGCAGCCAGGGGGTCAGAGCCTTGCTCCTCTGTTTGCTGGATGAAGAAGAATCATTTACACCCCAAAGTCACCATCCTTGGCCCCAAAATAGGAAAGGAATTGTTACTATGGAAAATTCAGCCATATGAACTCGATTTTAACAAAGCGATGCCTCAAAGGGAAGATCTGCACATAAACAAGGGACTGCAGCTGTGGTTTGTTCTCCTGCATGGTTTCTAACTTGACACACTGCAAGGATAAACGGCAGATCCACCTATTCTTCGAAGAAGAGATTACAAGCATGCTGTAGAGCGTTAGTTTATGACGTCATCAAAATCCATAGACTCAGATATGAAACTATACCGCAACACCTTTCCTAAAAAAGAGTTTTTAATCAAGAAAAATCTGGTATTTTCTGAGAGTTTCGTAATTGCACCATTTTTTTGCTTCTCTTTTAAAAACAATACTTGGATGTGTTACTGTAACGTGGTTACTATTAGAGAGCCGATTTACAAAACAAGGAGTGGAGAAATTGAGAGGGATGTGAGAGAGAGTAAAGAGCACAAAACACAAGCCACTGATAAAGAAATCAAAAAGAGAGACGCAGTCAGACTGAGAATACATAGCCAGAGATTATCGGTAACAGAAATACTTTCTCATACCCTGGCCCCACTTCAATTTGAGGAAAGTAGGAGGTCTCATATTTAGTTGTTTGACTCCTGGATAACGGACTCCGCAAGCCTTGAAGGTGAATCGAACATCTGCACTCCTGTGGGAGTGTTGAGAGGAAAAGGCAATAAAGTACCTATAGACATGGGACCAGAGACTCGAAGATAGATCCCATGGCAAGATTTGCAAGACCTGCAAAATCCATAGACATTTGCAGACAGCTGTAAACTACGTTGTGTTAATGCAACATTATTGAATTCAATAGAAGTGCAGTGACAGAGGAGAAATATATCAAGGCACAGAGAAAAAGAGGGAAAACATCCTTTACGACGCAACTTTTACCACGCAGTCCCTTTACAACGCAGGTTTTTCAACACAAGTCATTACAACGAATTGCGCTGGGGGGCGCTGTAGGATAGGTAATAGTTTAATTTACTATCCAACACCTTCCCTACTATCCACGTGGACTGGAGTTGGAATAGTAAACTAAACTATTCACTATCCAGCACCCCCTAACGGAAGTCGTTGTAACGACTTGCGTTGAAAAACCTGCGTTGTAAAGGCATGGGTGGTAAAAGCATGCATTGTAACAACGCACATCCGAAAAAGAGATAGAAGAAAGAGAGAGGAGAGACAGTGGTCGAGACATAGTGGGGCTACCTCTTCTGGTGTGTAACCTCTTGTCTTTCCTCTCTTTTCTGTGATGGAGCCCTAACACCTCCCTTGCTCCACTTTTATGTCCCAGTTTTTGATGGTCAATGGAACATAAATGGAGGGAGAGCTTACTTTTAGAACCATTAGTGGGATAGCATTTTTCTGTAACTATGTAAGTAATACTTTATTTGATTTGTGAAAATCATAAAAGGGTGGGTCTTACCACCATGGGATAAAACTTTACATCTTTGAAACAGCATAAAAACAACATAAAAAGATAATACATTAAAGTAACGCAAAGCATTAGCAAATTGCTCGAATGTGCAGTTACTGTGTAAAGTTGAGAAACACAGATGGAACTGGGCACGGGGATAACTGTCTCATTGCATCTGCCAGTCAACAAATAGATATTCTAAACGGGGGTACAGTGCTTGGGGGTTAAGTGTAACTTGATGGGGGTAACACATTGTTAACTCAGAATGAAGTTTTTTTTTTTTTTTTTTTTTTTTTTTTTTTATGCCGGAAAAGTGGAATGAAGGGTATCCATTAAGAGATTGAGGGAGAGTCTGGGCCCAGCCCTGGGCGGGCCAATTGGCACGGGTCGTCTTTAATTGTTTCCTTGTTTTCCAGCTCTTGGGCAGCGTGGGCCAAGAATTTTATAGTTTTGCAGGAAAGTTGTATCCAAGACCCGCTAAGGCATTTTATTACAGCCGCCCTGCAGGTTCTTACTTGTGCTTCTCTTAGGAGTGGTAACAAGAGCGTCTTCCTTAGATTTTGGAGTGCCGGGCATATGCATAATAAATGCAATAATGACTCTACGCCCTTGCCACAAAGGCGACAGTTTGAAGTTGGCCAGGTACGCAGCCAATTGGGGGTGAGATCTTTGCTCGAGAACCAACCCAGCCTCAGAAGACTTAATTTCCTCTTGTAGTGATCCCTAAAACAATCTTGCAAGTATGGCTGATGTTTCAGATGGTTATATGTTGGTAACACAATCCAGGCGTGGCTTTTGCCAGCCACTGCGCCTTTGTCCATTATCAGCGATGCTTGTTTGATAGCTTTGTTGGTGATCTGTTTAAAAATGTTATAAGACACGGGTGAAAGCCAGGCTTCTTCCAGCTTTAAAGACTGAAGCGCTTGCCTAAGGGACTTATATGTTGAATTCGAGAACCCAGCCTGTTTTTCGAACTCTAGCCAACAGAGGTGGGCAAGTGAGTTGTCTTCGGCGTCCCTCATACGCCAGTAATATTTGGCCAATGCTCCTTGTCTTGCCGGAGTCTGGTTTGTTAATCCATATTCCAGACGTATTTGGGCCTGAGAAATGTGTTGCGGGATCGAAAAAAGGTGTTTAAACAGTTTGGATTGAGCAAGATTCAGCGCTGTAGAGTCCCTAGATGCCATCAATTCCGAGCCATATGTGAGCGATGGCAAGAATTTAGCAGCTACGATCTTTAACATGTGGCCGGTTGGACTTCCACTTAAATGTTTTTGTATGGTTTTAAAAGCGAAATGCAGTTGTTTGGCTTTTGATTTCCCCTGTTCTAAATTATGTTTGTACTTTAGTTGGTAATCAAGTATGATGCCCAAGTATTTGTATTTATCAACCTGTGTTAATATAGAAGAATTTAACCTCTAGACATATTTAAGTTGTTTCTTTCGGAACTGGAGAAGCATAGGATGTTTGATTTTTTGAGGTTTATTGTTAGTTGTGCTTTGGAGATGTATAACGCAAGTTTGGAAATCAAGCGTTGTAAGCCAAGCGGCGTTTGTGAGAGGAGCACAATGTCGTCTGCGTATTGTAGACTCACAATAGGTGTTTGTCCCATATTTCGGTGGGTCCCCCTGAATTGTGCGTAGGTCACTTTCTAGGTCTGTGGTGTAGATGTTGAAAAGGCTGGGAGCCAACACGCAGCCTTGCTTTAGTCCGTTAGAAGTTTGATATTTCTTTGTTAGGCATCGTCCATCTCCTTTTTTTATTTGTACCCAGGTGTGTGAGTATAGTTCTATGATTGCTCCCAATAGCTTTGGTGGCGCACCCCAGGCTTTCATTTTGGCCCAAAGTTTTGATCTAGGCACTTTATCGAAGGTCGCTTTTAGGTCCAAAAAACAAGTGTATAGCGTGGAGGAGTTATTGATAGCCTTTTTAGCGAGAAGGGTTAGCGCGGATACATTTGTTAGAGTACCCATTCCGGCCCTAAAGCCTGTTTGTGTCAGTGGGATTAGCCCTTTGCTGTTGACCCAAGACTCCAGTTCTACCAATAGGTTTGATGCGTAGATCTTGGCCTCCACGTCTATTAGTGCTATTAGCCTATAATTGTTGGGATCTGATCGGGACCCTGATTTGAATATGGGGTGATGGGGTGTAGAATGCTGCCCCTCCATGAATCAGGAATATTCCCGGTCCTTAAGCTGTGACAGAACAAAGGGGATAGTTGAATTGCCCAAAACATTGGGTCTTGCCTGAATAGGGCGTTGGGAAGGCCGTTTGGTCCGGGGGCCCCGTCTGGTCTCAAATGTTTTATGGTCTTTGAAACCTGCGTTGGTGTTATCTGATCAATTTCTCCAGTTAAGTCCTGTGGCGGTTGACTGCAGGTGTCTTTGGATTGAGAGGACTTTGCTTCTACCATTGATCTCAGGCTTGGTGTTGGGCAGGGCTCGCAGGCGGTTGCGAATGTGTTGTCTGTAGATGTATCATACGTGAAATTGTAAAGTAAATTAATGTGAGTGCCCCAAAGCTGATCGGTCAACTCCGAATTGAACTGTCGGTGTTTGCCGTTGAGCATAAAATTTATTTTTGCCCAGAAATCTTTGGAATTTCGTAGTTTACTAGCATGGAGTATAATGCATTGTAATTTTTCCTTATACTCTTGCTTGGCCAATTTGGTCTCACGTTTTAGCTCTTTTTTTAAGAATTCAATTTTTTTCAGGGTTTGTTGTGATAGTTGGGGGTCCTTTTTACGTTGAGCCCTGAGATATGAGTTTAGTTGCTTTTTTAATAAGCGCAGTTTTGGAGTGTACCATTTCCCTCCTCCGTTTCTTGTTGTTTTGTGTCCTCTGTGGTTGGTTTGGTATTTTTTATTTATGTTCACTACGAAGGACTCCCAGGTCTTTACTATATCTTTGGATAAGGCTGGTGGTGAGAGCAATAAGTGGCATGTCTCCATTAAGTTGGGAATGTTGTCTTCTTTCCAATTTAATCTTTGCAGGTTAAAAAGTTGAGTGTTCAATGTTAAAGGCTGCGCTTGCTCGGATTTATTTAATAGGATTGATACAGTGAAAGTCTGAGGGTAATGGTCGCTTTCACCCCGTTCCACAATGTGGAAGTCTTTGATATGGGGGAATAGGTCGGGGTCGGCCAAGGTATAGTCTATTGTTGATCCTGAGTTCCTAGTGACCCTCGTTAAAGCGGCTGGTCTGTCAAGGTGACCCCTTCCGTTTAGTGTGTACAAGTGGAGGTCTTCCAGTTCTGCAGCACATTTCCTCCCCATTGCGCTTTGTCTACTTTGGTTACCGTGTCGAGGTTCAATGTGGGTAGGAAGAGTACCCTCCTGGCCTTGCATTAAGTTCATGTTGAAATCTCCTGTGATTAGCATGTTATCACTTGGGTAGGTGGATTTCAATGTGTTAATTGCGGAGGTTAATTGTTTTATCCTCTTCCCTTTATGTTTTCCGCCGGGATGTATGTATAGATTTACGATCAGTAGGCCGATGATGGGCGAAATTTCAATTTTGATGCATTGCATCCATGTGGAGTCCAATTCGATGGGGCTGGCTGACCAGAGGATGTCGGTAGATATGTATGTTGAGAGGCCTCCCTTAGCCCTACCTGGACGTGCCTCCTTGAGAGCCGGGGTAAAAAATTCTTTGTATCCCACAAGAGGCGAATTTTTCGTCTGCCATGTTTCTTGAAACAAAAGTATTTTGTATTGGGTGATGAACTCTATAAAGTCGTCTTCCTCCAACTTTGTATTTAGGCCATTGACATTCCACGAACAGATCTTACAGTCCTGCTCTTTTCCTACAGTTGTTAATCTTCCGTTGGTTCATTCTACCTTCCTTTTAGTTGGTACCCGGGGAGCTTGTTGATGACTATCAAGTGTGTCTGCCTCCAGGTGGGCGAGTGTAATAGTAATTTGCCTGAATGGATAAACTTCTTTTTCGATGTTGCTTTTTTGATCCGGGCCTTTGGCACCTTTTAGAAGGCTTCGTTTTGGGCTTTGTTTCTGCAACGGGCTGGGATATCGTACAGGCTCGACCTTTTTTAGCTCAATGCCCCATAACGCGAATTCTTCCCTGTGTGTCAGGATTAATTCTGTGAAGATATGTTCGGTCCACGTTGTAATCGTGGAGTCGGGGCCTGTTTGGTAAGGGTTTGGTTTGAACTCAATTGACACCAAGTCACTGGTTTTTAAGTGTCTCAAGCCTGGTAGTTCTTCTAGAAGTTTTAAAATGGACCCTCTGTTCAGGATGTCATGAGACCCTCTTGAGCTATATAGCGGGATTAGCTCGAGTTTGTTGCTTGGGGTGTGCCACTTTTGGTTTTTCAGTCGTCTTCTCTCTTCAGTGTTTGAGAGAACTGTTCCTACTTGGTCTGCTTCTGGATCGGGTATGACCGAGTTAGATGTGTGTACGATGCTTGTTTCCACGTGACCGTTGGGAACTGTAACTGATGGTGCTTGTGAGTCTCCACTCAACGGTTCCCTTATCTTTTTTACCTTAATCTTTAAGGGTTTATCTGCGTCTGCTTGTCTATTGTTTGGTGGTGCTTGCGTGGAAAAAGGGCTAGAATTAGATTGAAGTTGTAGTTCAGTATCTGTGTTGTTTGTTGGCTCTGAGCTTAGTAATTTGCGTTCAACTTTCCCTCCTGGGAAGTTAAATATGCTGTACACTTTCCTTGCAATCTGGGTTGAACTGGTGCATTCTGTTGGGCCATTCGAGGTAATGGCTGCCTTAGTTGGAGAGTTAACTTTTGGAATTGGCCCACGCTCTAACGTTGTTGTGGTTTGGGGTGGGACGTCCTCTATCTGCTCTTTCTTTTCTTTATCGTTGGAGTCGGTGTTGGTTTCTTGAGGCTGAGTTATTAGCACCCTTCGAGTGTGTGATTTAGTTTTTCTTGCTTTTCTCAGGCGCTTCCTTTCTCTCTTGGTAAGTACGGCTACCTGTTCAATGTGTTTGCTGCTGATAGGATCGTTTGATGATGATGCCTGAGTTTGCGGGGCTTCCTCTCGGATGTCAACTGGAGTTTGTTCGTCCGCGATCGCTGACGTAGTGGTGTCGTTTGGAGAGGTAGAGTGCGTTTTTATTTGCGTTTCGGGGCTCACTTCGCCACTACAGACGTTGGTTGACCTGCCAAATCCCTCATTGGCTTCTTGATGGTCGTTTACTTGGCTGGTAGTTGTCTTCTTTGTCTCCGTTGATGATTCCGTGACGGCTCCCAGTATTTGTGTCATCAAACTGGGGACTGTAGCCAGTTTGTCTATTATTTGGGAGCAGTGACAGGTGTAAAAGGCGGTGTCCTTGTTAAGTTGCACCTTCGTTATCATACTATTTAGGTCCTGTAAATTTGATTCTATCCCCTGGACATGGGAGGCCAGGATATTCAGCAGGTCGACTTGCGTGTCTAGTTTGTCTGCGTGGTATGACATTGCTACGCCTATGGTTTCCATTGATTTTAATAGTTGTGGCCATATGGTGGCCATTAGAATGCTGTCCGATGTTTCGCCCTGGGTTTGACTAAGTATAGCTGGAGAGTCGAGGTGCTCGAAGAGCTCTGTTTGGGTATGGTGCTCACGCCAGTGATCGCTCCTTTGCGATGACCTTTTTAAAATACTCTCTTCCTTGCCAGGACTTTCTTCCTTACCAGGGCATAGATCTTTAGAGACTGAGAACTGGCATGTGCTTAATTTGAGAACTACTGTGTCGTTTGCAGTTGCATTTACTTCTTGTAACTTCGGAATTTTACTTTGTTCGATTTCTTCAGTTACTGGTCCTGCAAAGAGAAAGCTATAGTTTTCATCCATTTTGTCTAGTTCCGGTGTGGATTGACCACTCGTTAGACTAGGGAAATGCACCAGTGACGATGGACTCGGTTTTTGAGTGCAATTTTGAATATGCGGAGAGCCTTCCTCTGTTGTTTTAGAGATCTTTTTCTGGACTAGCCATGGGCTGTGCTCCAAAAAGACCGAGTCGTTACTTGCGTCTGGAGCCTGATGGACTAGGGCACAGACCGTTGGACGGTGAAATGCTTGTTGAGCCTTGGGAGATGGTTGCTCCGAGGGTTGGTCCAAGCCTTTGACTTGTTGTGGGCTGGACGAATCGTCCGGCCCAGGAGGACCCGATCCCCCGCCCCCAGGACTCCTTCTTGTTTTTGTTTTGGAGACATTACAGGGCTCGCTTTGACACCTTGAATTGATTGGTGACGATGTTAATTTGGCGCTCTTGTTCATGGGCTCCGTGGGGGAGTTATGTTGATTACTATTAGAATTAGAACTAACATTGTGTTGTGAAAGATCCACTCCATTCCCAGTGGAGAGTCTTTGACAAACTTTGAGAAAGTCGGTGATTAATGCTCGTTTGCTTGCTTTGAGTTGCGAGGCTTGGGCATTATGGGCAGGAGAGGGCATTGCATCATTGTCAGGTTGGCCCTTTTTATTTTCTGATTGTTTGCAGTCTGTGCTGTCCCGGTGGGACCTCTTTGGAGCTGCGTCTAAGCTCTGCGATCCGAGTTTTGTCATGTCTTGGAAGGGTTCTGAAAACTCTGTTGAGTTGATGTGTGGCTCTTTCAAAGTTAACTTTTTGGGGCTCTTACCCCTGCCCGCAGGTGACCCTTCTTCTGCCTCTTTGGTTGTACTCGGGGGATCCCCTTTACCCTTTTTTGTCTTCCCCTGTGGTTTTTCTGGTGGTTTATCTTCGCCACGCGGCTTATCTGATCTCATGGTTGAAATGCTTAGGATTGACCTTTGTCGGGCTGTAGGGAAGTTCCTTTTAATTGGGAATTATCTTAGGCAGCGGCTTTCGGCGGTGGAGCAGGCTGGCCTTCTTCTCAAATATGTTGAAGTGTTTTTAAATAATGTATCCAACCAAATGACTTGTGTGGCTTGTGGCTTTGATGGAGTTGGCAAGTAGTTGGCAAGTTGTTGGCAAGCAGTTGGCAGGCTGTGGTTTGTAGGGCACCTGCTGATGGTGTGACTGCGGATAGGGTGATTTGCTGACCACAGCGCTAGACCACTGTTTCGGGACGGTGATAGAAAAGGCGAGGGCGGCGCTAGTAATCAGCTTTTGGGCGAGTTTGAAACAGTTTGAAACAGTTTTTTTAAACAGTATTTTTCCCAAACTGAGGCGGGGAGCAAGCGGAGCGCGCAGGGGGACCGCAGGCTGGGAGACCTAGTCAAGCAGCCCCCTCGGTCTGCACCCCGGGCTCTTACTTCGCAGCCGCCTCTAACAGCAGCCGCGCTCGCGTCCCTTCCTCTTTTCCTCGCCTCCGCCTCTTGCCTCGCAAGCAGATGCAGAAACCCGAATGTCGGAACCCCCGGTCCACTTCTTCCTTTGTAATGGGTGCCGGATGCGCGGGGGAGGCACAGGGGAGACCTGGGCTGCCGGGGGTCTGCTAAGGGCAAGTTGTGGGTGAGGAAGTTTGAGAAGTAGCCTCCTCACCTCACCCCACTGCTGTCCTTCCTTTGCTCCTTTGCCTTGTATTTGCTTTTCCTTTGCTTTTGCTTTGCTTGTATTTCCTTTGCTTGTTTACCCCTTTGTCCCTTTTCAGAGTATGTGCACCATCCTTCACCTCCCCTCTGCGTTCACCTCGTCACCACTCACCGCTCTGCAATCGACGCTTCAACTCTTCAACTCCCAGCCTGTCTGTCTGCTCAGCTCCCAGCTCTCAGGGGGCTCCCAGAGCACAGGGAGAGCTAAACCCGCCAGACACCACCAGCCACCGCCAGCCACCAACCACAGCACAGGTGGTGCAACGTTCTGGTGAAGCAGCGATCGAGGGGAGGCAGCCGTCAGTGCTTCAGGGGAGGCAGGGGAGGCAGCAAAGCGTGTCCGGGAAAGCAGCAAGGCGCAACAACGTAGCGGCGGGTCCGGGGGTCCGGTCCGGGGGTCCAGGGGCCCAGGGGTCCGTTAACCGATGACCCGACTATCCGAAGGCAGGCTGGACTCAGGCTTCAGCGCGGCTTTCCAGCGCGGTTCTGCTCACGGCTCACCGCGGCTCCTGCGGTACGTAGCTCCTCCCACAGGGCTCAATCAACCAGCTGTAACTAATCTCTCTTTTTTCGAAAGGATATAAACAAACATAAAACAGATGGCGGTGGTGGTGCTGCCTTTAAGAGTTGACAAAGCCTCAAGTGATATACACAGAGTGAAATGGAGAGGCAGAAATATGTCGATAAGAAGGAGAGGGGGTGAGTGAGAGAAAAATTGTAAGTGAGGGGAGCACTGCTGGCCCTGGCTAGGGCTACGGCACAATCTCTTGTGGTCTGATGACATGCGGAGTATCTTCAGCCTCTGCAGTGATAGGTGCTGTGGATATTGTGAAGGTGGACATGATAGATGTGGTGGAGGTAGTAGAGAAGGATGGTAGGGACATAGCAGAAATTAAATTGAGGAAATTGAAACATTTTAGTCATTTGGATTGCCCCAAACATCCAGTCCACTGCATCAGCTGATACAAAGAAATGGTGCATTAATAGCTCATTCTACACCAGTATACAACAACATTGGAAGCACTTTGCCACTCAAATGAGTTGACTCGATTGTGAACATAACTCCTACAATGCACACAAGAATCATGGCAGGAATTTTGCTTGTTCTACCCATGAGCAGCACAAAATTCAAGTATACTATTTACTGCCCCTTGGATTTGATTTGTTTTGGGGAGTATTCAGTAAAGTGTGTTTAGTGTGATATACAGCAAGTCTGCCAAAGAACAAAATAACGATGGAGAGGATGCACTATTTTCTGGCCCTGTGCTATGCAGCTCCTCTACAAGTGAGTCTTTTGTTGTCCACTTAAGGTTATAGACTATAATCTCTTCAAAAATGTCATTGTGCAGTGACTATTTGCAGCCATCGGATTTAATTGACGTTTTCCCCAATATATGACCCTAGGCTTTCACAAGTGTAAAAGAAAGAGGTTAAGTGGCCTGCATTCAAACTTGTCCTGGGTGGAGTTTACAGAGTTTTACTCCGGGATCTCCTTAAAGTACCAAAAAACTACTCCGTGATCCGCTGGGTTCCACAAGCGGCGTTGCTTGCACTGATTTTTAACACCAGAAGTTTGTCCCGCACTTTAAGATCAGTGCGAACACCACTACGCGTCACACCAGAGAGCGCTGCTGCTTTCTGCCTCCTAAGCAGACATTCTACTAGAGAGGCAGCTTCCTCAACGCGAAAGGCAGATTTCTCAGTGCAAGCGCGCTGCATAGGCGAGACCTATAAAGGACAGTGGAGAAGGGAGGAGAGGCAATTGGAGATCGGAAAGGAGGGAGACAAGTAAGAGCAGAAGAGAGAGACATAAGGAGAAGAGGGACGGGTACAATAGGACTTGAAAGAACAAATGAAGACAGGGAGAAGGGGAGAGACAAAATGAAGGGATGTGACAAGTAGACGATAGTGCAAAAACTACAGAAACAAGCAGAGAGTTTCAAGGAGTGTTAAAGAGGGTGAAAAACGAAATGAGAGAAGGAGGTAAAAAGAAAAGAAATGGAGGGGAAAGGAAGGGGTGAACACAAATCAGAGAACAAGTCAGAGAGAGAGAGTGAAGGGCGGACGAAGAGAAACAAAATTGGAAGGGAGAGTGAAAATAGAATGAAAGGGCGAGCAGATAATGGCAAAGAAAAGGATATAGACAGCTTGTGGAGAGTTTCCATCACCACCTCCTTTTGTACCGCTTTGTTCGCCATAAGTTGGCAGACGTGAGTTCCTTGCTCACTTTGCCACTGGATTCAAGCAAGCCTGGCTGAAGATGGCTGTAATGCCAGTAACTGGTCCTAGGAAGCTTGTTTCTGGTCCAGGGAAAGCATGGCTTGGCAGTTCGGGCTGGACTGTTCCCATGAGGCACAGGGTCAGACTGATTTGCATATGGCCATGTCTGAACTGGGCTGGCATAGTGGGCTAAAGAACTGTGATGGATTAAACCCAGATCTTTTGACTGGGTGTGAGTGTTTGATTGGTTCAGATGCTCCGTCCATCACCACCCCCTTTTGTACCGCTTTGTTCGCCATAAGTTGGCAGGGTATGCTCAGACGTGAGTCCTTTGCTCACTTTGCCACTGGATTCAAGCAAGCCTGGCTGAAGACGGCTGTAATGCCAGAACCGGTCCTAGGAAGCTTGTTTCCGGTCCAGGGAAGGCATGGCTTGGCAGTTCGGGCTGGACTGTTCCCATGAGGCACAGGGTCATACTGATTTGCATATGGCCATGTCTGGACTGGGGTGGCAGAGTGGGCTAAAGAACGGTGATGGATTAAACCCAGATCTGTTGACTGGGTGTGAGTGTTTGATTGGTTCAGATGCTCCGTCCATCACCACCCCCTGTTGTACTGCTGTGGTGATTTTCCTGACATGTAAGAAAAAGGGAAGAAAGGTTAGTGCCTCACACACACTACATTGGTTCCATTGTGGTCATGACATCTAGGGGTCTGATGTAAAGGTATTTGGCAATGTAGAGACTCGCAATGTCTGGAAGAAGTTATAAACCTGGAAGAGAATCCACATATGGGATATCTTTCAACATGGGGATGATATAGTGAAAGAAATTCCAAAGGTGGATCCTCCTCTTCCAACTTGTCATTGCTGTCCAAATCTAAAGCAGGCCTAGACTCGCCAACACCTAAAATCAAACAAGGCCCCTTTACTGCTCTGGTTCACCTTTGGAAGTGTGTGGAGGTTAAAGCAGTATCAACAAAACAACGCAAGACATTAAGCCCATGGGGATTTGTCCACATCTGCAAATGTTGGGGTCCTCTGCCAGATGTAGAAAAAGACTCCTCCTACTACTGGATAGATCATGACTGCCACTCACCATTTGTTCTGGTTTCACTGCTTAATTTGTAAAAGAATGAATGCCAGTGCCTAAAGCTCTGTTTAGAAGCCATGGCTGCATTGATGTCATTAGGGGTCGACAGGGGTCGCAGCTGCGACCCTTGATTGCCCCTTGCTACCTCTGGATCTTTCCTTGCAGCCCAAAGCCTCAGCGACTGCAGAAGCCACACTAGGAATAGAGGGAACATGTAGGGCTAGGAGGAAGCTGTGGATCATTACAAAAACACAGAAAGTTGAACAGCTTTGGCCCCAACCATGACCTTGTTCTGCTTTTCACTTGAACTGAAGAAAACGAGTTTTCCAGGTTCTGGAGGTGATAAGCGTGGCTACATTATATAACATTTCTCATTCAAAAGGTACAGACACTCCAAGCCTACCTGCAATTGACACCTGAAATTCTGTAATGGATTCCACTGATTTTCAGGTTTCTAAATATGAATAGGATCCAAATTGAACTGCGATATTTGTAGGGACCCTGGCCACAGTTGTCTAAAGCTCTAACCCAAGGAGCTATCAACAAACAAAACACACCCACTGAAATCAATATTAGAACTACAAATACAACATGTGATGATACTGCTCCTGAAGCAGACCAGACTCTGGTCTTTGGTGGAATCTCCAAAGTTCGAACCATGGCAGAACTGTACCAGACCCCGCTAGCGCTGCAAGACCGTGCTCATACTTAAATGTCCATTTAAATAAAATCGTATTTTTCAATTTTAACATAGCTTTTCTGTCTTTCTTTACTTTAATTATCAGTCTGGTATAATTAAGGGTGCCATAGAACACTCTTTAAGGTGTTTTAAAAAAAATATATTTTTTGAAATAAGTATGTATTGATAAGGGGAAAAAATACGGAATTTCAGCGATGTTTATCCTAATTATTGAACCCGCTGGGGTATGATAATACTGTTCATAACAGTAAAAAACAGCCAAGTGGCAACCCTACCAGGAGAAGATGAGTTTTGAAATTGTATTCAGTAAAACACAAAGAAATAGCGCCCATTAAAAGTTGTTATCCAGTCAGGGCTACATAGAAGAGGTCATTTTACAGTAACTTGTAGAAAAGCAAAAATAAATATGGACCTATTACCTTATGGTGTGGAAATACAAACCCAAACAATTTAATAATGCTTAGGAAGCAAGGGGCTACGGGTCTAAAGAACAGCTATGCACAATGTTATTTTATGTAGGAAAGATTTTGGACTACATTAATAAAGCTATTTGCACGTGTGAGTCAGACTTAGTGATATCAATAACAGGGGTACCATTTACTTAGCTATTAAAGTGAGAGGCATTTTAATTTTTGAAACTATTATTTTGCTGCTTTGGCAATCTGTTATCAATTTTCTTTTGGCTGTATCTGCTGCCCCTAGCAATGGCTACTCCAAACGATTTCATTGCAGCTCCCTAGTTAATATATGAGTGGTAACTAAATTTAATAAACTAGATTTTAGGTGTGTTAGTTAGTTCATCAATCTTCAACTTATTGTCTTATTGCATAAAAAAAAAACCATGAGTGGTGTCTCTTCCTGTGATGTCGTCAGGGCCAAAGGTCACGTGACATCACTTCTTTTAATGTCATCGGGTCAAAGGGTGTGTGATGTCACTTCTGCTTCTGGCTTCTGCTCCCCCAGATATTTTGGTGAATTGACATCTATGCGTGGCCAGTGCAAGTAAATGTCAGTGCGCCGTTTACCAAGGCTGCGTAGTCTTCAATTCTCTTCATGCCGCTGTAATCCACTTTCACACAATTACTGCCCCTTTAGCTCACTGATGCATGTTCCCGCATTCTCCTTTTAAGAAGGCTTTTTTTTGGGGGGGTGGGGGGGGGGTGTTCTGGCCCCTTTGTGTATTTTCCCTCCTTTTCTCCCTGTAAATGTCGGATAGAGACAAAAAGTGCTGGTCGCCAAAAATAGGTTCTGGCTGCCCCCACCGGCAACCACCTGGCTCAAATTAAGCACTGCCTGGTTTCAAATCCTTCTCCCACCGTGGGTCCAATTATACAGAGCCAGAAGAACATTTAGGCACAGTAGCTGTGAGGTAGCCCGGTCATGTTAGCAAAGGGCACAGTTAGTGAAATAGCCCAAGCATTTCAGGAGCGTCACAGCTTGTTTCATTTAGTTTTTAGGCTATTATCTTTTTTAAACGGCATTATTTCTGACATTTTTCATATTGCATAGTGCCACTCGAAGTGTCACAAATAAAGCATATAAATGTCAAACATAAGTACACTCAAAATATGTAAATGTTTCACATAAGTGAACTGAAAATTTAGCAGCATTGCGCCAAGGGAAGGGGCCCCCTCCCCTGGCCATTGCTGCAATTGACTATGGCAGAGAGGCTTTCAGATTCTTCTAGCCCAGATTCGAATGGACTCACTCTGGCTCTGAAGTTTACCCCTCTCTATCCATTCCCTAGATGATGGCATTCACCCAAGAGGTAAACGTAGAGTTGGTGCCTTTCTCAGAGAAAAATACAGTAATGCTTTTTGATTTTGGAAAGGCCAGGAACTGCATCTCCCAGAAGGTTTCTGTAAAATCATATTTGCTCTTTTCTAACACTCCAATTCTACAATTCTAACCCCTGCTTTCCTAATAATCATTAAGGAACTGTTAAGAATGTCCTAATTGACTTTTTGTCAGAGTTTCACTGAATAGATGCATGTTCACTGATACATACTCAATGCGTATTCATATTTCTTTCTCTATGTGTTTCCGCTCCTTGACCATTTGCAGCCATGTTTAAACTTACGTAGATTGCAATTACCTCTGATGTAGATACAAGTAGTCCAAACAAAGTGCTAGCCATGCGGTCTGTGTTACAAAATGTGTTTAACCTCGCTTGTGACCACCTGTTGGAGCTGCGAGGGTGATATCTATGCCTCTGGCTTAGCTTGATAGAATACTAGTTGAAGTACAGATGGCAATTAAAAAAGAGATGTGTCTGCTTTTGTAACTGTCGTTTCTTTTTATCAGCTTTGCAATTATTGTTTGGTTTGTATCTTCAGTTGAATCACTTCTAAATATGTCATCGGTGTAAATTGTCATGTGACACCACTTCCTGGTGTGACAGTGGGTAAAAGTTCATATGATGTCACTTCCTGTGACTTTGTTGTGGGTCAGAGGGCAAGTGGGGCCCCTTCCCGCTATCCCTTAGATTTTAGTGAATGGACATCCATGCATATGATGAGAAATGTGCTTCTAATTTTGAGACAGGCACTTATGTTTGCTGTCAGACTTGACCTAGCTCTAAGAGCAATACAGTTTGAATGGCAGAAAGAGCTAATTTTGAGCACAAGTGTTTGCTGAATGGGAAGTGAACCTTGGGATCTAAAGCTTTTTATGAGTAATTGGCATATTAATGCCGAAAACATGCATTTGCGCATTAGAAAGATGTCCTCTCTGCTTCACATTATGAACTGGAACATTGCATTCATTCTGGTATATCAATTATGCTTTTAAAATCCATTTAGAAAAGCTAAATAAGAGGTTTTTCTTCTTCCTGGTGATAGTACGCTTAATTGTTCAGCGAACCTTTCATTTGTAGGCCTTGCAAAATAAACTAAAGAGCGAACTTTTAGCACATTGTGCTCAAATGTGAGATAGAGAATAAGTCTGCACCTTTTCTTCTGAAAATATATATAGTTATAGAAAATAATGGGCATATTTATGATCCAGTTTGTGTTGTGTTTTCTCCACTCAGCGTGGAACATGTGCAACGCAAACCTTAAGTGAGATTTCAGAAGCCATGCCAGGCCACTTTGCGTGGCCCTGAGTGGCTCCATAGATCTGGTGCTCAGTGCTGTGCTGGTATCCTCCGCCCTGGGAAGGCATTCTAGGGGCAATGCATGGGTGTTCCCACGCAACTCCCAAGGAGTTTGACATTTTTTTTTTATTTCTGTAATTTTTTATTGAAAAAGGATTTTGGCATTTTTTGACATGTTCCAAGATTTAACAGATTTGGTAAACCTGGTAATTTACCAAAAAGATGTGTCTTCCTAGGGGAGGCGTAACAAGTAGATATGTCTATATTACTCTCTCGTTATTTCCTCTCACTGTGTGAAAGAGGAATATGCCTCAGGTGATTGTTTATGTGCAGGAAGGTGCCCCTTCTGGCACCCTAGCTCCATGGTGCAAGGGTGTCTGTGTTGGCGCTAGGCTACCAAAGGGAGCCAGTGCAGGAAAAAGGCAAGAATGAGCAGTGTTGACTTAAACAAGTCATATTCCTGCCCTTTCCCTGCCATGCAGGGCAGCGCAGCATGGTGACTTGCTGCGCTGCACTGTATGACAATTTTGTAAATATGCCCCTATGTGAGGAGTCTGCTCCAGCAATACTGAGGCCTTTTCGATGCTGAAGCATGTATAGGTGGATCGTCCCATTTTTAAACTGTACCTGTACTATATTAATTTCATACTTGAAGAGGGAACTTGAATTTAGTAGTGAAACAAAGTAGATTTTGTCAACATGCTGACGGATCACTGACAGAATATCAACATCAAAAATATTGATGCAAAAATATAATTGTCCAGAACATCTGAGTCCTATCTACATAATGGTAAGTACAAAAATATCTAGATAAAAATATCGTCTAAAATATTGTTGCTAAAAGTATCGTTTTTTTAATCTTTAACTTTTTTTGTTAAATAAAGAAAATAATACATATAATTAAAAAAACATAGCTATAATTATTAGAAAATGTTTAAAATTATAAATATTACATATAATGTTAAAAATATATATATATACATATATATAATATATATTTACTTAATAATATTAATAAATAATTATTTTATGATATTATACACTGTTAGAAATATATAAAAAAAATATAAATACACATATATATATATATATATATTACCTACTGGCGGTCGCCAGTAGGTATATATAGTTAGGATTTTTTCTCTATGGGATTTTTGAAAATTCTATGTCTAATAACTTTGGCGTTTGTGGACGGAATTGGCTGAAATTTTCAGGAAAATGGAACATTTTGTTTCTGAGCAGCCCCTGACAATTTGGGGGGGTTTCATCAAGGGGGGGCCGAGAAAAAAGGGGGGTCCCAAAACGCGTTTTTCCCATGTTAATTTCCATAGGGCGGTTGGCCTCACTTTTAGCTCGAACGGCTGAATGGATTTGCACGAAACTTGGCAAAATTGTAGGGACTGTTAGCCCGATGTGCCTTTGCTAGGTCTCAATATATGTGCTCCAGTGGATTTTGAGTAATTTAGGTTCAAAAAAAGATATATATCTGGGCGGAGCCTAACCACACATCTGATCTGATTGGCTGTCAGCACTTCATCCAAGAAGTGTTGGCAGCCATCTTGGGACCAATATACATGATAGCACCTCATTAAAAAGTATTGTAGTTTATAGAGGGTTTTAGGACTTTAGTTACATTATAAATCATTTGTTGATGGTACCATACTCGTTTTAGGAATTGTGGTGGGTTCTAAGGTGATTTTACCATGTGAAAAAACCTTCTGCTGTGATATCATGAATATTGTTTGAAAGAAAACTAATATCTCATGATTTTCCCACAGTGGTTTGGAAGGGGATCTATAAGCTAAACTGAAAGCATATTTTCTGTAAATTCACATTATCTTTCTCAGTCATGTGAAAATGAAGTCTGACATTCTCAGTAAAACATGTACATCCAACAAGGACAGAGACTGTCAGTTGATTCCTTTGTGTTCTACTGCAGCCTCCTAGAGTGTTCTAAAGAACAACTAGAGCGCTAACAGTCCTACTTATTACAAAGGTATGGCACACCTGAAGCCATCTTGATTGGAATAAAGTGGTAACTCTTAAAACATTTAATTTAAAAAGAAACAACATGAGGGGGTATATTTTACCATAGAAAGTATGATTAGTGCTGCAGAATGAAAAATTAGGGCACATTTTGAGTGACTTCTCAAATCCTTTTCTATTTCATTAAAACATTCTGACATGCAGTCTCCCAAAATGGCCACCAGAGACAAAAGAGCCCAAATGTAGCCCAAATATCACCCAGATGTAGCCCAAGTATAGCCCAATGACAGAATGTCCCAGAGTGTTCTAAAGAACAACTAGAGCGCTAACAGTCCTACTTATTACAAAGGTATAGCACACCTGGAGCCATCGTGATGGGAATAAAGTGGTAACTCTTAAGACATTTAATTTAAAAAGGAACAAAATGAGGGGGTATATTATGCAATAGAAGGTATTATTAGTGTTGCAGAAAGAAAAATTAGGGCACATTTTGAGTGACTTTTCAAATCCTCTTCTATTTCATAAAAAAATTCTGACATGCAGTCTCCCAAAATGGCCACCAGAGACAAAAGAGCCCAAATGTAGCCCAAATATCACCTAGATGTAGCCCAAGTATAGCCCAATGACAGAATGTCCCAGAGTGTTCTAAAGAACAACTAGAGCGCTAACAGTCCTACTTATTACAAAGGTATGGCACACCTGAAGCCATCTTGATTGGAATAAAGTGGTAACTCTTAAAACATTTAATTTAAAAAGGAACAAAATGAGGGGGTATATTTTGCCATATGAATTATGATTAGTGCTGCAGAAAGAAAAATTAGGGCACATTTTGAGTGACTTCTCAAACCCTCTTCAATTTCATTAAAAAATTCTGACATAGTCTCCCAAGATGGCCACCAGAGACAAAAGAGCCTAAATGTAGCCCAAATATCACCCAGATGTACCCCAAGTATAGCCCAATGACAGAATGTCCCAGAGTGTTCTAAAGAACAACTAGAGCGCTAACAGTCTTACTTATGACAAAAGTATGGCACACCAGAAGCCATCTTGATTGGAATGAAGTGGTAAGTCTGAAAACACTCAATTTAAAAAGGAACAACATGAGGGGGTTAATTTTGCCATAGAAAGTATGATTAGTGCTTCAGAAAGAAAAATTAGGGATCATTTTGAGTGACTTCTCAAATCCTCTTCTATTTCATTAAAAAAATTCTGACATGCAGACTGAAACATGCACTTTGAATACCAGCAGCAGACGTCCCTGGTGAGCAGTAGCATTACTACAGTGATCTAATGTGCAACTAGAGTGCTAACATTCAGAATTTATGGCAAATGTGTGACACATCTGAATGCCTTCTTGATGGAACCAAAGTAAACAAGCATTGAAAATGCAATAGATCTCGCCCTCGTTTAAGTTAAAGCCATTCTGTTTGTAATGAGGTGGCTTTTTAGCTTTGCTTTTATTAGTGTTTTTTCAACTTTCATGTAAATAACGCACCGTTTTCACCAAATCGACTTTGCCCAAGCACACCCTTCCCTTCGGCCAACAAATCCCAAAAATTCGGCACACCTGCCGATCCACTCTCCCTACAGCTCACCCAAGCCCCGTCCCTCTAGCGCAACTGGAACACCCCAAATTCACCTTCTCCATGCGCACCAAAAACTCCCATTGAATAACATGGCAATTCGCTACTCCGCACAAAAATTGCTCTTTCAAGCACTTCCACTGCTCCGATCCGCTTCAAACTTGGCTGGACACTAGTTCCAGCGATTCCCTAACATCCCACCAAAAATCAGCCCAATCCATCCACTGGAACGGGGACGAATTTCAACCCGAATACGCGCCCCCCGCAAACACAAAAAAAAGCCATAAAACGGCCAAATCTCGACCAAAAACCGCCAAAATCCCTCAAAACCTTGCCAACACCAATACGCACGAAACTGAACCGGCCCCTCAGCCCTAGGCTCCGGGAACCCTACTTAATTGACCCAAAAGCCCTAAAAAAGCAACATAATACACACGAAAACGCCCTAACAACCCTAAAATGCATATAAGTATATGTATGCATGCATTTATGTTTGTATTTATATAGATATACCGATGATATATGTTTATATATGTATGTATATATATATATTCACTGAAAAAACCATAGGCTATAGACCATATATAGTTAGGAATTAGCATTTACAAAACCTTGAAAATTCACTGAAAAAACCATAGGTTATAGACCATATATAGTTAGGAATTAGCATTTACAAAACCTTGAAAATTCACTGAAAAAACCATAGGTTATAGACCATATATAGTTAGGAATTCGCATTTACAAAACCTTATTTTACTCACACAAAACCATTGAAATTCCATATATAGTTAGTTGCACTAACTATATATCGCGCACCCGCAATCCACTGCTGATGATGTCACATATTACATCATTCATGACATGGTCAGTGACATCACTGATGACATCACTGATGACATCTCAAATGACATCACTGATGACATCACTGATGACAACATCCAGTGACTGTATGTTTCTGTAAAGTTAAAATATGTCTTACATATTGAAGAATGAGTGGATGTATAAGTGTCTGGATGAAGGATTTAGTAGGTGCATGACTGACTGTATGAGTGAGTGATTAAATGTGTCTCACTGAGTGCATGGGTTAGTGACTAAACTGTCTTAATTTGTGCATCATTATGTCTGTTGTTCTGTAAACTGTTGCATGTGTTGATAAGTAGCTATATGAGTAACTATATGGGTTATTGATTGGTTGCCCAAGTATTTGTATGGGAGACTGAGTGTGTGTGTGGGTGGCTGGGAGGTGTATGACTCTGTGCATAGATGTGTGAGCAGTTGATTCACTAGATGTATGGTTTCAAAAGTGCATGTGGAAACAGCTGTATGGGCGGTTGACTGTGTGCATGAGTGTATTGGTGAGTGAATGGATATCTCAGTGCTACATGTCAAAGCAAGTACATATGTAAAACACAGTACATGTGAGAGTTGACTTATATAAATAACTGTGCATAAGAGCCAGTGAATGTGTGAGTGGCTGTATGGATCATTGTGAACTTGTATCAGGGAATGTATAAGAGAGTAAATATGTGTTAGTATATGTTTGAATAAGTAAAGTTTGTATAACTGTATAGTTGAGGAAATGGAGGTGTGATTGATTCTTTGCATGACTGACTAGTTGTGTGAGTAACTCCATGGATGAGTGACAGTCTGTGAGTGTCTGTTTACACTGATTGTATCTAAGGTTATATTAGAGTCTGACGAGGTTCATCGCATTATCACATGAATGATATCATCAGTGATGTGATCAGTAATGTCAAATGAGATGTCATCAGTGATGTCATTTGAGATGTCATCAGTGATGTCATTTGAGATGTCATCAGTGATGTCATTTGAGATGTCATCAGTGATGTCATAAGTGATGTCACTGACCATGTCATGAATGATGTAATATGTGACATCATCAGCAGTGGATTGCGGGTGCGCGATATATAGTTAGTGCAACTAAATATATATGGAATTTCAATGGTTTTGTGTGAGTAAAATAAGGTTTTGTAAATGCGAATTCCTAACTATATATGGTCTATAACCTATGGTTTTTTCAGTGAATATATATATATATATATATATATATATATATATATATATATATATATATATATATATACATAAGCCAATAACATACAAAAAAAAACTATAAATATAATAAATTAAAATATTAAAATATTTTTCATCTTTTCAAAATACATTTTACACTACATTAACTGAAACAGTAGAGAAAATATTAGATAGCGGAGGGGTCCAAATTACTATTCCCACTTCAGTGAGTGCAACAGTAGCGAAAGTATTGGATAGCGTAAGGGTAAAAATTACTATTCCCACTCCAGTGAAGGCAACAGTAGGGAAAGTGCTGGATAGCGTAGAGATAAAAATTACTACTCCCACTCCAGAGAGTGCACCAGTAGGGAAAGTGTTGGATAGCAGAGGGGTACAAATTACTATTCCCACTCCAGTGAGTGCAACAGTAGGAAAAGTGTGGCTAGTGGAGGGGTAGAAATTACTATTCCCACTCCAGAGAGTGCAACAGTAGGGAAAGTGTTGGATAGCGTAGGGGTAAAAATTACTAATCTCACTCCAGTGAGTGCAACAGTAGGGAAAGTGTTGGATAGCATAGAGGTAAAAAATACTATTCCCACTCCAGAGAGCGCAATAGTAGGGAAAGTGTTGGATAGCGTAGGGGTAAAAATTACTATTCCCACTCCAGTAAGTGCAACAGTCCGGAAAGGGTTGGATAGCGTAGGGCTTAAAATTACTATTCCCACTCCAGAGAGTGCAACAGTAAGGAATAAAACCACAAAATTGAATTAAAAATAATTAATCATTCCAAAAAATTATTAATAAATGTGCTATAATTAAATTACTTCCCACCCTATTCCCCTATAAACCCACAACCCGCTAAGGAACTAAAACACAAAATTGACTTTAAAAAAATTAATAACTTCTAAAAATGTAATACATTTATTAAAAAAATACAATACTTAACCAAAAATACAGAACACATAAATTTAAAATACATACTAAAATACATAACACTAATATAAAGATCGACATTATTAACAACAATATTTTTACAAACGATATTATTGACTTAAATATCAACAACATTTTTATTTCTTACCTTCATGTCGATATTCTGGTCACCCCCCCTCCCGCCCCCAGCCTTGCGCCACTGCTGTTGCCTGTGCCGGCTCGCCTGGACATGTCCTCCATACTGTACTGCAAAATTAAGTATTACCTATGGTGTAAAGTGGTAGAGGGTGCAGAACTTATAACTTATAACTGTGCAATCAAATCAGCTGGTCCCTCACCGCATTGATATTGACGTTGAAGCACCTCCTACCTGGATATACCTGGATATAATATTGACAATCATTTCTCATTCATGGTCTTGCTGCTAGACTTCCAATCTTACCTGTGGAAAAAGAGTCAGCAAATGAGTACACCCTGTGCATCTTTTAAGGCCAAACAAAGGGACTCGTGTTTTCAGATGTGAAAAAAACATGCTTTGGCTACTTTTTTCACTTGATTTGGCCAGTGGCAGCGACATGTTTACAACCAGTAATGCTGTCTTCATCTAACGCAAATAAAGAAGCTTTACAATGAGAATATTTACGTTCAAATCATAGTTAATGTTTTCACTTTTCATAATTGTGATACTTACTTCACCATCAGCAGAGACGTTTTTATACTGCCACCAGTAGTTAGTAGTAATACAAATGGCAGTACCATTTTAAATGTTTTTTTTTATTTTTATTTTAGTTTTATATAGCGCGAACTTGACTGGAAGGTATGAGAGCGCTTTAACTGTTGCGATGCATACATCAAAGCAGTTTCAAAGCGCCGAGGACGGGACTGCTGGAAGGTGTTTATCCTGAATGTTGACTCTATAATATTGATGAGACACAATATCCTGGACAATATGTGACAAAAAATGGACAGGTCAGTGTATATTTTTGTAACACCTAGCTCGACATATATGTGCCTACGTAGTACACATATCTTCAAGGTCAGGCGCGGCCGGCACAGATAACAGTGGTGGGGCGGGGGAAGTAGACAGATGATGGAATAGGGAAAGGAAAATAAAAAAATAAATAAAACCAATGACCTTGCCCTCGCCGCATCGCCGAGTCGGAGATGCAGAGATACGCTTCCCCTCACTGCTGTTACCTTTGGAGTGGTGTGGCTCACTGGTTAGAGGCGGCAGACCCGTAAGCATAGAACAGCCCGGGACCAGGATTCAATTCCCGACGCGGCAGTGTCGTGGACCAGGGTCAAACGGACTCGATAATTCTTGCCTTGGTGCCTACTCTAACCAGGAAACACACTTGGCAACTCTGGGCATTAAGCTTGCCTCATCCCTACAACGGCCCCCCACAGACGCCGGGGATGCCTGGTTTCACCTTGGAGATACCCAGAAAGGGACCATCTCACAGGGAAAACCAGGACGGGCTCCCCAGCGGTCTTCAGCGCCAGGTAACTCCTTGGAGTCACAGTGCGCTTTACAAGTACACCCATATTTACATTTACATTTACATTTACTTTGCCGGCCGCGCCTCTTCAAGGTACATAGACGTGGAGTTTGGAATAATCAATGTATACTTCCCTATATACATTCACCAAATTACCTTTCAATATTTTCTCCCTCGTTATTCTGTCCTCTATGTCAAGTGCCATGGTATTCGAGAGGTCGAATGTACGTTTTTATTGTTTCCTGATACTCTGATAATCCCCATTACATTTTAATCCTGGGGCAGAGCTTTACCCGGCCGCAAATACATCTTTCTCTGAATATTTTTACAACATAGTTAGAAAAAACTGTAATTTGACATGCAATTGATTTGCTAATTAATTTAGCAGTTTGAAACGGAATCATGAAAACACTGCATTCAGTGAACTCCCATGGAGGGAATGAGGTTGGATTACTTTTCGGGAAGATTACTTCGTATTTCCATAACACTGTGCGCCCGGAGGTTGTTTTTCAAATCATGGTGATTGGATAATCTGCAGGAATCAAACGCACAAGTCACTGTGGTGGTCCCTCCTCGGGTGTCAACAACTAATTCTCACTCCTTTTGTTCTTTTGCAAAGGTAGAGCTTTCTTTGAGGCCACAACATTTTCTTTTGAACTTTGTTTTCATTGAAAATAATGAGCTGGTGTTGCGCTCCTTGGGAAGGCATGCACAGGTCAGCATTTCTGGCGTCGCGGAAGGTGAGACAGATTCATCTTCCTCGGGTTTTAATGTGAGCAGCTCTCTGATTTAAGAGCCTGTCATGAACCTCACAAGACTTTATATTCTGTTTATATTAGTGAAGAAATAAGGACGAAACCACATAGAAAAGAAGACATTTTCGCCGACCATTACATTAGAAGTAACTGCATTAATTGTGAATGTTCCAAACTGCAGCCAGCAAGACCATAACACTGGATTGCAAGGACACTAACTTTCGAACTGAAATATTTCAAAGCTCTGACCTCATAGATTACATGCTTAGGGGTGGCTGGAGGGGTCACTGCCTGGTGTGTCCAATGGACTATTAGCTCTGATGCCCAAGATGAGTCTTCCAGAAGGGCGTGAAAAGGCTCCTGGTGCAAAATACCTAAAACATTTGCAGACATTGTTCGCATACAGAAGCACATGCAATTAACAAGGACGATGAATCAACCTTTGGGTAAACAAATAAACGTATATGTGAGGGAAATGTCCCTCTGGGAAAAAGGTTTATTCCGTTTAGCACTTTTACAGTGAAGAAACAAGTATAGCGCTATTTGTGAAATTGTTATCCAGGAAAAAGAAAGCACTCACTCTAATGTTACACAGCAGAAAAGTTAAAGAATATACATTAAATTCATATTGCATACAAGGTGTTCTGCATTGTTTCGGATTTGTTTTATGTTTTATCGTATGTTGTTGGTGTCTGAATGTATGTGATGCCTTGGATAATCCTGCTAGATTGTTAATATGTAAATGTGAGGTGTCTGTGAATATGTGTTTTTAATAGAACTAATGACATCATTAAACGTGATTTAAAGGAAAGGGGAAAGGAAAAGCTTTCCTTACATTCGTTTGTATAATTGAATAACAACGTCAAAAAGTTTAGTGGCACTGTCAAACGTATGGCTTAAATACATTTAGATGAAAAATAACAATGGCAAAATTTCTAAAATATTTTGTATTGTGTGATTTTACTGGAAAGTGAGAGCTTAGCCATATCATTCACCACCACTTGAGTGGTGGTAAAGTCACCACAACACTATCAAGCGTCCCAGGTGGATTGCCACAGCTGCAGAACACATGACATAAATGGCATAAAGAATCAAGCAATAGATCTTCTTAATGGTGCAGGTGAATTGAAGGTACACCGGCATTTACCTCTACTCAAGTATGGGTAGCAGCTTCCCTTAATTCAGCATCACATGTATGTCTCAAGATCCATGGATCAAAAGACCCAGGATGCCTTTAAATGTAGGTAGATACCACATACCTTTGTGCACATAAAAACTATAGAATACAGTGTTGTGTTGAAAATGGCATACATACTTTTTCTTCTACACATGCACACCTGGTCAAGGACAGCGGCTTAATGCATCCATGTTCAATCAAGGAGTGAGTACGATGGCATGGATTAAAAAATCTGGCTACCTCATAGGTGGAGCTCTGTTTTTTAAAACTTTTTATTGTCCAGCTTGCAGGCAACTTGCCCCAGTTTGATAAAGTGTGGGTGTAGCTCACTCCAGGTTTGGATATTCAGAGCAGATTGTCTCACATATGTTAATGGCTTAAACTGGCTATGTTTCTCTACTTCACCTCTTTCTGGGATAATCACCTCTTTTAACCTCTACTGTGTCAAGCTCTTCATCTCTTTCTCCACTTCTAGTTCATCTGGTCACAAAAATCTCTCTTTGTGTCTTCTGGGTGGCTATTCATTGATGTATTTGCATACACGCACCTTTCTCTCTCAAAAACTGAAATATTTTTCTTCTTCTTTATTCTTCTCCTTGATATCTTCATCGATCTTTGTTCCCTCATCTTTCTTCATCCGGTAATATGGACATCATTTTTTATTCATTTGCAGATCTCTACTGTTTCCTCGTCTTGCCATTGTCAGCTTTACAACGTTCTTGATAGCTTCTCATATCTGACCTTTCAGAGCACCACCATTCTCATACTCAACTTCATTTTCTTTCAACTTGATTATTCTTCCCTTTCTGAGTATTCTCTTACTCATCTAAACTCTGTCTTTAGCTCTGCTGTTTGGCCTCCTTCCCAACACTCTTACGCTCCTTATATTTCCCATTGTTTTATATCTGCTCCCTGGCTCCCTTGTGGGGCCTCTTTGTAATGTATACAAATGCATCCATGTTTTGGCTCCTCCGTATTTTCCTCCCTCTTTCCTCTCTGGTTCAGCTTTCAATTCCTTTTCATCCCTTATATCATGCATCATAATTTAGACTGTTTTAACTCTGTCCTCTATGTGCCCCCTCAATGTTCAAATAATGTTCTCTTCTTGCTTTGAGACTTTTTAATGTATTACCTGAGGCTGTAGGTGATTCCCTTTCTTTAAACTCCTTTTTGTATTTTTCTGAAAGCTCCATTACACCTTACCCAACAGTTTTTAATATGGCTAAGTATGGATGAATCAATTTTCAGTGTGCTTTTTGTATTTCTCTTAAATTTAATTTGCACGACTTTTTGTAATGTTTTCACTCTGCACAGTTTAATGTCTGAGTGCACTAATATTGTAATGGAGATCAAAATGGAGCAATCCACTCTTTATCTTTCACCACCTTCACCAAAGACTACATGCACACAATGATGATGCCAGTGGTAAAAGGGAAATTGGATAAGATGAAAAAACAGACATGCTAGACTCCTCCACTCTGACTCGTCACTTCTGCTTGGCACGGAGGTCTAAAAGATGAAGTGGGTTGACTACGGGCAATAAGAGATATCTTTAGTGGCTGGCTATAACCTCCCTTCATTTAATTTCAACAATGACTACATATATATTAGTGATATCTCTGTGTAACCACCTGCTTTTATTTTGATGTAGAACCTGTTTTTCCTAAAACTAAATATAGTAGAGATGATCATCTTAAGCATGTGTTTATGAACACCTCGCCATGAGTGGATAACTGCTGCAAGTTTTGTTCATATTCAGTCTCCGTGGAAGATGAGTTATAGTTTGTATTTGACTCATGTGCCACTAGAAAGTCAATATCATATGTTACTATGATAGTATTCCTAGTTGGGCATCTAATATACAAATATTTGAAACTCCTGATATCACACACTTTTTTGGTCGAGCCTAGAGTCAGCGCGTATGCGCTGCGAGACTTTATGTATCTACAATATTGGCTTGAACCAGGCCAATCGACCAACAATTGCTCTCTAATGTGCCAGTCAGAAATGCTGGCCCCCTATTGGTGGACTGCCTTCCAAAGTCCCTCCCCTGAAAACTTGCTCGGGCCCAAGCGATTTCACTGAGTGAACATTTCAGTTGGCCATCCACCCTTTGAAAGAGGTCTTACTGTTAATGCGTGTGAAGGCCCCTCCTTCCTCCCTCCTCACTGCACAGATCGTCTTTCACCACTGCTGTAATTAGTTAGGGCTTAAAACAAATGATTCCAAGGACTTTGGTTTACGTTCTGACAAGGTAATTCCTTTCGCCTTTCACTATAATGTGGAGACTACATTTTTGCAAAACAGATAGCATGTATCCTTTTCATTACTTTCACAGGCGGTATTTCAATGGTATTTGCCAATTATCAACGTAACAGTTTTCTGAAGACTTTACTTAATTAATGTTTTCCAACAAGAACGCACTTATCTAAAGGTGTTTCCCAACGCCATCTCATCGGGTGGACCGAACGGGGCCAGGCCTGCCAATATTTGTGTCTGATCCACCTAAATCTGAGGCCTCTGTATTACGAGGACTTTTTCTGACCTTCTGGCTTGTTGTGACCTTCCATCTTGTCTCCGTGGTGTCACCAATAGCAGGTTTCACTGGACCCACAGAGTACTGCTTAAAAATGGATTCTGTCACCGCATCCCTGGCTGGTTTTGATGCATGTGTGATCATGCGTTTATGTTGTTAATTAACATGTATCCTATAATGTGCTGCCAGTTTTATATGTGCATGTGTGTGTTCCTGAGTGGAAGCTGCCTGCGTTTTAATGCCTGCTGGTTTGTGTTGCATGTATGCACATATTTTATCATATGTTTTCACTGCCTAATGTGGGCCTAAAATCTTCTGTTCGTGAATAAGCACATCCTGTATATAAAAGCCAGACCTATTGGTTTTATCATGCAATGCTTATTATCTTATTATGTTTGCAAGTCAAGTTAAAGATTATTTTATGATAGGTTAGTCCTTCATTAATGGCTAATAAAACCAATCTGTTATTTTGCAATGCTTGCGTCTGCGTAACCACACCCATTCATTTTTCGTAAATGGTTCTCACAGTAGGTTGTTATGTATTGAAAGGACTGCTTTTGTTGTTTGAATGAGGAATACAGCACACTGACATGAAATAAATTAACTATTGAATAGTCCGACATTGCACATGAATATTGAAACCATGCTACCATTTGAAACGGGCTGGTTCGGCTGTGATGGCAGACACAGTTCACTGGATCTTGTGAGCTGCCCTTCGACCTACTTTTGCCTGGAAAGTGTTAAACTTGTATAACTAGTCTTCAATTCACTTCTGGTACACAGTGGTGAACGTTGTTGTTTTGGACCACTTAAGCGGGGTAGGAATACATTCATTTGTAACATGTAACTAATCAACTAGGTACTTATGCGTTGCGGCCACATCACACAGGAGATGTTCTCTCTTAAATGGGGTATACTCACAAGAACGTGTGCTAAACATCACCAAAAAATACTAACGCACCTTTACACATGCAGCGTATCGCGGTAAAATAACCCCATGTTAACGTGGAATTCACAACAAGGTTGTAGCATGCAATAGTCTGCCAAAACAATGGCCAACATCCGCGATACAACCACCTAGACGGCAATAAAAACACAAACCTCAATGCTAAAAAAGATGCGATGGGCCGAAGCGCGATGAGGAAATCAATGATAAGCAGCACCGGGCCTGCAATACACACATGGCAGGTGTGAAAATTCACTATAAAAGTAGGAAAAAAAACAAACACAAACTGACCAACACCCAAGCACCATGGAGGCATCCGAAGCAGGCGCAGAGGACGAGTGCAACCCCACAAGCACCCCAGACAACCAGCCTGGGACCTCGGGTACAGGGAAGGGCAAGGACAAGAAGAAGAGGAAGACGAATATGAGTCAGCTGGAAAACAGGATCCTGATTACGGGGGTGCTGGAACACCATCAACAACTGTTTGTCACCTCCATGTGTCATTGGGAACCAAAAATGGCATATGGCGGAACATCATGGACAAGGTGAATGCCATCAGAGAGCACAGGAGGTCAATGGACGAGGCCAAGAGTTGATGGATTGACATCAAGCAAAATACCAAGGAGAAACTCGCAGCCAACCAGAAGGCAGCAATGCAGACTGGAGGTGGGAGCCCAGTGCCACAACTTGTGTTGGATGACATGGAGTAGCTGGTGTCGACAGTCATCAGTGTGGAGACAGTGCCCGGAGTCGAGGGACCAGACACTGCTCGACAGGACACAACACAACCAGAAGGTGAGTCACCACCAGGTACTGGGGGGATGGGTGGAGAGGGCCACAATGACACACATGCACAATCAAGCAGAGCGCAGTGCACACCCACAATGACTCTGGGTCATGGCCCTGATCCACACGCTGTCACAATGTACAATGCCATGCTGTCTGAATGTCAACATGTACCATGCGGCTACATACATGTAGACACATCATAATACACCATCTCCCCTTTTACATTGCAGGGGCACCGTCAACACCCCCTGCAGAGCAGTCCCAGCCACTCTTCACTGATGATGAGGAGGACACCACCAGCATCAACATCCAAACCCTCCAAAGCATCATGGACATCATCAGCAACTCACCTCCAGGATCAGGGCAGCCCACCTCCATCGAGGAGACCCCAAAGCACCCAGCTGGAGGCAACCAGGGCCCGGCACTCTCTCAAGACCCCCAGGAACAAACCATGGCCTTCCACTGCCGTGTGCTGGAGGGCCAGAGGGAGTCGGCTGAGCAGGTACGGGTGGGGTTCGGCCTCATGGCTACCAAAATGGACGCCATCCATGGGTGTCTAGGTCCCAACAGCGATCAGCTCCAGTCCCTAACGGACACTCACAGCCCGCTCCATGGTCTCCAAGGAGCCCTGACTGGCATCACTGGAGTCATGAGGTGGAGAGAAGAACACCTGTCCACTCAGACTGGCTCCAGCGATTCCAGCCATGAGCTGGCACACATGCAGAGGCTCATGGAGGACATGGTGCGGTTGGAGGTGGAAAGGATGACAGCCACTGCTCCACATCAGCGAAATGTAGCTTGGATCTACCATGCCCTGCAGATCCTCATCATGGCATTGTAGCCACAAGGCATAGCGCTCATGAATGCTGCTGCCCCCACACCATCCACATCTCTGCCCCCTGGTTTGTCAGTGCTTCACAGTGCGGCAGGCGTATCCACTCCGGCACCTGATGTGCCACTGCCACACAATGTGGCCGACAATCCTCCTCCAGCCCCTGATGTGTCCGTGACACACAGTGCCGCAGCCGGCACTGCACCACCCACAGGTGGGGCAGAGCACACGTACGAGGACGAAGACGTGGATGGGATTGATGTCCAAAGGAGGCAGTAGCATTCATTTCCGCCACCTGGCCTGTTTCTGCTTGGTGTCGCACATGGCCACATGACCTCCCACTAACCCACGATGCACTCCACTGCAATCACCTTGGTCTGCGACATGGACTGCCGTATCCTGTTTGATGACCAATGACACAGTGACTAGACTGCGGACCGTACCCTTCCTCTTCCGCAGTACCTGTCATCCCCGGTTGGACTCTGGCTGGCCCTCCACGGGGGCCCTTTTTGTGTGGTGTGCTTGGCATGGCCCTGTACTGCTCCAGCTGCAAAACTCCACTGAATGTGAAATAAACATCCATTAACGCACTGCTGTGTCATGCCTTTCATCATTCCTGCATGAATGTATGGATGCAAGTAGGGACAGTGATTTCCCTTAAGTGAATGATGATCATCTAGTAGGATGCCAGTCACCGTGTGCTACATTGCCTATTGTGTCCCATGGACACTACAACAGGGACACACGCATTAGTCACTTCCTTGTCCAGACATGGACTGAACCATGCCCAGAGACCCCGAGTCATTGTTGCAAGCCCTGCGCTGGACCGGCATACTCCGGGCCTTACCACTCCGAGGGGGGCCCACATAGCTACCTGTTGCAGGCGTACTCCCTGGTGGTGTGCAGGTCACTGGTCTAGTTGTCAGCATGTCATGGCCACTCCCTGAGGGCAGGTCTGCACACACACCACACCCATCTGGCACAGGTGTTGCAGGCCATGTGACCACGCAAATATAAGGGGCCGACAATGTCACATTCCCCTCTGCCGGTGGTGACTGGATGACGAACGCTACACAGTGCTCAATCATAAAGGGCCCATCATTTGCTGCACACAGGGTTGGTGGCACCCGAGGCCTTGTGGCCGACATGAGCCTACCACTACATGGCGTTGACTGACGTAGCACAGGGTTAGTGATATCCGAGGCCTTGCGGCCAACACAGCCTACCACCATGTGGTGCTGACTGACATAGCACAGGGTTAGTGGCACCCGAGGCCTTGCGGCCGACACAGGCCTACCACCACTTGGCGCTGACTGGCGTTGCACAGGGTTAGTGGCACCCGAGTCCTTGCTGCCGACACGGGCCTACAACCACGTGGCGATGACTGGTGTTGCACAGGGTTAGTTGCACACGTAATTGGTGAGCGGGTGTGCAGCCTTCGATGATGATGTGTGCACTGATGTGGTCTCCTCCATTGATGACTCAGGACTCAGCATCATGTGTGGGACATACTGGGCCACGGGGCGGACCCGCACGATGTGGACCATGCCATGGTGGCGTGACCGGAGCCTGGAGTTTGCACGGGCATGCAGTGTGCCTACTGATGGACACACCGGTGGCAGCAGGTGAGCAATGGGGCCTGTGTGCACTGAGGAGGCGCTGTCTCTCTCTCTCCCTTCCCTCTCTCTCTCTCTCTCTCCCTCCCCCTCTCTCTCTTTCTCTCTCTATCTCCCTTCCCTCTCTGTTTCTCACTTCCCTCTCTCTCTCTCTTCCCTCTCTCTCTCTCTTCCCTCTCTCTCTCACATCCCTCTCTCTCTCTATCTCACTTTCCTCTCTCTCTCTCTCTCTCGCTCTCTCCCTTCCCTCTCTCTCTCTCACTTCCCTCTCTCTCTCTCTCGCTCATTTCACCCCCTCTCTCTCTCTCTCTCTCTCTCTCTCGCTCACTCACTTCCTTCTCTCGCTTCCCTCTCTCTCTCTCCCTTCCCCCTCTCTCTCTCACATTTCCCTCCCTCTCTCTCTCTCTCTCCCCCCCTCTCTCTCTCTCTCTCGCTCTCTCTCTCTATCTCCCTTCCCTCTCTCTCTATCTCCCTTCCCTCTCTCTCACTTCCCCCTCTCTCTCTCTCTCTCTCTCTCTCTTCCCTCTCTCTCTCTCTTCCTTCTCTCTCTCACATCCCTCCCTCTCTTTCTATCTCACTTTCCCCTCTCTCTCTCTCTCTCTCTCTCTCTCTCCCTTCCCTCTCTCTCTCTCACTTCCCTCTCTCTCTCTCTCTCATTTCCCCCTCTCTTTCTCTCTCTCTCTCTCTCTCTCACACTCACTTCCTTCTCTCACTCTCACTTCCCTCTCTCTCTCTCTCCCTTCCCCCTCTCTCTCTCTCTCACATTTCCCCCCCCCCCTCTCTCTCTCTCTCTCTCTCTCTCTCTCTCTCTCTCTCTCTATCTCTTTCTCTCTCTCACTTCCCTCTCTCACTCTCACTCTCACTTCCCTCTCTTTCTCTCTCTCCTTTCCCCCTCTCTCTCTATCTCCCTTCCCTCTCTCTCTCTATCTCTCTCTCTCTCTCTCTCTCTCTCTCTCTCTCTCACTTCTCTCTCTCTCTTCCTTTCCTTCCCTCTCTGGCTCACTTTCCTTCTCTGTTTCTCTGTGTCTCGCTCCTTTGATGTGCGCATGACACACGTCCTGATTTTGTGCTTTCTCTTCCAGACTGTGTCGTCGAGATTGTCCCTGGTGGACCCGACAGGAGTCTTCCGCATTGCTGTTTTGTGTTGTGTTTTGATAACGTTTTTTTTTGTCACTTCACTGCTGTGTGACCGTTTCTCGTTATTCTGGCCACCCATGTGTGTATTTATTTTAGCACTGTGCGCAATCGTGCATTTGTGCTGGCTCATGTGTCGTGCACGGTATTTGTATGTCCGAGAGGGGGGTCTAGGGTGTTTATGGGGGTGTTGTGGATCTCATGGGTATCCGCGTTGCATAATCATTGTCTCCATGGCATTTGTGGGTCTTTAGGTGTGGCTCTTGGCTGGGCTCCCTTTCATGCTGCAGATAGTCGTCCTGCTTAACACCAGCAGAAGGCAGGTATTAATTCCCTGCTGCAACTGCGGCTTATCGCCTGTTTTTGTTTCGCTTCGCAGATCTGGCAGTTCGTTGTGAATGTGGTGTTGTGGTTTTTTCATGTGTTTTTGCATGGGAACGCCCACTCTTCATCTCATTAGGGTTAGTTGGTGGTGTCCACCGTGGAGATACATTTTGGGGCAGTTAACGCAGGAATACTGGCGATGCATGCAGTTTGATGATTCACATCGCACAACGAGATACCGCCGGGATCCCTTGCAACCGGTCAGCTTCTTTGAGAATACAACACGAAACAAAGTCACCGAGCACTAGTCATAGCCGGCCCATTTAGACAGACTTCTAATCAGATTTAAGAGATGCCGGGAACCTCTTTCAGCCGTTTTACCCACACGCAGACATCACGAAACAAAGCCATCTAGTACCAGTCAGAGCCGGCCTACTTGGAAAGCCTCTAAACCAGAACTAAAAGACGCCGGGTACCTCCTGCAGCCGGTTTACCCGCACACAGAATAAAAAGGGTATAGAACATTTAATCTTCAGGATCACCAGTATCTACCCTTCTGAAACACGACCACTATTGTTTTTAAATATGAATAAAATCTCAAAGTAAGGACGTGTTTTTCTCACCTATACTGCCCAGAAATCACTACTACAGATCTGTTGTGCTTTTTGGAGTTACTACTTGCTGACCCCATTTACCAATACATATCATTAGCGGTCACTTCTTGTTTAATTAGAAATACGATGGTACAGTCCTGAGGAAGACACTCCTGTGTCGAAACGCGTAGACAGGAAACCATCTTTTATTGAATCATGATATGTATTTGATGAATATCTGAACTTATACATATGTCAGAATGTTAAAATATTTTTATCATATATACATATGAATGTACTTATTTTTTTACCAATGAATAATTTTTTATGTACTAATTAAAATGTATCAAATGTGCAAATACCTGTTTTGATTGCTTTCTTATTGTATTGTCTGGCAAAATGCCAATAATCATGTGCTAGTGTTGTTCATACATTTTGCCTGAGTATTATATTCACAAAAAAGTCTTGCCCTGACTCAGGAAATCTATCCACATCAGGGGGTCCTTGTTTGTTTCACAAAAAAAAAAAAAAAAAAAGATGCATGCAGTTTGCACCAGCTTGTGAATGGGGTGTTAAGTCTATCTCCGCATTTGTTGCGTTACAGTGGGGATAATTTGGAGTTTAGTCCTTGTGAATATCCCCCAAAGTGTTCTATTAACTCTCTGTTGTGTGTCCCCCGATAGCCAGTTTCTGTCTGAGCGCTAAAGAGCCAGGTGTTTGTTGCAGCTCTTTCTCGTTCTCTTCTCTCCCCCGTAGTTATTTTAAGCTTTAGCATTTTATTTACTGTGAACTAAGAATGATGCTGTTGTGTTTAATCTAATTTTATGTGTGTTTATTTAGTTGTTTTAGCTGCCAAAGTGTTGCACTTTATCCTCTTCAGAGAGTTTGAGACTGTAAGCAGACACAATTTCAGAAAAGAAATGTCATAGATTATAAAATGCAAACAGTGCGGTAAATCGCCTGAGAACCGTGCATCTTGACTGAGTGCATGTGTGGTGCTGCGCATTTCGGTGGACTCGTGCTTCTGGAAGATTGATGGGCAAAGAGAGAAAATTTAAACCTACCGGTCTGTAGCCCATTACCTTCACTTTTGTAGCTCTTGGTTTCAGTACTCCATCTCTGACAGCACATCTGGGCCCCTCCCAATACTTAGGCCCTCAACCTACTTTCTTTTATGTACCTCATTATCACTCAGGACCTCCTCAGCACAAATGCAGCACCTTCTCAGCACCAGTGCAGCACCACCTCAGCACCAGTGCAGCAGTACCTCAGCATCAGTGCAGCGCCACTACCTCAGCATCAGCGCAGCACCAGCACAGCATTACTCAGTGCCACCACAGCATCGCTCAGCATCACTGTGGCATCTCCTCAGCCTCACTCAACACTACCACAGCACTACATCAGTATCAGCACAGCACCACCTCATCATCAGTACAGCATCACTTCAGCACCAGCAGAGCACCAACTCAGCACCATCTGAGCACAGCATCACCAAAGCACCACCAAAGCATCACTTGGCACTACCTCAGCATCACTGAGCACCACCTCAGTATCAGTCAGCACCACCTCCACACAATCACACCACCACCTCAGCACCATGTCAGTGTAACTCTGCATCACCTGAGCACCATCTCAGCATCAGCACAGCACCATCTCAGCATCAGAACAGCACCACCTCCTCTCATCAGTACACCACCACCAGTGCAGCACCAACTCAGCATCAGTGCAGCACCACCTCAGCATCAGCACAGCCCCACCTCTGTATCAGTGCACCACCACTAGCGCAGCCCCATCTCAGCAGCAATACAGCACCAACAAAGCACCTTTCAGCATCAGCGCAGCACCACCTTAGCATCAGCACAGCATCCCCTGAGCACCAGCAGAGCACCACCACCTTGGAATGACTCGGCACCACCCCAGCAAGCATCACTCAGCAGCACCTCAGTATCACTCAGCATCATCTGAGCACCACCTCAGCACCAGCACATCACCACTTCAGGACCACCTCACCATCACACAGCACCGCCTCAGTCTGCCTTAGAATCTGGTATCTGTTGATTCTCACCTAACGTACATCTGCTGCTCATGTTGTAATTCAGGTACTATTTCTCAACCTCCACCCTCCTGTTGTTTATGTCCTCTCCCCATAACAAAAAAACCTATAACAAGCAAGTATTAGAACAAGCAGGAAGAAGTTGCCAACACTGCAAGGACAGAAAGAATAGACGAAATAGTATATGTTAATTCTTTTTTCAATAGGGTTGTTCAGTTGTACATCATGTCTACTTTGTTATATAAAAGGTAACAAAAATGCTTATAACGCTTTATTATAATTTTACAACATGCTGCACAGCAGCCACACTGCTGTACAACATACCTTAAATACATTGGCAAAGCCACTATATCTGGCTAAACACTTATAAGGCAACAAAGGCGATACCTATTGGCTCTGCCAATGCTTGTTTTATAAATGCTAAGCATGTGCAACATAATCCTGACTTAAGAATTCCTTCACGTTCTATCACAGGATAACTGTAAGTCTAAAGGACAATTCTATGGTCTTTAGAAATGTTCAAGTTAAATGCTCAAACGTAGTTGTTTGTTTTCACAATGTCATGCAGCTTTCTGTATATATCTCTGTGTTCCCAATGACCTTCATCACAACTCTCAATGAAAAAAACTGCTCTTTCGAAATAAATCCTAGATCCTCCCAGTTAGGTCCAGCCTGCAGCATTCATAAGTGCCTATCAAAGACACCTTGGGTAACAAGGAATGTTAAACTCATGAATCCAAGCAGGGTACCACTTCTCCAAACTATATGAGAGTTCATGGTCACTTGGGAAATGCTGTGTATTATATTCTCCACCCACGCACAGTGTCTCTCTAAGCAGCACTCATACTCTGCAAGGACTGTCAACCTTTCTTTCTCTGAGATGAAATTATAGGCAGCAAGTTTTATTAAACCTCACACTCACCAAATCCTAAATGGTCAGCCATGTATTCAGCCATGCTTCCTGATAGTTAAGTGCCACATAAATACAATGAAATTAAATGAAGAAAAAATTTAACTAAATTAACATTTGACTCAGGATTGTTAAACATATTGGGGATTTAATTGGGTTTCTGTCAGTGGGTTTGTGATAAGAATGTTGTTATTTGACTATTGGTATTCTACTTAGAGCATGCTATATATTATTAGGGTGTTAAATTCTGGTCATATGTCTATCCCTTTGATTGATCTATCTATATGGGAGTTCATGGTCACCTGGGAAATGTAGTTCACTATCTGGCAGCTGCTGTATATTGTATTCTCCAGCCACACACACTGTCTCTCTAAGCAGCACTGATACTCTGTAAGGACGGTCAGCCTTTCCTTCTCTGAGAGGAGCTCATTGGCTTTGTAGAATTTACCTGGTCACATGTCCCCCTTTGATTGATCTATGTAGGCATTACACTGGTAAGATATATCTCCCAAAAGGTAGTAACATCCTTAATGCAAAGCCGCAGTTATTTCAACAAGACAGTCAGAATTTTGAAAAACATCCAAAAATGTTGCAGGTTGTTTATGCCTGATGTCTTGCTGTCATCTTAAATTGCATATGTGTGAAGCTCCTAATCGTATGCATGGTTGTATTTTTGTTGGGAAGGTTCATTACTGCGGTCTTTTGGTTTGAAGCTGGGTTAAACTTGGCATTAAGCTTGGGTCTGATTTGTATCATGAGTGACATGCAGAGAGTGGTAGAGGAACACCTCTTGTAGCAATGTCTATGCACATGTGTACTTGTGTTGTATGATTACAATGTAGTATGTGTTCTAAACACTCTGGGACATAGAGAGGCGGTGGGGATACTGTTAATGCAATTGTGGTACTGGGCTAACATGCAAGATAAACATATTTATTTGTCGTATCAAAAATGTCATAATAAACCTCGAAGGTTCACTGTTTTCTTCCTTAAATCACCTCCTATTTTTAAAGGATAAAGGGCCAGATGCATCAAGCATCCATTTTGCGATTCCTTATTAGCGAAAAATAAGGAATCGCTAATAAGGAATAGCAAAATGGAATGCATCAAGCAATCGCTATAAAAATAGCGATTCCTTAGAATTCCTTAATTGCGACTCGCAAATTGCGAGTCGCAATTAATGAATACCTCCCCATTAATTCCTATGGGCCTAGAGGCCCATAGGAATGAATGGGAAGACAATCTCAATTTGCGAATCGCAATTAGCGATTCGCAAATTGAGATTGCGAGTTCAAGGGTGCGGGGGTGTCCAAAGGACACCCTGTTACACCCCTGAATGTGATCTGTGCACATATGTTGCGCACACACATGCCCTGAGGGCATGTGTGTGCGCAACATGAAACTTTGAAAAATGCCCAAAAGTGCATTTTTCAAAGTTTTTGCAAATTACCATGAAGTTGTACTTCAGGGTAATTTGCGTGCCCTATTAGCGAATTCGCTATTTTTGATACTTTCATGCATTGCATTTAAGGAATCTCAATTAGAGATTCCTTAAATGCAAACAATCGCAATTTAGCGAATTCTCTAATAGCGATTTTTGCATTTGGGATGATGCATCCCAAATGCAAAAATTGCACTCGCAAAGGGCCAGATTCTGAGAATCTGGCCCTTTTGCGAGCGCATTTCGCTTGATGCATCTGGCCCAAAATTTGTATCAGTATCTGTGTATATTTAATGTGATAATTGATTCATAATACTACCACAAAATTTTAAGCACGATTTACATTTCACCTGTCATACATTTCAACCAAGCCTGTCATATAACTTGGTCCTTCATTGTTGTATATTTGCTGTGGCTCTGGCTTTTTAATGCCACAGATGTGCACCTTCCAGCCTTACCCGGCTGTGTGGTTTGTAATGTCACAGGCATGCCTAATGCTGATCTTGAAATTCCACGAAGCCTAGGTAATGAGTAATACATTAGAGACACATCAATAAAATCGTTTTCAAACACTGCTTGATAAACACAAAACGCAATCTGAAGTGCACCTTTGTGTGCTGAAATTGATATTCTTGCCGACTACCTCCTATGAAATGAAAGTCTGGAATCTGAACTGGTGAACTTCAGGCTTGCCCAAGTATGACTGCTTGATGTCTCTGACAGCAGAGTTATCCCTCCAGCTACGGCTCAGGCCTGATTGCTACAAAGAGGATCTTGTCTGGTCTGGAATATTTTCCACTCTGTGAATAACCCTGACACCCAGGGGACACCTGAAAGAACACACACTCACCTTTGGGTTTGACTGAGGTATATTAAAGTTGATGTCAGACTCGAATATCTTGTAAGAATTCTGAAAGAGAATATAGAAATCTGAAAAAAAAAGTCACTCAATGCATCCCTGGTGTAGTTCTTTTCGATTGTGAAGTATGTTGCAAAACAACATTTTTTGCAGTAGATGTTAAATATCGATCTATATTCTAGGGAAATGAGAAGCAGGGACATCTTAAGGGTTTGGGGGCCCTGGGTCAAATATATTTTGGGGTCCCCTGCTCTGAACAGCTCTGAATTTGGTGTCCATTTTCAGCTCATTCATGCCCTCAGCAACTATTGTCTGATCATTGACAACTCTCTCTGTTGGCCCCCAAACCTTTAAGAAGACCCCAGTCCTTCAGGGGCCCCCATTCAGTGCAAAGCCTTTGAATAGTTACGAGATATTGGAGCCCAGAGAAACACTTTACATATTGTGCATGGGGTTTCCTTATTTTTGCGTTATGCCACTATCAGGGACTGTCCTGAAATCTTTATGATGGGGCCCCTAGCAAGGTGGGGGCCCTGGGCCCGAGCCCACTTTGCCCATACCTTAAAATGCCTTTGATGAGAAGTCCAATGAACGTATGCATGGTAAAAAAAAAACTAATTTGTGGTGCTTCTCACGATGTGGTACTACTTGCTTGAAAGGTGTAACCATCGGATAATGAGCACCACACACGTTGCAACAATACTAAAATTGTGAGACAATTTGATTCCCTGATGCACTAAAAGTAGGCATAAATGTCAGACTTGTATTTATAATTAGATGATTGATGATTGATATGATTGATGTGTTTCTCACTGCCACAAAGAATGTTGCATCACATCCTTCAAATCACAGCTGATTAATACTGGGGTATGGTAGGAGAATGTTCGATGCTGACACATTAACAGGGGTTTCCACGTGCTTTGTGAATAATAAACAGTCTTCCTCATCTTTCAAAACGTGCATGATATGAATTTAATTTTTTTTTAATATATCAGATAACGAAAGATACCTCTACTCGGTAAAGGCTTAAACCGCGAAGGTTATGTTAAGTCTCTTACCCCTAGATGCATCAACGTTGTCATTTGCGATTCCTTAATTGCGAAAAATAAGGAATCGCAATTAAGGATTCGCAAATGGCAATGCATCATTAAATTCGCAATTTTATTGGAATTCGGTAAAAATCGCAATTTTTACCGAATTCCAATAAAATTGCGAGTTCCAAATAGCGAATCCTATATTCCCATTCATTCCTATGGGCTGAAATGCCCATAGGAATGAATGGGAATTGCGAATTCGCAATTTCAATTCGGAATGCATCAAAGCCTTTCAAGGGTGGAGAGGGGGGTCCAAAGGACCCCCCCCTGCACTCATGAAATGGACATTTACATGTGAGTTACATACACACATGTCCTAAGGACATGTGTGCCTGTAACGTACACGTTTAAAAAATGCATTTTCATGCGTTTTTAAACATTTTTGCAAATTACCACGAAGTTCAACTTCGTGGTAATTTGCATTTGCAATTTTGGAAATCGCAAATGTTTTGGGGATGATGCATTGCTGTTAAGGAATCGCAAATGTGCGATTCCTTAACAGCAATCGCATTTTTTGGAACTCGCAAAAAAAGCGATTTCCAAAAAATGCTTGATGCATCCCAGTAACCAATTTAGGAAGTGCAAAAGGCCGATTTATGCGAATCGCACCGTTTGCACTTCCTAAAAAGGTTGATGCATCTGGGCATTAGGGCCAGATTTTTGCATGCGCAAACGGGTTTGCGAACCAGTTTGCGTATGCAAAAACAGCATGGGGAATGTACAAACCCTATTTTTCTAGTCACAATTTTTTGCAACTGGCAAAATAGGGTGTTGGCACTCGCTATTAGGAAGGGGCAGTCCCTTCCTAATAGCGAGCTCAACCCTATGTAAGAATGTTTTGTGTCTGCAATTGCGGGTGCAAAACACTTCAAAATACCACCCTCTTCAAGAGGGTGATAATGGGGTCGCAAAAGGGAATGAGTGGGGACCCCTTCCCCTTTGCAAACGCAGGGAAACATATTTTTTAAGGGCAGGCAGTGGTTCCTGGACCATTGCCTACTCTTAAAAAAAGAAACAAAAAAGTTTCATTCTTTTCTTTTTTAATGCATCCCGTTTTCCTCTAATAAAACTGGCTGCATTTAAAAACAATCTGCTGTATTTAAAAGCAGTTCAGACATGGTGGTCTGCTGAGCCCAGCAGGCCACCATACCTGGGAGAACCTGCCATTCTCAATGGGGTCGCAAATTGCGAGAAGCTCATTAATATTCATGAGTCTCAATATGTGCGACCCCATTGGGAATCTCTAACAGTGTGTTACACACTATTGTACATCATAAATAGCGCCTCGCAAATTGCGAGTCGCAAAAGACTCGCAATTTGCGAGGCGCTATCGTGCCGTCGTACATCTGGCCCTTAGACAGGTGAAGAGTGGGACATCTGGTACCAGGTCCTTTCCGTGTCTCTTTTGTGCATTCACGAGGAAGTGGAAGAAACAAATGGCCTTATGAAAGAGCTTTCTTCAAAGCACTGATGTTCATACAGCTCTCACTCAACAATTGCTCACCCAGTCAGCTATCGATTGATCAGCAATTAAACTGATTACAAAACAAAAAGAAAAAAGAGAGCTCAAAATATCACATTACTGTTTTTTTCTCTCTCCCTTCATCTCACAAAAGGTGTGCATACTTTTCACGTGATAGATAAGAAAGCAGGCTGCTCACGTCAGTAGGCCCCCCTGCATCAAAGGGCTTTTCACGTGTTATATAAACACCACTCAACTTCTGCCGGTGGCTTTCTCGTGTGTTTTTTTTATCACTTAGAGTGAGTTCACACTTTACTATTGCAATATACGCCTGACCAAAACGTTTGTTATGACAACTAGCAGTAGGTAAGGCGCAGTGCAGGATAAATGGAGCTGGTGTTAATTAAGGTCCATTTATATATTTGGAATTCTATTCAAACATGATTCTGTCATTTATCACCCTGAATGTGAAGCTGGCAGTCAGATCTATTTCTGGATGACTGAAGTGACCCAGATTTGCTTGTTTGCTCTGCACGAGACTTTGTTATACACCTAGCAGCTGTTTCTGCTATGGAACACTAGGGGGCACCCAAGACACGTAGAGGCAGTTCAAGGGGCAGTGGCAAGGTGTTGTTCGTGTGGGCCATTGCTGATCTCCGTTTGCTAGTTTAGACACTGCTGGAGGAGGTTGCTGGTGGACCAGCGTCAGGTGTTCTCTGCTACAGTTATAATCCTTAAATGCGCTTCTGCTGCATCTGCCTGGTTTCTAGGCGATGTTTATCACTGATTGCCTGAAGAAGAGATGTGCTTGCGCCCAGCCTTACTTGCTGTTTGTTTCATTGGGTGTGCTTAGGGATTGATACGCCCTTTCACGTTTTACGGTCTGCTGGAGCTCTCCCCGTTTTAAATTGCTCTGAGCTGCTCTATTCCTCTATACAGCGGTGGTCCCTGCCGAATCCATATGCAGTTATTGGGTGGCATGCCCGTCTCTTGGGTCACTAGCACGGATAGTGCAGGTGCTTTTATTTATGAAAACAACAATGTTATTTGGCTTCTAAGCCTTTTCCTATGTTGTGCCGTGGTAGCCTGCGGCCTGCTGGTTTTCATTTGCATTTGGGATTCACATTGTATGAGGTATCAGATCATTCTCATTGGCCCTCGAGTCACAGCATGGGGTTTATCTGGAAGCATTTATCCTGTGACTTCCTCAGTTGTTACAGCTGTTGATTACCTCTTCCTCTCTGCATGTCTGGTGAAGTTTTCACTATGCCTCGTGTTGGGGTTAAATCCTGGATTAACCTGCTCTCCTTACTGCCTCTTTTCTTTTGCATTGTGAGCATGCACTTTCTTACCTTTTCTCCCTTTACCTCTGGTCTGCAGTCTTACGGGCTAATTGCCACCATTTGTCTCTTGGCTGTGGGTTAGGAAGGCATGACTTAGTTAGTCCTTCTGTGGCGTCCCAATAGGAAGGCATGACCGCTTATCACGGTGGTCGCACAAGTCCTCTATAGAATTACAATCACGACTTATAAAATTGGCGCAAAGCGTGGAATTTACTGAAATTCTATTTTGATTTGTTCTTTCAAAGGTATTTATTATCCTGAAATCTGGGTCTACCTTTCTTTTATATGAATTATTGTTTTCAGATGCCATGGCCTGTTTATTTATTTGTATTATGATCTATTAGGTCTGTTATTAAACAGTGTCTGGAGACGATTTCTTTACTTCAAGAATCACCATGTGTTAGCACCCAAGAGAGGGTCTTTTTTCTATCATTTTTAAGCCCTGATGAAGTTCCAAAAACTTTATGGGGAACGAAACGCGTTGGCTGTCTTTGTGAATCATTGCCATTTTTTTAAATAAAAGGCGAAAAGAAAGAAAATAAATTTGGACTTCCTCTATTATGTTCTGTGCACCTCCATTTGTTCAAAATGACTTAGTTGGTCCTTCTGGTTAATCCACAGTGCTGTCTTTTGATATAAACTGGGTTCCAAGTGGAAGAGCTGTTGTCCATGAACTATGAGATGGTGGCCTCCAGAATTGAGTGTTAAGGAGTGTTTATGCTCAGGGGTGATATACCAGAACCCAAATGGGCCTCCTCTGAGTCTGTCATTGACTTCATCCAGTTTGGTGTGGCTACTTCTTCCTTTGGAACATGGCTGCTCTTCATGCAGCATAAAGTCTTGTTCATTGCTGTTTGGGGATTTGTGCGTTTCTTTCTGTTCAGCATGACACAGGTGCACTACATTTCTGTGCGCCCCTCAAAAGTCAATGCTGATACTTGCAATGTTCTTCCACTTTTACACGAAGCACATGAAAAAGCTGGCTCTGGTGGCTTAGTGGACTAATGCACCTATGGTGGGGTCCTGTGTTCAACCTCATGGTCAAAGGTTCAAATCCCAGTGGGTCCACTCAGCCTTTCATCCTTTTGAGGTCGATAACATTAGTACCATTCAGTTGGGTAACAATAAACATTAAGGGGCCGATTAGGATGGCGGACGGACTTGCGTCCGTCCGCCACCCCTGAGTAGGAGGGACCGTCCGCATGGGCAGCGGCGGTCCCTCCATGGCAATTAGGATGTGACCGCCACCCTGGCGGTCACATCCTGTATGTTTTACATTGCGGCGGGTGCTGCTTGAAGCAGCACCCTCCGCAATGTAAAAAATGAAAGCAGTGCATTTGCATGCACAAAGCGGCAGGCACCGCGCGGTGCCTGCCGCTTCGTGCACGCAAAGGCAGGGGGGTACCATAGGTACCCCCCATGTGCACCCCCACGCAACCTTCACCAGGGGGCCCGCAACGGGCCCCCAAAGTGAATGTCCGTATGCTTTTCCACGGCGGAAAAGCCGCCGCGGAAAAGCATTACTTTCCCTACATCCTAATATGGCTGGCGGTGTCTGATAGACACCGGCAGCCATGTTAGTGCTTTTCCGCCGTGGTCGCCTTCCGACCGCGGCGGAAAAGCGGAGGACAGATTGTGAGACCCACCAGCCATCCTAATTTGGCGGTGGGTCTTTCAAGCTCCTCGGCGGATTTCCCGCATCCTCCGGGCCGGTGGTGGCTTCCGCCGGCCCGGAGTATGCGGGAAATCCACCATCATAATGACCCCCTAAATGTTCATCACCAAGATAACCTTGGGTGAACGTGTGCTTTACAAATATGCATTTTATGTTATGTAGAGGGAATAAAGTGGTAATGTTCTGGATTATTTACCGATGATCTTCAGGACTTTGAACTCTACACTTCCTCCTCCAATCAAAGCAAAGGCCGAGAAAATTTAAGTTTGGTCACAGGGATTTGCCTATTAATACAAGAACTGTAGTGTGGGCCATGTGATAAATAGATAGGAAAGACGGTTCTAAAAAAAGGTGTTCGTGTAGATGCTTGTCTTCAGAGGCTGGTTACCCTCACATGTTAAGGACAGAGATGAAGAGTAGGACTCAGTATAATGCACATTCCGAATATGTCATATAGTTATTCCTTGTTATTACGGTGATTGTACTGCGCATTCCACTGAAGTTACTAGATTTGATTGCACCTAGCAAGCCTGATTGAAGTATACCACATAGGCATAAATCTCCTAGACAGAGGCTCAGAATACCTACTTAAGAGTCAGCTTTACTGCATAATTAGGTGCAAAACAAGAATAACCCAATGTAAAAACACTACAGAAAACACAATGCTAACTATTGAGCAGGAAAAGAAAGAAAAATGCTTTTTCAAAAATGTTTCAGGTTTCAGGTTTCAACCAAAAACAAAAAAGGTGTCTGGAGGGCCAGGCTTTTTACAATTCAGACGATGAAGACCAACAGCAGGATGCACGGCCAGACTGGGAACCGAAACAGGTCCTGGCAAAAAGCTCAGCCGGCCCGAGAGGGAGGGGGAGCTAGTTGGAAGCATCACTCCCATCTCACTGCTGGTGCTTTTGTTACAGAGGGCTGATATTGCAAAACTGGCCACCAGTAAACAAAATGGCCCCCAGGGGTACAAAACCAGCCGCCAACCAGGCGGCCCCCTGGGAAAACACCCGGTACCTGCTACGGCCAGTCCGCCCCTGGATAGGATGATCCACCCACCACCTCCCAGTCAGTCGTGTGGGACCTTTTCACCATTCCACCCAGTGAGAAGAACGTCTTTGCAAAGATGGTCATGTGTGGTCTCTGCGACAAGCAGCTTTCGAGAGGTACTTGGAAGAAGCATTCTTTCAGTGCCTTGATTTGTTGAAGCACTTGACAGTGTAGCACATAATGAAGGTCAATGCTGGAAAGAGGAAAAGGCAGGAGGATGAAGGAAACTCAACATGAAGTGATCCATTGCACAGTCTGCAGGCAGGTGTCAGTGCACCTTCTGATGCTGCAGCTGCTCTCACACATGAACAGAACCACCAGCATGACCAGACCGCTGCCTTCAGCATGGATTTTAGGACATTTATTTTAGCAGGGGGCAAAGTCCTCTAGACAGGGACCAGATCTTGACTGTGCACGAGTGGGTGTGCAAAAAAAGTATGGTTGTTTTGTTGGATCCAATGAAACATTATATAAAAAGAATGTTTAAAAAATAGAAAATAATTTCTTGTTAGAGCTGCCTTTTATTGTTAGAATATAGTAAAATAATGTATGTTGTTTGTCATGTCTGTCTACTAATGTTAATATATGCTTACAGTCCACTAGAGCAGGTTACAGTGACTATTAAATGCTCACTCTACTATTATAGGTCTAAGGTAAAGGCAAAAACCTTTAACAAGAGACTAGGACTTGAATGGTTACAACAGCCATCTACAGCAGACCATAAAGATATAAGAACTGTGCACACTATGATGAGAGAGGTTCCATATCCTTAAAACCTGCTGTAACAGGCTATACCGACCATTAAATGCCCTTAATTGGCCCAAGTTGAAAGTGAGCACTTATAAATAGGGAGTGGACCTTTTATAGCTGCCTCAAGTCTTTGAATGCGTGCAGTGTGGGGTTGGCCGCAAGGAGTGGCCTGATGCCAGGCCATACGCCCAACCCCCACGGACTGCATGCAACCCCCAAACTGTTTACTGCCCTTGGCCGTGCTTGGTGTGGAGTTGGCTGCAGGGCCTCTCCTTCGGCCAGGACCTGTGCACAGCACACCCTAAATGACTAATCCCCTCTCGAGTGACCAAACCCTCACTGTGCATGACCTTTGGGTCAGTGTGGGGTTGGGTACAGGACTTCATCTGGGACCAGGTCATTTGCTCAACTCCCTGCATGTGGCCAACCCACATTATGCATGGCCTATGACCATGAATGAGGGAGTTGGCTGCTTCAGCAGTGCACAATATGGCATTGGGCACAGAGCCTAGCACATGGCCTGACCCTGTGGCGAAGCCCCTGCATGCAGCCAGCCTCCCACTGCATAGGACTTTTGGCCTGCAAGTAGGCCCTGAGCCCAACCCCCTGCAGATGTCCAACCTCTTCACTGCACATGGCCTTCAAGCATTCATGATATGGGTTTTGCCACTTCAGACTCACCTGGGGCCTGGCCCCGTGCCCAACCACCTACATGTGGCCAAACACAGCATGGGGTTGAGTACAGAGCCTGTCCTGCGACCAAGCCCTGTGCTCATTCTTCGGTTGCCAGCCAAACCCTCACAGGTAATCAACCCCCCATTCAACGCACCATTCAGCCATGCATAGTGGGGCAGTTTGCTGCTTAAGACATGCACAGTGTGGGGTTGGGCCCAGGGTAGTCAATACCCCTACAGATGACTAACCCTCCTGTGTGGGGTGACTGTGCACCCATCCCTTGCAGAAGGCCAACCCTCACTGCGCATGGTCATTGAGATGGGGTTAGGAACACAGGGGCATATTACCAAGCAATAGCGATAATTATCGCTATTGCTTGGTTAGAGACAAACATTTACCGCTGAGCTGCGGCGATTTTTACCGCAAATAAACCTTGGTATTACCAAGGTTTATCGCAAATGCGATAAAAAGTGCCGCAATGCATGAATATCGCTGAAAAGTCCGCGATATTCATGCATTACCGAGCTAATGCTCTTAGCCATGTTATCCACCTCCCATTGGATAACATGGCTAAGAACTGCTCAGGGCATGTGTTAGCTTTTGGAGATATTCGCGCTTAGCGCGAAAATCTCCAAAAGTTGGTAATAGGAGATAGCGATGTTAGCGACTGTTTTCAGTCGCTAACATCTTGGCACGCCCACTTTGCATGTCATTAGTGATAAATATCACTGACATGCAAAGTGGGGCCCAAGATGGTCGCTATCTCCTACTAGCTGTCGCTAACTGGTGTTAGCGACAGCTAGGTAATAGGGAGATAATTTTATCTCCGCTTTTGAAGCCAAAAAAGTGGAGATAAACCCCCTTGATAATATGCCCCACAGTGCCTGTTTGGATCGGTTTTATAAACTCTGAGACTCCGTGCTAGAGTTTCACGAAAACAAAGATGATGCTGTACGAGCCAACTTGATTGATTCCAAAAATGACATGGCTTATTTAACAGATTTGTTTAACATATTTAAATAAACAAATCTTTAGCTTTATCCTTTACGATTATTTTTTACGTAATTTGCAATTTTTAGTTTAATATAATCCTTTGTTCTCTTAATTTTCTGTGCATAATGCGAATGTTACTATGGTTGATTTTTAATAAATAATGTTATAATTTCAAACTTCAAGGTGTCTTATTTACAGCATCTTTCTTTACTATGTTGTAGGGTGTAGGCAGAAATATACATACATAAAATAATGCAAATTTGTCACTGCATCTTTCTGTTTGTTTGCTTAAAGGAGGTAGATTTCCAGGGGGTCGCTGAGTAATTTTTTTCCTGAAAAGTGGGCAGTAGGCCAAATATGTTTGGGAACCTCTACTTTAGAGTTTGTCCACATATGGACATACCCTACTACTCTGAGGGCAAATCACTTCAATCAGTCGTGGGACACTACTTGCAATAGCATATGTTCCAGATCCCGTGGGAATTCAAGGAATGGTAAAATTCCTAAGCCACTTAACCCTAATGAAGTCGACAACTTAGTGGTTTTGTTCCCTAGGACTTTGTTCTCAAAGAGGGACTATAACATTAATGGAGCTGAAAACAGACAGGTATCAAAAGTCCATGGGGAAAATAATCAGATTATTAGATTGTTACTTTTCAAGAATATTCCAGACTCCTGATGTATGGAACATCTTTTTCTTCTCCTCCTTTTTTTGTTTTTACTATTTTTTATTTATCTTCAGAGTGGTACGGGAAAAGAAAAACAACAACTACCATCACACAATCGTGACTTGAAAACACCAGTCAATACAAGTAAGCACAAGGATAACGTCCACGGCACAGCCCATTTTTGTTTGAACCATAGCCTGGATGCCATGCAGCCAAAAACAAAATATATGGAAAGTGTGCATAAAAAGCAGGGGAGGGGGGTCCTCCATGGGCCAGGGAGTGGCTGGGAGAGACAGGGGAAGGAGGATGGCCCGATATTGGAGCTGACCACGAGATGGCCATTGGAGCTAAAGCTGAAGCTCAAAGGGATTTGCCCAGGGTCACAACCAGTATGTCTATGAATGATCACCGGCCACCGTACAGAAAGGGTGACCATGTGTGCAGGAAGGTCTCCGCCTTGTGTTGCAGATTATGACCGAGTTGCTCATGTGAGTATGTTTTATGCATTTAAGTGACTGATTCTTATAAGTAGGTGGGTGTCGAGAGCGCCAGTGTTGGATAACACAACGTTTCGACGTCATGAGTTTTGTATGAAGCAGCCGACATCCATGACGGGATAGAGAAGGGGAATGTGCTGTGTCATCAGGACAGGAAGCACCATTATCTCATGCAACGTGGACCCAACAGCATCCCACAAAGGACAGATTTTGGGGCATTGCACCATGTTGCAGCGTGTGTTATTTGCTGCGCCAACAATTAGAGTAAGGCAGCAACCTTGTCGCTCTGAGTTTAAATAGGTTCAGTGCCAGTTGTGCCTTGTTTTGATGAAGCAGCACTTTATCCTGGCCTCCCTGGCTCCTCTGCTTAAAGTGTCCAATAGCTCATCCCTGTCCTACACCTACTATTCCAACTGGTGCCGAGTCTGCCACCTAACCCACAAGCCCTCCAACTGCAGCTGGAAGTACACATGCTGAATCAACAGGTTGCAAAAGCCCAACTTCACCCCTCTAAAGCAGCCTATGTATTAAGATAGGATAGAGCGGTGAGGATAAGAGGGCCAAAGACTGAGGGCCCAGTCATCTCATGAGGCAGTGGCATAGCTGGATATATATCCACTGCTGATGAGGTGGTAAATGGAATTTCTCACAGAGTGTCTCAAAGGGATTGAACGCCTCCTGGGCAACTACATGATGTAGAGAAGGATTCCCACCAGATGCCCCAGTTAATCATCTTACTTTCATTTAGAATGACTGTATTGCCCAACGAGGACATCCCATCATGAAGATAGGTGTCTACCAAGAGTAACCTATGCGTTCTTGTCCATATCTTGGCCAGATGTACAGACAATATTTATGGCGTGGGTTGCTGAGTAACACAAGGCCATCTGTTGCAGTCTATGAGGGGGCAAGCAGGTTCATAGGATGGCCTCCACTGGGTCCGAAAAGCAAATGCCCAAGGGGGTCAAACTAGCAGACAGCAGAAGCACAACCCCACAGGGCGCCCAAGTCATGCGCCACAGCCAATAGGATTTAGAGGCGTGTCGTACTATAGCCGAGCAGCCCAGCAAGATTCTTACTTGCAGCCCAACGTGGCTGCTGTGCGGACAGGATTTTCAGTCAGCCAGCTGCATCCTGGCTCCAGTGCGTTGTGGGTCTCCGCTTTGGTCCCAGTGTTTAGGTCTCAAGTGCTCCTTTGGTGAGACAATCTGGATCTCCCCAGTGGCCCATGGCCCCCTTTCGTCGCACCTTCCCAGTGCAAGCAGGGCAATCTGGATCGCAATAGAGACACAGGCCGCACCGTGCTGCCCACCATGTCTCAGTCTCCCCCATGGGCCCTTTCCCAGCAGGGCCTCAGAGGCGCGTGGTGGTTGGAAAAAGCGATCCTACTCTCCAAAGCACCAGAGTTGCCGGAAGCAGCAAAATTCAGCCCACGCAGGTGTTAGGTAGTATTGGAGGGGATCCCATATGTGATGTCCTTATCACCACATACTACAGGCCCATCCGACCTAGGATCAGAGCCAGATTCGTTGGAGCTTCAGCGGCATGCAGCCTTCTTGGTCACTGATGTGGCCAAGCCCCCTCACCGATTTTCTTACTAGATGGAGACATTAAGATACTGGCTGGTGGCTCTCCTACCGACAGTTATCTCTTCTCTGATTCACCACACCCAAGTGCGGTTTGTCCCAGAACAATCATCTCGGAACCACCTTTGGACTCCTACCATGCCATATGGATAGCCAAAGACCTCCCAGAGGATGCCTTGGCCCTCTCACTCGACGCTGAGAAGGCATTTGACAGAGCCGAATGGAGCTACCTATTTGCATTACTCTGCAAATTCAGCCTCTGAGAGGATTTCATCTCCAAGTTCTGGAGCATTTACGATTCTCCCTCAGCACAGATTAAGTGTGGCAGTTTCCTTTCAGACCCTTTTTCTGTTCCGCAGGGGAACATGTTTAGGGATGCTCGTTGTTGCCCCTACTTTTCCTCTTGACCATGGAATCCCTGGTCTTGTCCCTGTGATAATTGAAGCAAATGGTAGGTATCCCCACCACTGGGGGACTGTCGCCACTCCATCTCTACACTGATAATTTCTGCTCATGCTCTCTGTTCCCAGACCTCCTGGAGCTCATCTCCACCTTCTTGGCGCTCTCCGGATACAAAATCAACTGGGGAAAGAGCGAGGCCCTGCCAGTCTTGCGGGTGACCAATAGGGCAGCCATTGTCAGTTTCTCTTTCCAATTAAAACCCTCTCAGCTTAAATACTTAGGGATATACATTAATCAGGGTCTGTATAAGACTTGACCTCTAGAAGTGGACGGAGCTCAGAAGTTTGTTGTGAAATATGACACAAGCTGTCAAAATGGGGACACACCAGCGGTTCACCTATGTCTTGGGAATACTCCCATTGCTAATGCCCCTAAACTATTGAGGCCTTCATTTGGGCGAAGGTGAGACTCTGATGGGTCATAGGCAAACATAGCGCACAGGTCCTGTGGTGACATGGGACTACCCTCAGTCGAGCACTAAAGTATGGCCTTACACCTGGTGCCGCATGCCTACATGGAGCCACAGGTTCAAGACCCACCATTGTGGCTCGTATTGAGCGCAACAATACGAGCTGTCTGAGGGAGATGTACGCATTATATAAGTATGACGCCTTCACTCCTGGTTCATCACTTCCATAGAATCACAGCCTACCTAATTAGGCAAAGGTGCCACATGTAATTATTTTTATTGGTTGTCCAACCACTCCAGAATAAAGTATCTGAGTGGGTAGCGTTGTGACAACTTTCAACAACACTTTGATCTACCCTTATCACATATAATCAAAATAACCAGCTCCACTGTAATCAGGTGTCGCAGCACACCTGGATGGTATTCGGCAATCCGGGTGAGACCCCGATGATGAAGCATGTCACCAACTAGGTTAGTGAGTGAGGGGTCTTCTAAGGACAAAGGATTGTCCCAGATTGGGTTGCAGGGCTTGCACCTCAATACCATACGAATATATAGGTATTAAGTACCCCTAGTGGTTACTAAACAAGGTTTATTACATATGGCCTTTATGGATCTTTCCTCAGCTTTCGATCTGGTTTACAGATCAATGCTGTGGAATATTTTGCTTGATATGGGCATTGATCGCTTCCTGGTTTACTTTCTGGTAGATTTGCACCAGGACCTATCAGCTTCAGTTAGAGTTTCTCAGGATGGGAATTGCACAAGGCACTTTAAATCAGGCAGGGGCGACCGTCAGGGGTGTACATTGGTGCCACTACTTTTTACCCTTTATATTAATTTGCTTGAAAAATCTTTAGCGGTGGCAACCCCTGACGTCCCGCATGTAGGAGAAAGGCTTATTCAGTTTCTTCTGTGCTACTAGCCCGTACTGCTGTTGGTCTTCAAAGGCTGCTGGATGCCTTTGGAGCTTACATGCTGCCCCTGGATCTGATAGTGAATATCTCGAAATCGCATGTTATGACAATAGGCCAAGGAAATAGAAAGTCTAAATCTTTCTTCTGTAACAGAGCTGAAGTGACCGGGGTGACCTTATTTACTTATTTGGGGGTACCTTTTGACAAAAGATGCTCCTGGGTTCCCCAACAGAGAGTTAAAAAGAATGCAGTAGTCAGATCTACTTCAGCTTCACTAGGGTTTGCACAGCGATTAGGGGCTAGGCCATTTGAGGCCAGGCTTAACATTTATAGATCCAAGTTTTTAGCAGTTGCTATGTATGGCTCATCTATTTGGGGCTACAAACAGCAGGACAGGGTACCTGTTAGCAGAAAATATATTTTTACGCGTCCTCCTGTCTGTACCTCAATCCTCCTCAACTTTTGCTATCCATCAGGAACGGGGGCTGGGCTTTGTTTCTGATCTGTTGAGCCTAGCACCGCTGGTCTGCTGGCTTAAAACCTGGCTTAACGCAGATTTAACACTGAACCAGCGGATCCTGCGGGATTGCATTAAGCTGGATAAAACCAGTAGCATCCCATGACTGTCTTATGTTAAACTTATGCTCTCTAGATTGGGGCGCCCTGAACTTTTTTATGCTGCAGAGGGGATTAAAAAGTAAGATGTGATGTGGGTTAAATCCCAGTTTTTAAATCTAGTGGCGTTGAATCGTGAGGAGCAGGAGCTACAGAAACCTCAGGCTAGTGCCCATTATCTGACAAAATCCTCTCTGTTAATGGAGCCCTATTTGAGAATTTTGACTAAGCCTTTCCACCGCTGGCTCCTCACTAGATTTCTTTTCAATCTGATCCATTTTACGCTTGATGATTTGCCTGGGTGGTGTAAACCAGAGGATGGAGCCCCGTGCCAGTGTGATAACCATTCCCCACAGGACACATTGCACTTTATGATGATTTGTCGTTATTACAATGAAATTCGTAGGAAGTTTTTAGTCTTCCTATTGAAGGACAAAGGCTTTTTACAGGTTAGACCAGCGTTGCTTTATCTCCAGATGTTTAATAGTACCTGGGACATATTTAATATTGCCAGCTTTCTTGTTGCTGCTGTTCGTCTCAGGAAAAGAAAAGATTCTATGATAGACTATGTATAAAGCCCTTATTTTTATATATCAAGGACATTTTTATAGAATTTGACACATCCTGTTTTAACAATGATAAATTATATTGCTGACGTTGCTGTTTTTATCTTTTTATTCTTTTTTAATCATCGCTCATATGTATTGATGGATAAGTTGACAGTGGTTTTTTGTATTTTGTGCTTTGTACTTTTATGATTTTAATTAATCGATTAAAGTGGATTGTCTGTTTGTCTGTCTGACTTATGCTATGCACTAAGTTTTTCGTAACAAGAAGATTTATTATGTCTGTATTCTGTAAATAATGTTTTATGTGTCAACAATTCTTGTGGAAATGTTAATAAGGAGTATATTGATAACACTGAAAAGGAGAAAACCTGATGAACAGAAAAAATAGAAATACAAAAAAAAAATGTAAGCCCAGAGTTAATATATATGACTTCTGAAGGCATTAAATAGTGATGGTTGATTTATGGTGGGAGAGGCACTTCTCGTTTGACTAGGTTTGTCTGTGATTCCAGCCTCTCGACTCTTATTTAGAATCACTCCCCTTTTTGCTCTCCTTCTCCAGCGCCGTCACCAGTGGCCTCTCCCTGCAGCCTTTGGGAGCTTTGAGACACCGTAGCCTCGTGGATGGAGGGAAGTTTTAAGGGCAGCCCACTGCTCTCTGTATTTGCGACATCACTGTCGGGCCCTGAGGCGCCCAGGGTCCACCCACCATTAAGATCCTGCACAAGTAGTTAACATGCACTGTTTTCAACAAGACTACGGACGGCCTGCAGGCTTTGGAGCTCTTCCCTGCACCTCTCCTCTCACTGCTCTTGGTACGGACAGGAGGTGACGGCCCCCAACGATCCAGGCCATAATTGCTGGGAGAGCAGAATCCACAAACAGAGGGCACAGGTGGCGACGCGCTTTATTGGTCAAGAGGTGGAGCACTTTTCACCGCACAGGAGATCCAGGATCATCGCCCTAAGGCTTTCTCGCCAGAGTCTGAGTTGGTCCATTAAACTCCAAGGACCTTCAGCCCTTAGTTGGTCATTACCAAGATGGTCATCGATCTGTAGCTGGTTAAGATGCTCCCACGACCGGGATCATGAGCATTTAAAATATCCCGTGGATCCCCTGCCATCCACCTACCATTTTACCACAGTGCCCCAAGACCTGTCATTATTATTGTGGCTAATCTATTGTTCACTTGTAGCTGAAGGCAGAGGTGAGCGCCACCCCCAGGGCTAGGCAACATGGCGGCTCCTACCACGCGTGTCCAGCCAAGAGGGGTGATGCGTCCAGGTGGGCTTTTAATGGACTGTGTAACCCCTAATCACATATTGACGCTTGGGGGATCTTGTGACCTTTTAAGAGCTAAGGGAGACTGGCCCATCCTTCCCTGTAAACTACTGTAGCACCTGCCATCTTGATCAGCCCTCACTTGACTCTGTTCCTGTTCACCCACCAGGACATTTACTCTGAGAACTTTCTGTAGTCAGCTCAGAACTAGCCATTTTGACTGATGCCCAGTGGAGCTACCTCACGAGCTAAAGGGGAGATGGACTATGGATTCCCTCCTTTTCCATCACCTACCCAGCCGGTCTTTGGCCAAACTCTCCTGCGTCTCTCTTGTCCTTATCTCCCTCCTCCCCCTTCACCCTACCCCTTTCCGCTCTACCTTTCTCCTCTTTCCAGCTATTGACCTTTGCCCTCTCCCGTCCTTGCTCATAGTTCCCACCCGGATTACCAACTGGACTTTCTTCTGTGAGCTTTCCCTCGTCATTTGACCTAGCTTTTTGAATTATGCCTGATGGAGCTACCTTGTTTAGATAAAGGGGAGACGGACTGTGGATTCCCGCCTTGGACGTCACCTACACAGTCGGTTTTTGGGCATACTTCCTTTCATCACTCCTACCGTCTTTTCTCTTATCCTCATCCTCCCCTTCACACTTCCCCCTCCTCTCCACTCTATTTGTCTCACCTTCCTTTCCTCTCTCAATGTGTTGATTATTCTTGATGTTATGTGTAATTGTTATCATTTTTCTGTAATATTGTGTAACCTAATGTAAAGCGCACTGATATCTACGGGTCTAGCCAGTGCTATAATAAACTCATTAAACAAAAATAAAATTAAATAAAAACACCAGAGGCTGATGTATATCTAAACATGCTGGTATACGGCACGATCTGCATAGGACACTGTCACATTGTTGCAGATCTTGCTAAGTTGGATTGCGCTAGTCCTCAGCATATTGCCAAGGGTCGTTTACTCCAGCGTGCTATATCAATTGCCAAGTTTAGAGATCCCGCGGAACTTGAGGCCCACTACTTGGGAAAAAATGCCAGGGATCATCCCTACTGAGAGGGGGAGTACATTAGCTAGACTCCACTGATCCCCTAGAGGCAGATCTTATATCGCGTAGTTACACTGAGTAGATGGCACCCGCCTCACAGACACAGTGGATAGAAAGACTGGGGTGATTAGCTATTACATCAATATTTATTCCACACACATAGTCATTGATGACACTGCAAGGACAGACTGTTTAAGTGAGGTCGGCTCGGTCTGGCTAACTCCTGCACACCACCAGTTACTTAGTGAGTCTTAAGACTTTCACTGCTGAGGAGATCATTCACGTGATTGACTCAATGGGCGGCTCTAAAGCATCTGGCCTTGTGGCTGTACTGGGGCTTTCTACAAGGTTTACAAACACCTCTTAGCCCCTGTTGGACCTGGCCCTTTTTGCAACGCTATCCCCAAACTTTTTGCCTTCTTCCTATTTTTTCTGATCTGTTTCTGTTGGCTTTAGAACCCTGGGCTCTTTACCCCTGATAACCAGTTCTAAAGTGCATATGCCCCCTGTGTAAATTGTATTGGTGATTGTTTTATCCATGATTGGCATATTTGATTTACTAATAAGTCCCTAGTAAAGTGCACCAGGTGTGGCCAGGGCCTGTAAATCAAATGCTACTAGTGGGCCTGCAGCACTCATTGTGCCATCCACATGAGTAGCCCTGAAAACACATCTCAGACCTGCCACTGCAGTGTCTGTGTGTGCAGTTTTTAACTGTCATTTCGGCCAGGCAAGTACACCCAAATTCCAGGCCCAAACTTTCCCTATTACTACATGTAAGTCACCTCTAGGGTAGGTCCAAGGCAGCCCCATGGGCAGGGTGCAGTGTTTTTAAAAGTTAGGACGGGTGTTTTACAGTTATGGTGAAATACTGCAAATTTCATTTTTCACTATTGGAAAGACAATCTCTCCCATAGGGTAACATGGGGATTGCCTTGAGATATCTTTTGAGTGGAATTTCCCATTGGGAGCAGATAGAGATTTGGAGATTGAGGTCTCTGAACTCACAATTTAAAAACACATCTTTTGGTGAAGTTGGTTTCTAATTTGCTTGTTTGCAAATGGCAATTTTAGAAAGTGGGATTTTTTTTGCTTAACCATTCTGTGGCTCTGCCTGTCTTTAGAATGCATGTCTGGGTTGGCTGACAGTTGGGCTCACGTGCATTCACTCTAGACAGTCATAGTTATAGTCATGATCTTTATTTGATTTTATGGATAAAATCATAAAAGACAGATCATTAAAAACAACACACAAAGTTTCAGCACCACAATCATTCATGTTTTAAAACCCCCTTCTAGACAGTCACATAAAGGGAGCTGAGGTGTGCCTTTCATATCCTGATGGGCCATCACCAGGCTGATGGGCCTTCCTGAACTAGAATGGTGGGAGGAGTTGTCACTGACACCTGAATAGGGCTGTGCCTGTCCACACACAAAGCTGTCTCACCCCACTGTAGTGTGTTTGGAGCAAGGTCAGGGAAAGGCAGGGTCCTGTGCACTACAAAGACTGTCCTTTGAAGTTTGCCTACTTTAAAGGCAGAAAGGGGTCTAAGTAGTTGACCTCTGACATCCTAAAATCAGAACACTTCTGGATTGCTGCGTCTGGCCTGGGAGAGAAAGGACTGGACTTTGCTTTAGAAAAGGGGGGGCCAATCGGCCCCCACGCACACATGGCTGGGCCCGGCCCCCCTCTCTGGCCGATCCTGGTTGGTTGCGCGTCCCGCCCTTGCCCCGGAAGCATTTTTGCGCTTCCGGGTCAAGGGGGCGGGACCGCAGCTTAGAAGGGGTTAAGAGCCTGCGGAGCGCAGGAAGTGGCCTCTTTGTGCCCGCGCTTCCCAGGCTCGCTCCTTGCCCCGCCGTGGGGCCGTTTAATTTTCTTTTCTTTTTCTCCCCTGCAGGTCATCGCGATCGGGGCATGCGGATTTTTCGGGGAGATGGGTACCGCAGCAGGATCAGGACGTTCGGCGCAAGAAGAGTCGGAGAGAGAGCCCAGTTGAAAGTCGGGAGCTGCTCGGCATTTCCAGGAGTGCTGTGCAGAGCGGGGAGAACGTCAATCCAGCACGGAGTTCGTTGCTGGACATGACGCGGGCTGGGGCAAAAAGGTGAGCCATTGGCCGTGGTGCCGTGGGTGATCGGCGCACTACTGTTTGGCTCAGTGGGTGGAGTGTATTATGAGGCTATGCTTCCTCGTAGTGAGATCTGCTCTCAGAGCACGACAAGGTTGAGAAATGATGGGCTCAGCTTGTTCCAGAGACCGGGGCATTCTGAGGATTTTAATTTCACTCAGTGCAACACAGGGTAAATAGCTCAAATGATAGAGCGCTCGCTTAGCATGCGAGAGGTAGCGGGACCGATGCCCGCATTCTCCATTCAAAAATGTTTGGAAGTGCTCACACCAATAGCGCAGGAACACGTTAAGAAAAAATCGACTAAGGAAACGCCTCCATGGTAGCGGGTTTCCGGAGCTTTTGTCGTGGGGTATTTGTAATTCCGAATGGAAAAGAGTGTTGGCCTAACGGTTAGGGCGCTCGATTTACGAACTGGGGATGTGGGTTCGAGCCTCGGTGTCGACGCTAAACATCCTGTGAGTCTGGGCAACTCACTTAATCTCCCAAAAAATGAAAGTTTGTCGTTATGTAATGTAACTGGTGCTATGTAGGGCGCTCTGATACCCGAGTCGGGTCATGTTCACGCTATATGAAACTATAGCTGCCAAGGTTTCAGATTGCTATGTGTGACGTTCTTAACATTGATTTAATGCGTGAGGAATGTTGCTGGTTTTGGTGGTGTGTAAGCAGAGTTTGTTAGGGCAAAAAATGTGATACTGGTGTTACAGGCAAGACCCGAACAAGCCCATCCGGATGACGAGGGTATAATTGGTGAACTGTTGGGCCATAGGCGACTGGGAGCATCTATCTAACCTCTCTATTATTAATTATATGACACAGAAAATGCGTCCTCTTCATATGGAATAAGGAGTTAAGTTATTTTCACAGTCCGGAAATTGTCGGAGCCACTTCCCTCTATCTTCATGCATGGAGGGAAAGATACCCTTTTACCCTGCACAGCCTTGCACCGCCTTTTGGCGAGATTTACGCTGTGCAAATGCTACTTGCGTACATTGGAAAATTATCACCTCTTCGTCCCAAGCCTTTATCGTTGAACAGCTCGTCTGTTCCATAGAACATTTTGCACGGATATGGAGGCAGGACACAGATTCTGTGCATATCAGGGTTGCAGCATTATAACTGGATGTACAGGTATTCCTAGGATTTCTACAATGCGAATGTCTGGGATGCAGGTTTAGCAGTGGACTGCTTCTGAATGTGCTGCCCTGTGTGTGCGGTTACATCTTATACGGAGACGGGCTTGTGGGTTCTCAGTGGACTTTGGTGACCTCTGTGTTTGTTTTGGGGGCATGTGCCAGTATTTCCCATGATTGCTTGGGTTCACCGTTTTTCTATGTAGATGTTTCTGTACCACCATTTGTGATCTCAGAACACAACCGTGCACCAGGGAACGATAGCTCCTTTCTTGCTTTTCATGTGTGCATGTCCAGGAAGGACTTGAGACAGGGTGTGTGTGTATATCTGTGTGCACATGTGGGAGGAAAACAATGAGGATTGCAGGGACGAAAGTCAAGAATGGGATTCTGTTTCAGCATACATGAAGCTATATCTAGCTGCCTGCGCTACCATCGAGTGGTCAAGTTAAAAATCGCGGAATCAATTCTATTTTCATGCCTTTCAGATGGGATAGATAGAAGGGTATTTAGCGTGACTAAGGGGGGTGTCTGCACATGGGGGTGACAGAATCTGCGCTAATAGTTGTGTTTTCATTACTCTAAGCGGTCGGCTTGCTGAATACCTTTTTATAACCAGGCTATTTGCAAAGATGGAAAATATTGCAATGAGCACAGATGTCTAGCTTACGCAATTTTCAACTGCGCCCTTAATTAAATTGGCCACGCCCCTTTTAGACACACACTCCCAGTTTTCTTCCGCATTTTATGTGCAATGCTTGGCGCGCTTTACGCTGTCAGTGGGATGTTACTTTGTTTATATGTACAGACCGGAGGTGCGGGCGCATAAATAATGATGCAGTAGGACTACCTCTTGTAGTGTGGTACTCTGTGGGCTCCATACTGCAGACTATGATTCGGATCTATGGGTAGGGAATGTTACTGGTTTCTTAATAGATACATCTTCCCCGTCCTGTGACGACACTTACTAATTTACTAATGGTTGTGGTAAAAAGACAGGCCGGGCTCGGAGTTCCCAGATTATAAGGATATCATTGCTTTTGACTGGTCCAGAACGCAGGCTATGATTCGGATCTATGGGTAGGGACTGTCATTTAGGCTCCCCCTTCTCCTCAATAGAGGAATAACATTCTGCTGTGGATTGTTAGTTTATTGGCCTTTAGACACAGCAACAGCAGCAAGTTATGCTTTACTGTATGCAACGAATTTTAGATGTCAAGGAATTCCAGGGTTAGGCCACTTGGAGCAGGAAAGTGAATCCTCCAGTGGATTTCTTATTGGAACCTGAGTTGAGAATCTGAGGTGCTACCCCTGAGCGAAGAGCCCTGTTTTGTCGGAGGAGGACCATTGAAATGTTAAGTTCCTGGCCTTCCTCATGCGGATGAAAGGAGGTAGCGCAGATATATACCATGATGTTGATCTAGGGGTAGGGACTGTCATTTAGGCCCCCCTTCTCATCAGTATGGTATAGCATTCTGCTGTGGAGTGTTAGTTTATTGGATTTTTAGAAACAATAACAGCAGCAAGTCCCTGTGTCTGTTTTCTAGATGGGACGTGCCCGGAGCTCAGGATGGCTCTTGTATTGACTTTTCAATTATTGCTCATTCCTATGGTGGGTGCGTCACATGGTTATCTCATGAACATCCAACTATTCTCTTCTGAACTTTATGCATTACTGAATGCAACGAGGCTTAGGTGGCAATGACTTCCAGGGCTTTGCCACTTGGACCAAGAGAGTGAATCCTCCAGTGGATTTCTTATGGAAACCTGAATTTGGAATCTGATGTGCTACCTCTGAGCGAGGAGCCCTGTTTTTTGTCTGAATTACTTACATTTGGTTTATAGTGGTACTCCTTTTCATTGAGAAGCTCTGTGGATGGTGCAAAATGCCTTAAACATCATCTAGCCAGATCAGGTAGCCATTGAGGTGCTTGTGGAAGTGGTGTCATTTGTTCTTGGGGCAAATTATGTGAGCATAGCGTGAGAAGGTTGCCTGGCATATGCTGTCCATTATGCTAGTGGGCACCTTGCACCAGTCCAAACGACCCTTATTGATGGTAGGTTACAGACAACCTTATTAGAAAACTATCCTAGTGGCAGCTGTGGAGGGAAGCCTTCAGGCTAAGTCTTGGAGGAATGTAAAGCAGCTTGTTTTACCAGTCTTAATCTCATGAATGAGTAAATGGAAGGAGAACCACACCAGGCGTATATAAAATATATGTATTTGTTCTAAGCACATCCCTCGAGTCCCTTTATGAGGCTAGAGGCAAATAATTACAGTCTGTAAACTTATTTAACACACAGTAAATTAGCACCATATACGTTGAGCTCTAGGGGCGTACCAAGCCATATATCAAAAAAGTGGTATACGAACCACGAATGGCATACAGACAAGGCCTAGAGCCTGTAGAACTGCTGGGGCCACCACAATGGCATCAACCGAACTGATGGTCACATCAATAGTGGGAACTTCTCCACGCTAATGACTTCTTTCTTGAGGTCTTGATATTCCTACACCCTGGCCCTTGTTGTCATACCTTCAAAGGTATCCCAGCGCCCAGTTGCAGCATCAATTAGGCAGTGGGGGATCGGTGTCTAAACCCCTGGGCTCCATGTGCTGGTAGTGCGCTTTGGTAGCGACAGTAAGTAGTCATGAAAGGGCTATGGCATTCACTGTGGTATACAGGTTTATTCTTAGGCAAGGTTATACTAATAGACACACCACGGTAGCATTGAGTTAAGTGCGCTACATGTGACACAAGCTGATGCTATGCTGACCACTCGCAAATGGCGAGTAAGGAAGGGAATACATACAGGGTTAATGCCAGCTAGGGCTTATCATCTGAAGACAATGAATGCAGACACGGGTGGGGCAGCTGTAGTTAGGAAGCCAGGAACCCTACCCATCATACAGCGCTATTGCACGGCATTTCACACTGTGTATTGTCCTGAAGTAATCAGGGATGGGCTATTGCATTTAGGGTGGACTACAGGTCTAGGCTTTCATGAAGGTCGTACTACCAGGCACCCTCACGGTAGCCATGATGTAAATGCCTCGCAGGTGGCACAAGAAGGATGCTATGAGACACACTGGCGGTTGCAGGTTGGTTGGAAATGCATCTGGGGGCAGACTTTAGCTAAGGCTTAGCGTGTGACAAACAACATAGTACGGGCATGTGTACTGTATCTTTCGTACGGAAACCAGAAGCACTAATCATTCTGTGTCTGTTTTATTTTATGTCTGACTGGACCCATGGTTGATACCTGGGAAGGGCTCCACACCACAACTGCAGGAGGTGGACAGCCAAGAGGATCATTACACCGGCATCTGGAGTGTCGAAGAAAAGCATCAAGTGTGAGGAGCAGCCATTTCAACGGTGAAAGCGGTGCCGGCTGGTAAAGGTGCTACCCATGTATCATAATTGTAGTGTGTGATGGTCACGCATTTGGGTTGCCAGGGGCAGGGCCCCAGTAATGTAGCGGGATGTTGCATCACATAAAATGGCAGTAGTTGCCTTATCAGGAAAATGTATTTCTACAGTAACGGCGCCCGTGCTCGCAGGGCCACCAGGGTCATCATGGTTTATTCATAGGTTACCAATTGGTAGGGCCAACAATAGGGATGTGGCAGTGCACAGTGCTAGCCTGGGCAAACCCAGGAGTAATAGGCTTATGCAACACCTCAGCACCCGGACGGCGGAGGCCAGGTAGCGTCACCGAGAAGGGGCGTTAGGTGCCTATGTGTAGGCCTGCCCCGGCTTTAGACCCTGCAACTTGGGCAGGGTACTGAGGTAGGTTGGGTGTACACGTATAGGGCCAGGATACCCCTGGTCACAACAACTACAGGGACCCAAAAGATGGGGTTTGTCCGTCCAGAGTGGGGAGTGAGAGGTACTCGATAGGCACACCCCACCACCCTTAGTATTTAACATGCGTGTAGTGACTACTGAGATTATCCCTTCTGGTGGAAGGGATAATCTCAGTAGTAAGCAGAGTAGCAAAAATAAACCCAGACGGCACCAGGGGGGGTCTCAGTTGTTTCCTAGGTTGCAGTAAAGGGGGGTGGACTCTGTTAGTGCGCTGAATCACGCGGTAAAGAACCACTCGGTAAAGAGGACCAACACTTGGATTGAGAAATTATTTCAAACACCTCAATTGCAGTATACTCCACATGGGGGCATCTAAAAGGGACAATTTCGATTCGCAGGGTGGGGTTCACTTGAAGGGGACAGGCAGTGAGCTGCAGACAAAGAATAGTTGGCCATGGTTGGAGTGTTGCTTCTACTTACAGGATGGGGCACATTTGACAGTCAGGGAAGGCCCTATTGATAGGGAACATACTAGCAGGGGTAGAGGGTTTTTTTTATTAGGAAGATATGACCTTTCAGGGTAGGCTGTTGGGGGGGGGGGGCAGATAGTCGGTCAACTATGCTGGCCTGTGGCGGTAAGGTCATAATCGGTGAGCAGCAATTTAAGGTCCTTAGGGGGGGGGGCGGTCCCATTCACAAAAGGGGCCGCCCAGGGGGAGGGGCCACTGGTCTCTCCCAGAACTTCAGGGGCAGGATAGCCATCGCTTAGAAGGTTGCGAGGGAGGGAGTCTACGCTTTCCTCAGGCTGGTAGCCACCCCTCACATACACTATGACATCATCAAGGTGCTCGAGTGTACGGGCCCTCCTGTTATGGTTAAATGGAGTTCAGGGAGCGCACGCGGGTAAACGGGCCCTGGTTGCGCATGCGCATCTCGGACGTGAGAGCGTGGCTGGTAAAAGGATCTGACACCGGTTAGCGACCTTGCCGTAGGACCAAAATTATTAGAATGCAAATTTAATTTCAGGATGTTAGATTCGGTTAGGAACCACGCTGTATTAGCTACTTGTTAAAGTTAGCCCATCATATCATGTCAAAAATGGATGTAAATCTAATGTTCTGAAGTTTGCATTTAATAATTATGTAAATGTTTATTTTATTAATATTTTTAATTTTGTTTCATATTTTAATAAATACGGCCAGGGGGTCTCAGAACCCCTGCCTTCCAAAGAATTATGTGTTGACTTGTTAAATGTGTAACGTAGTCTGCGTGTTAAGGGGGGGGGGGGTGGCCGGCAGTCCCAGACCATGCTGTATTCTGCTTCCAAGGTTCTCCAAGGACTTGAGCTTGCCTCCTTTTAAGAAGTCTCAGGGCCATCAAAGACTTCACCTACCAGTGTCTGGGCTCTTCTGCTGGGAGGCTTGCCTTGCCCAGTGGAGCAACATCTAGTTCCTGGGCCCTAGGAAGTGTAACCTGGTGATCTTAAGGAGAAAATCCACACATCAACTCTCAGAGCCTATTTTCTTGATGCACCACTGTAAAAGATCATCACAACACTGCTGTGTGCCCCGAAGCATGGTGGACTAGACTGATCGACCAGGGTTTGGACCGCAGGCCCCAGTATGCTATCGCAGCACATCAGAAAAATAATTGCAGCGTGACTCCGAGCCCTGTGTCACCGACGTCCATGGCACCCGCTCCAACTTCGATGCAGCACCTTCTCCGCACTGTGGAAGTGACGCAGCGCCTGCTTCGTGGCTGTTAAATCGATGCAGCACCTGCTTCACCTCTATGGTTTCAACACAGTGCGTCTGGATTTTTGACGCATAGTCCCTGGGGTGCCGATTCGTCATCAACACTGCAGCTCAGTAAGAAATTGAGGCCACATATCCATAAACCAACATATCACCTCCCTTGCCAGTAAGGAACCAAAGCATCACATCCCATCCCAGTAAGAAACTAAAGCATCAGCACCCCTGCGTAGCAGTAAGGAACAGACGCATCACCTCACTTGCCAGTAAGGACCTGACGTGTCACCTCCCCTGTGAAGTAAGGAACCAACGCATTGCTTTGCTTTACCAGTGTCTACCCTCCCGGGCGCCTTGCACCATCTTTGATTTTTGATGCATCTAAGGTACTTTGTGCTGAAACGAACACATCCATTAATTTCTATGGACTAAACTGTCTTAATCCTTCATAAGTGATATTTTGACTTGTGTGTGTTGGATTTCTGTTGTTCTGGTCTTGTTTTTTTCAGATAAACATTGGCTTATATTCTAAACTGGTGTGGACTCCTTTTGTAGTGCTTTCACTGGGTTACTGTGTGTGTGTGTGTGTACAAACGCTTTGCATGTTGCCTCTGAGATAAGCCTGACTGCACGTGCGAAGCTACCAATGGGTTATCTCAGCTGTGTGACTCCCGTACCCTAACTAAAGTGAGGGTCCCTACTAGGACAGGATGCAAACCACTGCCTACTAGAGACCCCATTACTAACAGCTACACATCTCCTTGATATGAACTCAGAAGCTCTGGAGAGGGGTGTCTTACCGCCTGCGTTACGAGAGGCAGTGATCACAGTACTTCTGAAACCGGTTAAAGACCCACAACATTGCAGTTCCTTTCGGCCACTATCCTTATTGAATTTTGATAATAAAATGTTGTTTTGTTGTTGACCCGTCTTGCCCTCCTAATGGACCAGATTATTTTCCCTGACAAGTCAAGCTTTGTTTCACATCGTTCAATGTCTCTGAATCTCCGTACAGTATTGCTGTCCTTAATAGAATATCTTCTACAGTGCCCGGTGTGGTCGTCCTATTGGACTCTGAGAAAACCTTTCATTCTTTGGAATGGCCATTCCTACATGCCACGCTTAGTAAAAATGGGTTTTCCACGTAACTTCTCATCCCTGATAACTCTCCTTTACTCACTACCAACAGGTCAGATTATGGTCAATGGTACACTGTCTGCCCCATTTGCAGTAACATGGGGCACATGACAAGTTGCTTCCTCTCACCACTCCTTTTCATTGTAGTGTTGTGCGATCTCCAACATAAGCATTTACATAGAGGTTTACAATTTAAGCCAGTCCGGCTCCTGGCCTCGCTGTTTGCCGATTACATATTTCTCTTCGTATGACATCCTGTTGACAACTTACGCCATATACTTAGGTAGTTAGTCAGGTATGGGCCATTGTCTGGCCTCCATAATAACTGGAATAAGTCGGACTTATTCTCACTGACTGAGGCGTCTACTCGATTGCATTGTGACTTCCCTTTCAAGTGGTGCGAAAGCTCCATCTGCTACTTGGGCATCCATATACATCGAGACAAAGAACAAATCATATGCTTAAACTATGATCCAGTGGTGGATAGGCTAACCTCCCAGATGGAGCGCTGGATTGCACTCCCACTATTCATAGCGCAATGCATTTCCATTATCACAATGGTGGTATTCCCCACGCTTTTTTTTTTTTACCAGAACATCCCGATTCCACTCACAAATTTGTTCTTTTGCAACTTTGCAGAGCATACTTACATGACCAGTCTGGGCGAGTAAACAGCCTCAAATTGGTTGGGTCATCCTTGTGCTCCTCTATGAATGCGGAGGTTTTGGGGTTCCTCTTTGCACTGTGCTAACACGCCAGACACTGGAGGCGACTGACGCAGATGCTCCTGGCAGACAATCCCTGGCTTCCCATAACTTGGGAACTAATGGTGCAGTGCACGCTGCCACCCAAGCATGTTTTCTCCCGCAAGGACGACCCGCGATTTACAGACACTACACATATTGACACTTTGTGCTCTGACGGCTTCAGAGTGCACTAAAGGCACAGAAACAGTCTTACTCATTAGCCCCTGCCGAATTCACACCACTGATGTTAGAGATCATTGACATGGAAGGAGACAGGCTTATTTCCAACCTATACCACTCCTGCCTGAGCCTGATACCAGCAATGCATGATTCCATACTCAGGATTGCTTGGGAGACAGACTTGGGGCTTTCCTTAACGGCTAAACCCTGAGCTGCCTGTTGAGCGCAAACATGCCTCATTTGTTGTAACCACTGTCAAGGCCAATATCCCCCCACCTCCCCCATCTTTTGTGGACCCCCAATGTCCCCCTCCCAAAGGCAAACTGTCCACCTTTCCCCCTATCACTCGGGAAAACCTGGCTTCACTGGTGCCTTTGATCAAATCTGGTTCCCCTCTTGACCCTTGTCCTGCCCACATCCTCCGTCACATCTTTGTCTCTTGTCCAGACCCCCCCCTTCACCTCCTCAACAGTTCCCTTATGCAAGGCATAGTTCCTAGCTCCCTGAAGTCTGCGGTAATTGTGCCCATCCTGAAAAAACCTGGGGCAGATCCCTCTGTCCCGGCCAATTTCCGTCCCATCTCCCTCCTGCCATTTCTAGCCAAGGTGCTCGAGCGCCACGTCACCTGCGCCCTGAGCTCCTTTGTGGAGAAACATGGAGCCCTTGCCTCCCGCCAAGCCGGTTTCCGCCCGCACACTCTACGGAGTCCGTTGTCTTGTCGGTCCTTGACACCCTCAGGGAGGGTATGGACACCAATCAGCGCCAGGCCCTTGTGCTCCTCGACCTTTCAGCCGCCTTTGATACGGTGGACCACAACATCTTACTTTCCCGTATCAGGGCGGCGGGGATCGAGGGGACTGCCCTGGTCTGGTTGTCCTCCTTCCTGAGTGACCGCACCCAGGCTGTCCGCCTGGGTGACTTCACAGCGGACTTCCGGAAAGTTCAGTGCGGGGTCCCCCAAGGCTCATCTCTTTCCCCTCTTTTGTTCAATCTATATATCGCACCTCTTATTTTTTCTCTCCAACAGATGGAGGTCGCCGTATTTAATTATGCGGATGACCTCCAGCTGGTCTTTGATCTTTCCTCTCCTTCTGCTGTCCTTAACTTCCAAACCGTCATGTTTCACATCAGGGACTGGATGAGCCACAATCACCTCAAACTCAATCCGGACAAAACCGAGTTGGTGTTGACGGGTGGTTCATCCAGCCCCTGGTCCCCCCTCTTCTGGCCCCCCTCTCTTGGCTCTCCTCCTGTTCCCTCCTCCTCAGTCAAAACACTAGGCATTAAACTTAACTCCCAACTCACCCTCCACTCCCAGGTCAGCTCTGTGGTATCTTCTTCTTTCCTCTCACTGCGTACTATACGCAAGGTGTCCCGTTTCTTTACTTTTTCTGCTCTCAAGCTGATCATTCTGGCCATGGTGGTATCCCGCCTGGACTACGGGAACGCTCTGTATGCCGGCATTCCTGCTTACAGCTTGCGTCGCCTACAGCAGATCCAAAACCAGGCGGCCCGCCTGGCTTTCAACCTCCCCAAATTCCACCACTCTACCCCACTTCTGAAATCCCTTCACTGGCTTCCCGTGCGGGCTAGAATTCAATTTAAACTCGCATCCATCACTTTCCTGGCCAGACTGGACCAGGCACCCACCTTCATCTCCTCTGAGATTGTTCCTTATGTCCCCTCCAGGGACCTACGTTCATCTTCCCAGTCTCTCCTCACCATCCCTCGCTTCCGGAGAAAGAAGTGGGGCGGTTCCAAATTTGCCATTCTGGCACCCACCCTCTGGAATTCCCTTCCCCTTCATCTTCGTTCTATCACCCTATATCCCCAATTCCGCAAAAGTCTTAAAGCCTACTTATTCACAAAGTCCTTTGAATAAATGCTCCTTCCCCCCTCCCTGCTCCTAAACCTCAGTCCCCGATAGCTACAGCGCCAAGAAACCGCCGGTATGCGTGCGCTTTAAAAGTGCTTTTAAACTCAAACTCAAACTCAAACTGTCATAAGGTGTTGCCTTAGAAATTTTTATGCAGAGCTTAGGTCACACCTGCAGCATTGGCCCGCACATCAGATTGTTTGAAATGCACATGGAGGTCACAGACTTTGTCCATATGTCATGGACATGTACTAATGAAGCATCATACTGGAAGGAGTACTGATTCTGTAAGATTTAGGCACCCTACATCTCAATCACCAAATACCGGTCGGTAACGGCCGAAATCGGCCGTTACCGACTGGTATTTGGTGACCTACATCTGGCCCTAGATTCTTAACGATCAGGGAACCCCCTTCCTATCTAAGCTAATGCCTCAGGTATGCCTGATGTTGGACGTAAAGCACATCAAAACATCCGCCTACCATCCTCAAACTGACGGGCTTGTGGAGAGGTACAATGGGAGCCTCAAGCTGACCCTGGAAAAGATGCTTACTGGGGAAGGAAAGAACTGGGATTGACTCCTCCCCCTCGTCCTGTTCGTCATCCGAGGACAGCTCCAAAGCAGCCTGGGCTGCTACTCTTTTGAACTGTTGTACGGCCGACAGCCAAGGACCCTGTTGGAGATTACAAGGGAGGCGTAGGAGAAAGGGGAGGATGATGCCAGTGAACTGCTTGACTACGCCAGACATCTCAGACCTCGGATTGGCAAACTACAAGACCTAGTCCATTCCAATCTGGAAAAAAGCCAAAAAAACAGAAAGCTTTTTATGACAAGGGTAAGAAGTGGAGAACCTTGCAAGTAAACGATTGGGTATTCATACTTCAGTCCACCTCCCTTACTAAGGTTAGAGCGGAGTGGAAGGGCCCATTTAAGGTGGTAGCCATGATTGGCAAAACCACATACTGCATTCAAGTCACCCCTAGGAAACATCAACCTATTAAAGAAGTGGTTGGATCCCATACGCCAGAACAATCAACTTGCCCTGGCTCCTCCGGCTGACCCTTGTACCTTAGAGCATCTGATGGTAAACAAGAAGCTGATACTGGAGCAACATACCGGTTTGTTATACCTCCTGGACCCCTTCTCTGCTCTCTTTCCCGATCTGTCAGGAAAGACCACTTTGGTAGAGCATGCCATTGAGACCGTTCCTGGGTGGGTGATAAAACAGAGACCATACCAGATACCAGCTGCCCATAGAGAGGCCATTTTCTGAGGAGATCTGGAAAATGTTGCATATGGGAGTTGTAAGAGATTCCCAGAGTGACTGATCCTCCCCCATCGTGATGATCCCAAAACCGGATGGCTCCATCTTGTTTTGTATCGACTTCCGGCAAGTCAACGCCATATCCAAATTTGACGCATATCTAAGCATGGGCTGAAAATTTGTTCCGCTCGCTTAATTTGCGGATTTCTGTGATTTTGCGTACCGCGAATCTCGCGAAATCTCGGTAAAAACCGCGAATCAGCCGGGACGAATTTTCAGCCAAGCACTTACAGGGTTACAGCAGCAGGTGCAAAAGTTGAAGCTAATTTTTTGTAACCTTTTACAAAAGGGTTACAAAGAAATTAACTTCAACTTGGGCACCTGCTGCTGTAAGCCTGTAAGTGTTCCCTGGCGCCTCGTTGCCTACTTGCAACTATTCTCTGACCCTGCTCTGACCCTTGAAGCAGGGTCATGGAATAGTTACAAGTAGGCACTGAGGCGCCTGTCACGAAAATTAAACCTCAACAGGAAGCACTGACATATAAAAACAAGCAGTTGCAATGCAATAGGTCTCGCATTAGGAAAGTTTGAGCTATTGGTCTTGTAAATGACAATTTTTTTATTTATGTGTTGGTTTTGAAAATAGCTAAATTAATAGCTTTGTCATTTACAATGCCAATAGTTATAACTTTCGCAAATGTGACACCTATAGCATTTGTAATGCAACATGTTTTGTATTTACGTGACTTAGATGTATTGATATTACAAATTACAATGGCTTTTAATTTTTTAAAATAATTAATACTTAAATAAAAGTGATTTTAGTTTATAATGGCAATAGCTTAAACTTTTATAAATAACTTTTGTGAAGATTGTGTTCAGTGTATTTTATTGTGACGAAAATCCAAGAACAGAAGTGAAATATTAACATCTTTTTGTGACATTTGTAATAAAGCTTGAAACATTGAGAGAACATATTTGAACCAGTTGTTGTTGAATGGTTGCACAGATTGATGCTGGGGTGGCGCCGAGTGGTGCTGTGGTGGTGCTGAGTGGTGCTGTGGTGATGCTGAGTGGTGCTGTGGTGGTACTGAGTGATGCTGGGGTGGTGCTGAGTGGTGCTGTGGTGGTGCTGAGTGATAATGTGGTGGTGCTGAGTGATGCTGGGGTAGCACTGAGTGATGATGTGGTGATGCAGTGGGCAAAAAGGCACAAAAAGCAGTCTAACAAAGGGCAGAAGGGCAGAAAAACAAGCGGAAAACGAGTCTAAAAGAGGGCAGAAGTGCACAAAAAAACAGTCTAACAGAGGACAGAAGGGCAGAAAAACAAGGGAAAAACGAGTCTAACAGAGGGCAGAAGGGCACAAAAAACGAGTCTAACCGGGGGCAGAAAGGCACAAAAACAAGTCTAACAGAGGGCAGAAGGGCACAAAAAACGGGTCTAACAGAGGGCAGAAGGGCAGAAAAACAAGGGAATAACAGAGGACAGAAGGGCACAAAAAACGAGTCTAACAGAGGGCAGAAGGGCAGAAAAACAAGGGAAAAATGAGTCTAACAGAGGGCAGAAAGACACAAAAAACAAGTCTAACAGGGGGCAGAAGGGCAGAAAAACAAGGGAAAAACGAGTCTAACAGAGGACAGAAGGGCAGAAAACAAGGGAAAAACGAGTCTAACAGTGGGCAGAAGGGCACAAAAAACAAGTCTAACAGGGGGCAGAATGAATCCCTGCCCTGCGTGTTTGTCCACGAAGATGCCACCGTTTTGTGCAATACCTCTACTCAACTTTCTACTGTCTAATCAGTAAGTGCTCCCTCGTTGGCTAAATGTATAGTGGCAGATTTACAATGACTGGCGCATCCCCAGGGATGCACCAGTTATTGTGCGCCGCAGCTCCGCCACCCATGGTCCGCCGCATGTACAATGCGGGGCACCATGTGACAAAAACGGCACAGATGCATCACGCATCTGTGCCGTAAAAGCAGCGCATTGCTGGAGCTGCGTCGCAAGCGCGACACAGCTCCAGCAATGCTCTGGGGGCCCTATCTCCCCAATGCTGCGTCAAGCCTTGCGCCTGCTTCAAGCAGGCGCAGGGTTTTGACGCAGTGTTGGCCTAAAAGTGACTGAGTGAAATCTTGTAGATTTCACTCAGCCACTTTTAGGAGGCGTTCCTGTGCAGGAACGCCCTCCCCTGCGCCGGACCACCTCCTGATGGCGCAGGGCTTTACAACGTGACGCATCTCTCAGCATTGCTGGACGCAGCTCCAGCAATGCTCTGGGGGGGCCCTATCTCCCCAATGATGTGTCAAGCCTTGCGCCTGCTTCAAGCAGGGGCAGGGTTTTGATGCAGCATTGGCCTAAAAGTGACTGAGTGAATACTTGTAGATTTCACTCAGCCACTTTTAGGAGGCGTTCCTGCGCTTGAACGCCCTCCCCTGCACCGGAACGCCTCCTGATGGCGCAGGGCTTTACAACGTGACGCATCTCTCAGATGTTGTTAATACCCAGCACCATGGCGCATCTGTTGTGCTGCCGCTGCGTTACAAAAGTGACACAACTGCGGCGCAAAAGAGGCGCAAGCGGCTTGTAAATCTGCCCCATAGTGCTTTTACTACACTGTAGCTGCGTAAAGGGCCAGAAGATGTGTCTCCAGTGACCATGTGTGCCTGTGCCTGTGTTACAGGCACACATGGTTAGTGGAGACACGTCTTCTGGCCCTTTACGCAGCTGCAGTGTAGTAAAAGCACTATACATTTACCCAATGAGGGAGCACTTACTAGATTAGCCAGTAGAAGGTACTCCAGGGCAAATCGCAAATAAATGTGTGATTTCGCGGAATGCGAATTCGCAAATTTCGCCTATGCTTATGCATATCCATAGCCACACATTGATGATGTTATAGAAAAGCTAAGGGATGCTGTGTATATAATTACGCTGGACCTTATGAAGGGGTACTAGCAAGTATCCTTGCATAAAAGGGATCAGGAAAAGACCGCCTTTTCCACCCCAGACAGTCATTTTGAGTTCATCATACTTCCTTTTGGTCTTCATGGGGCACCTACCCCATTTCAGAGGCTGATAACGTCAGTCCTCCGAACCCAACAAGTGTACTCTTTGGCTTCTCTGGATGACATTGTCATATTCAGTTCAACATGGGAGACACATCTTGTACATTGTCACCAGATACTCCAAGAGCTACAAACCGTGGGCCTCCATGTAAACTCCAGGAAGTCCTGAGTCGGATTACAGAAGGTACGATACCTGGAGTATCTCTTAGGAAATGGGTGTATAGAACCCCAAGAGGAGAAGGTAAAAGCCATCATACAAAGCCTCCTTCCCACGACCAAGAGAGAGGTGAGGGCCTTCTTTGGCCTCTTAGGTTATTATAGGAGGTTTATATCTCGGTATTCCGAGATAGCAAGCCCTCGGAAAAAAGACGTAACTAAGAAAGCCCTCCTAAATCCTTCAGAATCGGTCCTCAGGGAATTCCATCAATTAAAGGAGGCAATTATCACCAGTCCAATCCTAGCCTCCCCTGATTATTCTAGACCCTTTATTTTGCAGATTGATGCTTCGGACATAGGCATAGGGGTGTTTTTTTCATAAGTCCAAAGAGGGCCTGAAACGACTTGTGTTATTCATCGTCAAAACTCTTCGCAAGGGAGAAAAACTACCCTGTGATTGAGAAAGAGTACCCGGCTGCCAAATGGGCGGTAGACAAACTCAGATACTATTTAGAGGGAAAACCTTTCATCCATTACACTGATCACGACCCATTAATGTGGATGAGCAGGAAAAAAAGAAAACAACTCTAGGGTCATGCGGTGGTTTCTATCTCTTCAGCCATATGCCTTTGAGGTCAGACATAAGAAGGGCACCCTTAATTCAAATGTGGACTTCCTATCTTGCATACTGTATCTCCCTGATTGGGAAGACTCTAGGGGTGGGGTGTGTCAGGCTTTGGCTCCTGTTAACCCGGATCCTAAAGAGGAAGAAGAGAGCCTGCTTCACTGGCTCACACCTTTGTTTCTTTTCCAGTCTGTGGGATCGCTATACGAGAAACAATACACTGGCCCTGATCCTGCCGATCAGTATTACGGGCCCTTTAATTCCAAATCCCCTGAAGTGGAGGAAGAGACAAGCCACGCCCCCTGGAGCTGGAGACGCGCCACACCGGAAGAAAAGGCGAATGCCGGACTAGGATTCGAGAAAGCAGCGAGGCAAAAGGAATGAATCGCCTGGGACAGGAGAGAGCCCCGAGGGCAGACGAGGAGTGAAGGTAACCTGATGAACAAGGACTCAGGTGGTGAACATCCCGGAGGAGAGCCAGGAGGCCAGCGACATCGCAAATCACCCGGCCAGGTTCTGGGAGGGGCATGGCTTGCACAGGTACATACAAGGTTCCTGGGAAGCGGGTGTCAGGGTCTGACAAATGTGCCTGCCCAGATGATGAACTACGTCTACCAGAATGCTTTGCACCTAGGGGGGTGATGACAGAGTGCATAAAGATAGGTGGGACCTTGCAATAGGTGCTCGTGATTTGTCCAATAGTATGCTGTTGTTGGCGGACGCCCTGTCCCCGCGGATCTGCTGGGAAGGTGAGGTTCGTCCTTTTGCTCTGCGGCTGTAGAGCAAGCTGGAAGCGAGACGGGTGTTGACAGTGCTTGCGTGAGTCATCCGCAAGGCGCGTGAGACGCCGGATTGCTCCCTCAGCGCACTTGCGGAACTGTTGTTGCTTCCGTGAGGAACCTGGAGACGCAGGATTGCCCCCTCCGGTTCGCCCACGCTTATAGCCAATATACTGTGTTCTTGGCACCGGCTGGTGCTTAGTTTATTCTTTTGCGTGTGAGACGCCGGATTGCCCCCTCCACGCCTTTGGGTTCTTTTTGCTATTGTTCTGGCCGTGCTTGTGGAGACGCTTGGATTTCCCCCTTCACTGCACGCCAAGTTTGTGAGCTCTTTTGATAAAGTGTTTACCGAGATTAGGAGACGCTGGATTGCCCCCTCCTAATTCGGTTGTATAAAACATTGTTTTCGCATAACTTACTCAGAGGAAAAAGCCGGGTGGCTGTATTTCGGTTTGGATACATTATTATTTCTATCAGGAACATTGGAGATCCTATCTAAAGATAAAGAGCGAAGGAAGAGTCTATTTCTTCCTTATTTCTTTCGGTGATCTCATTGCTACTTCCCCTTCTTTGGCGACTGGTGAGTGAATGAGTGCTGAGATATTAAGCACATGTATTTTACACATAGGGGGGTTACCAGAGAGTTAAAACCATTGTTTTGTTACTCTGCCTTTAGCTGAAGAAGAGGTGCAAACAGGGGAAGAGACATTTCCTGAGCAGTATCAGGTGAGGGTTTGTGATAACAACAGTGAGTTGAAGAGTAGACTAACGGGGGATTTAGATAACACATGCCTCTTGTCATTTCAGGTCCCTGTCCCGGATGTTCCTGTCCTTCAACCCATATTTTCCCTCGCCTGACTACCTTGCACTCTGAGATAATCAGCTAGAGTGCGGGGGCGTCTGGAGGTGGACCCATTAGAGCATCATTCCGACCCTGAGGATCAACAGCCGTGACAGAATCACGAGCCCACGTTGCTAATACCTCCTGGTCGGAAGAAGGCTCTAGTTATGGCAACTATGGATGACGTGCTCCAGGCTCTGTTGTTAGTACAGCAGGAACTGGCGTCGTCCAAGTTGGAGGTTACTGCTTTAAAAGAGAGGTTAGACCGACAACAGGTTAATCCTTTCGATGCAGCACCAGGTGGTCGCACCATTCAAGTAACGGTGCCACCTCCAATTCCTTTAGCTAGTCCAGAGAGGTTCTCTGGGGATCCTCAGAGAATTCAAGCCTTCCTAACCCAGATCACCCTTCATTTTTCATGTAGGCCGGCTTCGTTCCTCAATAATATGTCCAGAGTGGCGTTTGCCATTTCCTACTTGTCCGGGGATGCAGCGAATTGGGCTGTTCCCTTTGTGAAGAACGATGATCCCATCTTAAATGATTGGTCAGCGTTCCGTAGAGAGTTCGAACGGGTGTTCGATCGGAGAGCGACAACACTTAGTGCAGATAAGGAACTGTTGGGGCTCCGACAAGGGAAGAAGGATTTAGTGTCATATATGACTACTTTCAATCGTCTTGTGACGGAGACAGGCTGGCCAGAAGACAAAAGGATGGCGTTATATTACCAGGGCTTGTCTGATGAGTGGAAGACGGCCTTCAAGACCAGATATGGTCTCTTCGAGTATCTGGTAATGCCGTTCGGGCTTTGCAATTCCCCGGCGGCATTCCAATACTTCCTTAATGATGTCTTGAAGGAATACCTGGACCAGTTCGTCATCGTATATATAGATGACATCCTTGTATATTCTGCTTCACGTAACCAGCACACTGGTCATGTTCTCCTGGTGTTACAGAGACTGTTGGAATACCGGCTTTACTGCAAGCTCAGTAAATGCGAGTTTGATGTAGAGGAAGTGGAATTTCTGGGGGTTATACTCACACCTAAGGGGTTTCACATGGCAGAGAGGAAGGTTGATGCGGTGAGTGCATGGCCAGTGCCAAAGAGTGTGAAAGAGGTGCAATGCTTTCTTGGCTTTGCCAATTATTACAGACGTTTTATTTCACAGTTCTCCTTGTTGGCTTCACCCATCACCAAGTTGTTACGCAAGGGAGTTCCCTTTCAGTGGAATACCGAAGCCATGAGGGCGTTTGAACTGTTGAAGGAAGCGTTTGTTTCTGCCCCCATCCTGAAGCATCCTCAACTGGACTTGCCTTTCATAGTGGAGGCGGACGCCTCTGATGTCGCAGTAGGAGCAGTCCTATCGCAAAGAGATAGAGTCACAGGTCAACTACATCCAGTTGCCTTCCTGTCCAGGAAATTGAACTCCGCTGAAAGCAACTACTCCATTTCTGAAAAAGAACTGTTGGCAATAAAACGAGCCTTCCAAGAGTGGAGACATTACCTGTGGGGGTCACAACACACCATAACGGTGTATTCCGACCACAGGAATTTGTTGTTCATGAAAACGGCTCGTCACTTATCGCAACGTCAAATGAGGTGGATGCTGTTTTTCGCGGAATATAATTTCATCGTCACCTTTCGGCCTGGAACTGAAAACAAGAAAGCAGACTCACTTTCCAGACTAGGGGGTGAACAGACAACGGAAAAAGAACAACCAAAAGCGATCATAGCACCCGAGAAAGTGGTTTGTTTAATAACAGCTGATCGCTTCATAGAACAGGTACGGAATGAACGAAACCTAGTGCAATGGCAGAAGTGGGTGAGCCAGAACCGCCTCCGAAGTCTACAACACGGGGTCCCCTTGCATGGAGGGAAACTGTTTCTTCCCTCTCACGATCTACGGCTTCAGGCATTCAACTGGTGTCATGGGGAAGTGCTGGCTGGGCATCCGGGGGTGACAAAAACCATCCATCTGGTAAAGCGACACTTCTGGTGGGAGTCATTGTCAAGAGACGTAGAAAAGTGGATTGGACACTGCGATACTTGTGCAAGGGCAAAAGGGGATCGTTCCATGAGTCGTGGGAAACTCAGACCACTACCCACTCCGTCCCGTCCTTGGCACACCATTAGCATGGACTTCATCGTGGGGTTGCCTATGGACCAGGGGTACAACGCTATCATGGTGGTGGTAGACAGCTTGACCAAAACGGGACATTTTATTCCATGCAAAAACCTACCTACTGCCAGTCAAACTGCTCAATTACTATTGACACAGGTGGTCCGGATACACGGAATTCCTCGTGTGATTGTCTCGGACAGGGGACCACAGTTCGTGGCTCGGTTCTGGCGTATGTGGTGCAAGGCGCTGAGGGTGGAGGACGCTCTATCCACCAGTTTCCACCCTCAGACGGATGGACAGACCGAAAGACTGAATCAGACTCTAAAACAGTACTTAAGGTGCTATTCAGAAGAAGCTAGCCGTTCTTGGGTCTCTCTTCTCTGGCTGGCTGAGTTGTCCTATAATAATGCATGGCATAGCTCAACCGGGGAAACACCGTTCAAGGCCAACACTGGCTTTCATGCTAACACCCTTCCAGTAACCATACCAGAGGAAATCCAGAATCACCCTACGGTGGCCGCCCATGTGATGGCCTTGTTGGAGTCACATCAACGAATACAGAAAACCCTTGTCCGAGCGAAGACCGTTTACAAGAAATGGGCTGATAAGCATCGACAGGAGAGTCCGTTGTATGAGGTCGGGGACAGAGTTTGGTTGTCCACAAAGAACATTCGATTCCGTTATCGCAGCATATTTCACCCACGTTTTATTGGTCCGTACGTGGTTATCAAAAGGATCAATCCCGTGGCCTACAAATTGAAGCTACCCATGTCCATGAGAATACATCCTGTGTTTCACAGCAGCCTGTTGAAGCCGGCTGGTTCTGTGAGGTGTAAGGCCGCCCCGCCAGTGCTGAGAGATGGCCAGCTGGAGTACGAGGTGCGTCGCATTGTAGATGCGAGGCTCCGTCAGGGGAAGCTGTGGTTCCTTGTCGCCTGGAAGGGATACGGCTCTGAAGATGATTCATGGGAGCCCAGTCATGAGGTACATGCCCCTCGATTGATATGTTCGTTCTATGCCCGTAATCCGGGAAAGCCTGGTGCTAGGAGGCACAGGGCGGGGGGGCATACTGTCAGGGTCTGACAAATGTGCCTGCCCAGATGATGAACTACGTCTACCAGAATGCTTTGCACCTAGGGGGGTGATGACAGAGTGCATAAAGATAGGTGGGACCTTGCAATAGGTGCTCGTGATTTGTCCAATAGTATGCTGTTGTTGGCGGACGCCCTGTCCCCGCGGATCTGCTGGGAAGGTGAGGTTCGTCCTTTTGCTCTGCGGCTGTAGAGCAAGCTGGAAGCGAGACGGGTGTTGACAGTGCTTGCGTGAGTCATCCGCAAGGCGCGTGAGACGCCGGATTGCTCCCTCAGCGCACTTGCGGAACTGTTGTTGCTTCCGTGAGGAACCTGGAGACGCAGGATTGCCCCCTCCGGTTCGCCCACGCTTATAGCCAATATACTGTGTTCTTGGCACCGGCTGGTGCTTAGTTTATTCTTTTGCGTGTGAGACGCCGGATTGCCCCCTCCACGCCTTTGGGTTCTTTTTGCTATTGTTCTGGCCGTGCTTGTGGAGACGCTTGGATTTCCCCCTTCACTGCACGCCAAGTTTGTGAGCTCTTTTGATAAAGTGTTTACCGAGATTAGGAGACGCTGGATTGCCCCCTCCTAATTCGGTTGTATAAAACATTGTTTTCGCATAACTTACTCAGAGGAAAAAGCCGGGTGGCTGTATTTCGGTTTGGTTACATTATTATTTCTATCAGGAACATTGGAGATCCTATCTAAAGATAAAGAGCGAAGGAAGAGTCTATTTCTTCCTTATTTCTTTCGGTGATCTCATTGCTACTTCCCCTTCTTTGGCGACTGGTGAGTGAATGAGTGCTGAGATATTAAGCACATGTATTTTACACATAGGGGGGTTACCAGAGAGTTAAAACCATTGTTTTGTTATTCTGCCTTTAGCTGAAGAAGAGGTGCAAACAGGGGAAGAGCCATTTCCTGAGCAGTATCAGGTGAGGGTTTGTGATAACAACAGTGAGTTGAAGAGTAGACTAACGGGGGATTTAGATAACACATGCCTCTTGTCATTTCAGGTCCCTGTCCCGGATGTTCCTGTCCTTCAACCCATATTTTCCCTCGCCTGACTACCTTGCACTCTGAGATAATCAGCTAGAGTGCGGGGGCGTCTGGAGGTGGACCCATTAGAGCATCATTCCGACCCTGAGGATCAACAGCCGTGACAGCGGGAGGCGGTGGGGAGTAACGCCCCGGGGTAGTGAGAAGGGAAACCCCATGGGAACTCCTCAAAACTACGGAGCGTTTTTCAATCTCTACATTCACGGTGGTGGTCTCTTGCTCTCCCGCACCCTGGGTCATCGAGAAAATCATCGAGAAAATCGTCAACAGGCAACTGGCCCGCCACCTGGAAGACAACAACATCTTGGACCCGTCCCGGTCCGGATTCAGACAAAACCACAGCACCGAGACAGCTCTCATCGCCGCCACAGCCGACATCAGGCACCAACTACACAATGGCGAAACATCAGCCCTCATCCTCCTGGACCTGTCGGCCGCCTTCGACACGGTCTGCCATCGCACTCTAAAAACACGCATCCTAGAAGCCGGAATCCAAGAGTAGGCCCTTGACTGGACCACGTTCTACCTCACTGGCAGAACCCAGAGCGTTCGCCTCCCACCCTTCCGATCCAAAGCCACCAACATCATTTGCGGCGTCCCCCAGGGCTCATTCCTCAGCCCGACGCTGTTCAACATCTACATGGCCCCCCTTGCACAAGTGGCCCACCAGCACGACCTCAACATCAACTCCAACGCTGATGACACCCAGCTCATCCTCTCCCTCACCAAGGACCCTCACACCACCAAAACCAACCTCCACGAGGGAATGAAGGCCGTCGTCGACTGGATGAGGAGCAGACGTCTGAAGCTAAACTCAGACAAGACGGAGGTACTCATCCTCGGACCCACCCCCTCAACCTGGGACGACTCCTGGTGGCCGACCACACTGGGAACAGCACAAACACCCACCGACCATGCACGCAACCTAGGATTCATCCTCGACTCCTCCCTCTCCATGGCAAAGTAGGTCAGCGCCATCTCCTCCTCCTTCTACAACACCCTTTGCATGCCCCGCAAGATCTACAAGTGGATCCCGACTGAAACAAGAAGAACGGTGACACAGGCCCTCGTCAGCAGCAGACTGGACTACGGCAACGCATTTTACGCAGGAATCCAAGCCAAACACCTACGACGACTACAACGCATCCAAAACGCCTGCGCCCGAATGATCGTCAACGTCCACCGCCGCAGCCTCATCACCCCCCACCTGAGAGACCTACACTGGCTCCCCTTGGAGAAGAGGATCACCTTCCAGCTCCTCACCCACGCACACAAAACATTCCACAACGCCGGACCAGCCTACCATACCAGCAGACTCAGCTTCAACACCCCCACCCGCCAGCTCCCCTCCGCCAGCCTCGCCCTCGCCGCTGTCCCCCGCATCCAATGAATGACCTCCGTCGGCAGATCCTTCTACAACCTCGCTGCCCTCCCTACCCACATACGGCAGACCCAAGACCTACTCGCCTTCAGAAGACTCCTCAAGACCTGGCTCTTCGAGCAGTAGCAGCACCCCCTCCCCTCAGAGCCTTGAGACCCTCACGGGTAAGTAACGTGCTCTACAAGTACTCTGATTGATTGATTGATTGATTGATTGTCAAGCGTTGTAAACGGGTGTGTTTTCTTCCCCACCCCCTCTCCCTCACTTAAGTATGAGCTCATCGTGCTGACCCTTTGTGTATTTTGTTTTTTTTGCTTCCTCCCCTCCTGACTGGGCTGACTGAGAACCAATGGAGAAAAGTCAATGCCTCAAGGAGTAAAAGGAAAGAGAATTCTCCAACAAAAATCAGGACTATTTGTTGTTTCTGGATTTATGAAATGCAATAAATCTATTTACCTGACATAATTGGTAGTGTGATCCCGGCGAAACACATGCGCAGATATGTTGCCATTGCCCTACTTTTGGCCAAACAAGAGGTTGCCATTCATTGGGGAAACAAAATCCCACCTACAGTGGCTGCATGGAAAAACAGTCTAATCTATTATGATAGAAATACTGAATTTTGTTTTCAACCCTACAACCACCCACCTCCCGCCCGAAAGATATCTGGCAGCCACTCAGAGATTATCTACTGACACTGCCCACACCCAGTAAATGTGAAGAACCCTCCAAACTGGGATGTGATGTTTATGCTAAAGTCCAATTAGAACTGCCTTAAATAACTTGGTTTTACTTTCTTTTTACAGCTTCCACTTTCCTTGTGCACTTGGTTCCCTTTGTGGTAGCTTTCTTACCATGCTCAAACAGACCAAAAATTATGTAGGAGGGATCATTACTAAATCTCCAAATATGAATTCTGCAATTATACTGCCTTGTATATTTTTGAAGCGATACAAAAGGGGATGATGGACGGAGCGTTTGAGCAAATCAAACACTCACCCCCAGTCAAATGATCTGGGTTTAATCCATCACCATTCTTTAGCTCACTCAGCCACCCCAGTTCAGACATGGCCATATGCAAATCAGTCTGACCCTGTGCCTCATGGGAAAAGTCCAGCCCGAACTGCCAAGCCATGTCTTCCCTGAACCGGAAAACAAGCATCCTGGGACCGTTTTCTGGCTATCAGCCGTCTTCAGCCAGGATAGTTTGACTCCAGTTTTGTGGAGAGCATGGTACTCACGTCTGAGCATACCCATCCCACTCAAGCTATCCTGGCTGAAGACGGTTGATAGCCAGAAACCGGTCCTAGGATGCTTGATTCCGGTCCAGGAAAGACATGGCTTGGCTGATCGGGCTGGACTGTTCCCATGAGGCACAGGGTCAAGGCTGATTTGCATATGGCCATGTCTGAACTGGGGTGGTGTGGAGTGCAAAAAAAAGATGGATTTATGCCCAGATCTCTGTACTGGGGTGAATGTATGACATTGTTCTGCATTCTGTCCATCAACTGTTGTTTTTGCAATTGTATATTTTTGAAGCTCAGCTTCTGCAGTATTCTTTAACATTCCCAGGCAGCATTCCCTATTCCCACCTTCGTCAACTTATTGAAGTCACAAAGGAAGCCATCCTCTCCCGGGGCTTCATGGAATGGAAGTTTGGAGATGGCTTGCACCATCTCTGCCTTGGTAATTTCCCTCCATTAGCAAGACCCTGCCCGTTTCATTGAGGCTGGGTAGGTGTATGCTGTGCTGTCAAAGAAAGCGTTCAACCGGGTAGGGTCTGCAGTCACCTCAGGGGTGTAGAGGTCCGGGTAGAAGGCTGCGAACTCATTCAATGTCCTGCGGCCGACTGAGGATGCGGTTGGTATCCGTCTGTATGGCCGGGATAGCCATCACAGTTTCCCTTTGCCTCAATTGGACAGCCAATAGGCTACCCACCTTCTGACCCAGCTCATATTGGCAGCCCTTTAGTTTCTGCAGCGCATATTTGGCCTTAGAGGTGCAAAGCATATTAAGATCCATATGCCCTTTTTCCAAGCTCCTTAGAGGAACAGAGTACCCGGCATATAGAGGGGCATTATGGTCGCTATGGCACCCTCCAGGGCCTTCTGCTGCTCTGCCTTCTTGTTGGAGAAAGCAGCGTCTCTCATCAAGTGTCCCCTGATGGTTACCTTGGCTGCACCACCTACAGTGTTTGTACCAAGTTTACGGACCCCTGGTTGTGGGCGAAGTATGTTGTGACATGGGACCTAAGTCTGACCTTGCCCTGGGGCAGCTTGTAACGGGAAACATTGAGTCCCTCTGGTTTGCTACCTAGAGTTACCAAACCCTGATCATCCGAGAGGAGGATTGGAGAGTGCTCCAATAGCTCGACCTCGAGGATAAGAGCATCACTCGCTAGGGGGACCATCTGATGGCAGGCAAGGTGGTCATCTAATCCCGATTGGGTGCCATGCACTGTTGAAAGGCAAGGGAATTCCCGAGCGGCGGGATGCAGAAGACGGCAAGTGTCACTAAGGCCATGGTCCACAGTGATGTCACCGAGGAGAGCCCGGTCTACGTTGTTGCCCAAATCAACTAGACCGATGCAGCCCAAGATCCCGTCCCGGGCCAGGTTCCATTCACCTCCTAAAAGCAAATGAGTTGCGTTAATTTCTGTTAACAGGCGGTTGAGATGTAGGAAAGAAGAAAGTTTGTCCCAGTTTGTGCATAAAGAGTGCCCCCACACAGCGTCCTGTCGCCTATTCGCATTTTAACAAATGGGTACCATCCCGCCAGGTTAGTCCACGTCTTAAGCACAATAAGCAGGAGTGACTTGCGCAGGAGGATAGCAATGCCGCACTTCAGAGGTATCTCTGTACCATGGGCCAACAAGGGAGCGCGGTTGCTATAAATTGCCTTTCCTCCTCAATTGCGCTGAAGTTTCCCCGCCTCTGTAAACATGAGGTGGATTTCTTGAAGTAGGGCTTTGTCAGCACATTTGGAATTAAGGAACACAATCACCTTTTTGTGTTTTATGAAGTGTGTGAGGCCATTTACATTCCATGATATAATGTTCAATTTCTTTGGATGGGACATTGCTGCACTAATCAGCAGAAAGTAGTGATGCTGAGACGGGGAGAGTGTACTCAGTCATGCTGCACAAAGGAAAGTGACCGCTGCCGGGATGTGGCAGTAGGGAGGGGGGATGGGAGTATGGATGGGGAGCTTCGTGTATTAAGCATGTGCTGGTCTGGGAGTCACACCGACCACCCATGACAAGCCCACAGGGGGCAGCTTTGGAAGAGGAACGCGGGAAAGGGAGAGGGAGAGGTGGGGGGGTAATTTGAGGGGTGGGAGAAGTGGGAAAGCGGGGGCAAAATACAGGGGTGAGGCTGGGTGTAGAGAAGGAGGAACAGAGACAGTCAGACGATCTGACACCTGGGTGGTTAAACTTTAGACTGCAGGTCCAAACCTGTGAGTCTGCAGAGCCAGGGGGCCTCTGAGCAGGGGTAGGGAACTTCTCCCACTTTTTGCTCTTGAAATATGGCTGGGATTCAAGAACAGTTCAAATTGGAACTGTAAGACAGTGAATTAGAAGGCTTTTAAATTCATTTTTGGTGATATATTTTCCAAGTTTAGATTTAATAATTTTATCAAATGCAAAACATTTATTACTAAAGGCTCTTGGGCAAGACCTAGTGGAGCACTACTTCTTTTGATTAATGCCAAATTAATTTTAAAGGGCAAAAACGCATGATTTACTCAAAATTAACAAGTCGTACTAATCTAAACACAAAAATAAACGTGCCTTTCAAAGGCTCTTAACCATTAATATTTACCTGTTGCTAACGTCTTATAAATATCACCCTACACTAGGTTCTATTTGTAGGAAAATCGTATTCTCAATAGAAAAATAATTAAATACTTTTTTTTTATTACAGCAGAACTTATTGCAAATCTGTTGCACAGGGAAGAGGTGACAATGTATCCTCACTTGCAAAAACCCCGGGGTTTAGTATTTATCACACGACCAGTAATTATGATATATGTGCAAACAATAGTTGCTACACATATAGCAATTAATTGGTCTGACAGTAATAAGGATATAGTACTACCTTAACAATCAGGAACAGCGCCAAATTGAGCATATATGTCTATGAATTCCATCTGTGTTCCATGAGCAAAGAGCAGGAATTTTGCGGTTCCTTTTATACAGATCTGTTTTCTTGAAAGAACCAGTTTCAGATGTTATGCATGCGGAGTCGGTTCCATAGGTTTGCAAATTATCATGATGATTTTGGAAAAACTGCTGTATCAGGAATAGGTCTCAGGATCTAATAATCTCGCACAATGGCTCCTTGGCAATAACTCGAACAAATGACATTATTTTGCTGGTTTAGGACAGAATATGAAAGAACTCGTAAATA